>NW_019154130.1:4824293-4894782 GCF_002288905.1 Enhydra lutris kenyoni
GGGACTCCGGGATCATGACCTGAGCCGAAGGCAGACGCTTCACCAACTGAGTCACCCAAGGGCCTCAAGAGACAATGTCTTAACAGCCAATGCCCTTGCCGAGTTACTGTCCCCACTTGCTTGGCTCCCACCTGTTTCAGGACATTTGCATAGGCTGTTTCTTCTTCTTGAAATGCAGTTCCCTCTTCTCTTTGCCTACATAATACCTACTTTTCAAATCTCTGCCCAGTTATCACTTCCTCAAAGAAACCTTTTCTGAATTCCCTAATGAGGTCAAATTCCTCTGTAATAGGCTGTTAGCTTCTTTGCAGCAATGTCACAGTTACAAGTTTACATTTTTTAAAGATTTTACTTATCTGAGACAGAGAACATGAGCAGGGGGAAGGGCAGAGGGAGAGGGAGAAGCAGGCCCCCTGAGGAGCAGGGAGCCTTATGTGGGGCTCAATGCCAGGACCGAGATCATGATCTGAGCTGAAGGTAGACGCTTAACAGACTGAGCCACCCAGGCGCCCCTACAAGTTTACAGTTTGTGTAATTTTTGGATTGAGGCCCACTAGACTGGAAGGACATTAAGGGCAAGGACAGTTCCTGTCTCTCCCTTCATTTGATTTTCTTAAACTTGTGCCCCTCATCTCTAACATAGTATCTGGTGCATAGTAAAGGCTCTATAAATACTTGGTGAATGGAGTGCGAAGAGTAGCTGTAACAGCCACTTCGATGTTTAACTGGGAATTTTTATTTATTTATTTATTTTATTGGAATCTTCTGCTTCCAATAGCATCTCTGGTCTGGGTGTACCCAATAAGTGTTCCTCCTGCTTCTGATCCCCTGTAGTTTGATTCCTATCACCTGATAACAACTGCTACTCCTGTTGCCTTTCTGAGATATGTGTACACACAATCTATTTGTGTACACATGCAAAATATGTTACTACCCGTTCTCTTGAACATCTGTTTCACTGTAGCAAAGTACCATAGCTTAGTTAACCAGTTCTTTCTTCAAAGACATTTAGGTTGTTTCCCATCTTTTGATTCTACAAATGATCCTGCAAGGAATAACCTTGTGCATGACATTAGCTTGCATAAGCACAGTTATACTGCATGTATCTCCCGAAACACCACCTTTTCCTTGGGTCCCAAATAAGGAGATTATGCAGAGATGGAAGCAAGGATCTAGCCTGGATGCTGGGAAAGTAGCTCTAAGGGTGGGAGTTTTTAGGTCAGACCTACACTGTTCGAATCTGGTACCTACGTAGTCCTAGCATGCAGAGAGAGTTTGAGAGTCCCTTCGAAACTGAACTGTACCAACCAATCTTGGAAGACACTAATGCATGAACTACAATGTTTAAAAAAAAGTTTTTTTCTTTCTGCATCCTTCCTTAGTTCCTTCTCATCCCATAATGGACAGATTTTTTTTTTTTTTAAAGATTTATTTATTTATTTATTTGACAGAGATCACAAGTAGGCAGAGAGGCAGGCGGAGACGGAGGAGGAAGCAGGCTCCCCGCTGAGCAGAGAGCCTGATGCGGGACTCGATCCCAGGACCCCAGGATCATGACCTGAGCTGAAGGCAGAGGCTTTAACCCACTGAGCTACCCAGGGACCCTATAATGGACAGATTTTTAATAGCTTGTTTGCTCACAATAGACCAGAAAGTGGTCTAGTGGCTAGCAGTGAGCAAGACAGATGAAGGCATTGTTCTTATGGAACTAATTTTATCATTTTTTCTTTTACCAGGTTTTTTTGGTGTGTAAAGATGAAATGAGATAATGGAAGTAAAGTGATTAATTGGCAACTTAAAATGTTCATTTATGTGTACATATATACGTAACACATACTTATGTATACAGACGCCGAGTTGGAAGGTTCATAATCTTCTTAACACGACTACTTTTTTTTTTTCCTCCCCCTTTTCCCTCTACGGTTCTCTTGAAGAGCTCACACCTTCAACTCCCGTGTTTCTTTCAGCTCAAGGCCAGTGGGACGCGCCACCAGTAGGGGGCAAGAATCACCCAGGCGTGCCTATTACCTAAGCAACGGAGTCAAACACCATTCAGAATGACTTTACAAAAGGGTTACCCAGAAGTTAATTTGTTTATTCTGTTAGGTCTTAAGAAGAAGAAGAAGAGGAAAAAGGAGGAGGAGGTGGAGAAATCAGGGAAACCAAAGATGATAGCGACAGACCTACTCTGCAGTAATCATTAATTGAGAGCAATAGTTTGTTCAGAAAAAAAGCAGTGGGGCTGACTCCGGTCACACCCCTTAGAGTATGATAATGGCAGTGGCCCAGCAGAGGGGCTCCGAGTTATACTGCGGTTTTATATCCAATAAAGTGCTTTGAGCAAGCCTAACATAGCAATGAATACGCGAATATTTTTTTTCTAGGACTATGTAATGAAGAGCTTTCTAAAGCAACACAGACGCCACTAGGTAACTTCCTGGGCCGAAGACACACACCAAAAAGGTTTTCAAAATAGCTTTGGGCCCCTCCTAGACCGACTTTGAAAGCAGGTATAGGACGCATGCGCCCGAACCACCGGCTGACCTCCTCGTGGCAACTCAGAGAGCAGACCTTCCTCCCGACAGCCCGCGGGGCAGAAAGGGAGGGGGAACGGAATTCTCGCGAGGTCTTTCGAGCCCCGGCGGAAGCAGTAGACACGTGACTCTTCTAGGAGGCCTTCGCCTTCCCCCCTCCCCCTTCTCGGAAACCCGGCCCCCTCACCCCTCGCCCACCCCGGAGCCGCGGTAATAGACCGTTTGGGTTCCGGAATTCTCTTGGATCCAACCACTGGTACCGGGTCGGCTGGAGCAGGCGGAGTCCGTGCTTGGCAGCGAAGGCAGGGGGCGGTCAAGATGGGGGGGGGAAATCATCTTCCTTCACCTAGGAGGGAGGCGGGGCGGAGGGGGGCGCTGGGGAGCGGGGTTGGGGGGGGAGGAGGAGGAAGGAAGTCACGTGGGGCGTGCGGCGCGCGCTGCGTGCGCGCGGCGCCTCATCCGTCGCCCCACCCCCTCCCCTCCGGCGGGGCGGGGGGGCTGGGGGGAGGGGCGTCAAGATGGCGGCGGGGAGGTAGGCAGAGCCGGACGCCGCTGCTGCCGCCGCCACCGCCGCCTCCGCTCCAGTCGCCTCTAGTTCTTCAAGCTCTCGCCACCCGGTAGGAGCTGTTCCGGCGTCGGATCGCGCGGGGAAAGTAAGTCCTTCTCTTACCCTTCTTCTGCTTCCACACTCTTCCCGGACAGCCAGCCTCCCACTCCCACCCTCCTCAGGGGGCCGTGTGGGGCCGGGCTGAGGGGGGGCAGCCACCTCACCCCGGCTTGGGGCCTCCCTCGCCCATCGCCGCCCCCTCAGCTGCGCGCCCCAGGGCTCTTGGGGGCAAGGTCCCGGCGCCGGCCCCGCCGCGCTCGCTTCCTCCGCCCGTCAGCGCCGGGCCCTGCGCTCGCTGCGCGTGGGGGCTTTCGGGCCTCGGGGGCCCCCGCTGTCCCGGGCCAGAGGCACCCAGTTTGGTCGCGGAGGCAGGATCTGCGGGCACCGGCTCCGGCTCCACTTGGGTCGCCCTCCTTGCTTTCCTTGTTCCGCTCAGGGATGCGAGGTCCCGGACCCGCAGGAAAGTGAGCTCCGCAATCCTTCAAAAGTCCTCCTGTCTGAGGGTTGCTCTTGGTTTGGGGCGAGTGCGGGAGGAGATAGGGGCGCCCTAAATCGGAACCCCACACCTGCAGTTTTCTGATTACCTCGCTCGCAGGGCGTCGAGGCAGTACGTGGGACACGTGGGGGCCACCTTCAAGCCTCACCGGGTGATTAGGTTAATTTTGTCTCGAGCTCTCTTGCCTCCTAGACCCTAAGCATCTGTGCAGAGAAAGGCGGTTGGGGATTTGCTTGCTGTAAGAGTGTTTGGTGTAAGGAGCATCTAAAGTTCCCCAAACCAGTGTATGCTGGTGGTTTCCCAGAAGTGGTTTGAGATCGGTTTAACCGCTGAGGAGATTTGGACGTTCCTGAACCCTTGTGATTGTTTCTTTCCTGACCCTGGCATCCAACTCCTCCCCCTTTCCACCCCGGCTTTGTGCTGCTGTTTGGTTAATGTTTGCGGACCACTAACTTGATCTCGCACAGAGAAGCCCTTTTTATGTGCGGGCTCCGTATACTGTAGGAAGCTTTTGTTTTGGGGAGTTGCTGGTTGAGAAACGTGGGGAAAGAACGGGCAAGAAAATTAGAGTCAAATAAAGCAACGTTTTTATTCATTGAATTGCGCAGCCAATTGTAACCTCACCCGGAAGTTTGTACTAAACACGTGTTGCTGAGGGAAGGTTAAAAACTAGGTCCCCTTTGACCTTTGAAAGTTGATTATTAGCCGTTTATGTTGAGTTAAATGTTTTATTTTCTCTAGACAACCACGTTTAGAGACGGAGTAGGGCTTCTACTGAGTCGGCCGGCGCGGTCCAGAAAGCTGTCAAACCCCGAGTTGCCCTAGAGGAAATAAACTTAGCACTTGTAGACACAAATCAGCTAGCAGTGCAGAAGGATTCCATATTTGCCTCGGTATATTTACTGCAGTCAGAAGTGATTTTTCTTAAGCTGTTGGGAAAGCCATTATCATTGCCCAAAAGATAGTTTGTATAGAATTTCTAGGATAAAATGCAGAATTTGCTATTGGTGCCTTGCGTGGGACAGTAATTTTGCAAGCAAGAGAACATTTTATTTTCATGTTTAAAAAAGTTGTTTCCAAAATTTATCTTACCAGAAAAAAATCTTTATTTTTTTCTTTTGGCTTCTGCATTTTTATCCCCAGTCTAACTTAATTCCACACAATTGTGTATAGGATTTTAAGTAAATTTTACTTTAGCTGCTGGGTAAGTTTTAAAAAGGAAGGCTTAGTTGGTGACTTACAGTCCATTCCTTCCTTCCTTCCTTCCTTCCTTCCTTCCTTCCTTCATTGGATGCTCTTAAGTGTCAGGCAATTTTACTGAAGGGCTTTGCTGAAATTATGTACTGCTTAATATAATGCAAATATAAATGTATAAAGTATAAAGATTGCTTAAATGTTTTTAAAAATGATTCATTTTAAAGGTTAAAGCTATAGATATATTTTGGTATTTCTTAGTTTCTAAATTGAGCTTTGATTTGAGACTTCCTCCTATGAAGGTGATGAACACTCAGGTCTGAGGTCTGGTCTTACCAAGTAACCTGACTTCATGAGTCTTTCAGTTCCCAGGCTTTGCCCGCCTAAAGTTGATGTAAAGATACTTTCTGGGGGTGCCTGGGTGACTCAGTCTGTTAAGTGTCTACCTTCGGCTCAGGTCATGATCCCAGGGTCCTGGGATGAAGCCCCACTTTGGGCTCCTTGCTCAGCGGTGAGTCTGCTTCTTCTTCCCTCTGCTGTTGTGCTCTCACTTTCTTTCTCCCTCCCTCTCAAATAAATAAAAGATCTTTAGGGGCGCCTGGGTGGCTCAGTCCGTTAAGCATCTGCCTTCGACTCAGGTCATGGTCCCAGGCCCCTGGGATCGAGCCCCACATCGGACTCCCTGCTCAGTGGGGGCCTGCTTCTCCCTCTCGTTCTGCCTGCCACTCTCCCTGCTTGTGTGCTTGTGCACTCTCTCTCTCTTTCTGCCGAATAAATAAAATCTTTAAAAAGAAATAAATAACTTAAAAAATCTTTTAAAAAAACACTTTCTGATAAGAGGAATTGTTTTCACATTATATAGCTAATAAAATGATGTAATCTGAAAAGTTTTTTACAGTTGTCTTTGTTTATGCTGACAGGTCTACTTTAGTGTGGTTCATTGAACTTCGTAAATATTAAGGACAGTCTTGGGATACCACTGAAATTTTCTGTAGGTGGAAAGGATAGGTTCTTCAAGAGCAGGAACTCTGCTTTTATGAATAAGATACAGTACAAAGCCCATCAAATTATTTAATTCTTGGGAGGCAGTATTTAGCATAGAGCAATGATTTTAAAACCTTTTTACTGCATCCCATGGTAAGACATGTTTTACACATCCACGCATAGAACTAAAAAACTCATGTCATGAAATAATGTTTATCCTCTCCACATGCTTGGTGTTTTCTGTTCTGTATTGAAATATTTAATAATTCTGGTCATGATACACTGAATTCACTTGACAGCTCATTGTGGTGTGACCACCAGTTTGAAGAACATGGTATAGGCTTAAGAATACAGAATCTTGGAGGGATAGGAGGTGGGAACTCCTCAGTTTCTAATTCTCCACACTTGCTTTGTTGTTGCCTTGTTACAATTCATTTCTCTAAGCCTCAGTTTTTCATCTATGACAAAGGGATAACATGTAGCATTTACTCATGGGTTATCTTGAGGCTTAAAAGAGAAAAAAATCCAACCCTGTAGTAAATCTCAAAAGGACTAGAGATCTGAGTTTGATGGTGGTAAGCAAGAAAGTTTTTTCATACACCCCCCCATTCTTTCATGTCCTTTTTTTGTAAAGCATGTTTGAAACCTTGTCATCCGCACATTACTTTGTGAATCCATTCTTTCTAGAAGTTTTGCAGTGAGAGTGGGGAGAGGCACACTTTACTGAGCAAGTGTTCCCTTGAAAAATAACTGTTAAAAACTACAGATTTTACCTGTGTAGGTAATGAAGATCCTTGTTAATGAATTTCTTCATACTATCTTCTATTCCTCCTGATGTTCTTAAAGAACCAGAACTCAGTAGGAACAATATAAATACCTTGTTCATGAACTTGTTCAGTATCAGCTGAATTTTGAGAGGATCATTATCCTTCACCTCCTTAAACTAGGTGTCATTCATCACCTCTGGACTGCATAAAAGCAAACCTGCAGCTGAGTTAGAAGTCAGACATATTTAGTGTTATTAAATAAAGAGGGAAAGTCCTGTTTGTTATTAGGCAAAGATAACTTACTAAGGGATATCTTTGCACATATACAGAGGTCTGCCAGTTTTCTCCAGACACACCAGTTGATTAACTGGACAAATTGAACATGTGACACAGCGAAAAGGAATTCGTATTTATAGAACTCATTTGGAAGTTAATTATTGAGTGGATTGCCAACAAGGTTTGTATTCTTGGAAATACTATTGTATCAGTGATGTGGGAGAAAATCTATTTTCTGACATGATGCTAATATCAAAGTAATAGTTAGTAGCTAGTAGGGTAACATTTATTCAACAGCAATCCTATAAGATAGATTCTATTTTTATTCCCATTTGAAAATGAGGAAACTGAGTCACACAAGTTATTACTTGACCATAGTTTACTACTGGTGTCTGAGGTAGCCAGTATTTGAACCCAGATATTTTGTTTGACTCCCTAGTCTTAGCCTCTGTGGTGTGCCACCACCGCTGCAGATAGATACCTTGTATCTCCCCAGAGCTGTAAAGGTCTGCTTTAGGTCTCAACAAGAGGAACCTTGTCCTTGTTGATAGGTTTCAGTGTTGGTATTCTCAGTGGGAACTATATCCTTTTATTCTTCTGATTGGCTATTATTTCTCAGGATTCTCTTCCTGCCAAGGATTCTCTCAGTTTCTCTCGACTCCGTGTCCTTGTTTATTATTTATCTTCGATGCTTTCATAGGAGTACTATTTTGAAATAGATGGTATTTTCCTAAGTATTTATGATAGAAATGGAACCTTTTTGTCCTCTGTTTTTTGAGATAGAGTCACTCTGGGTTTGGTAACTTTTGGGTTTGTTGGATTGCTACATGTTAAATGTCACCTAAGGTCCATGAAATCCTTTGTAGACACTGTAACACAGTTCTCTTACCCCTAACGGTGTTTGCATTTATATTGTATTTAGTGGTTTCAAAATGAAAATGTTTTCCCTTTCAAGAATTAATCTTACTTGTAAGGTGAGGAGGAGAAGATTGAATAATATAACCTTTTAAGGGTTCTCAACCTGAACATTGAAATTCTGTGTCTGTAATAGTTTCAGAATAGGAGAATTATTAGATATTAAGGTTTGTTTTTGTGTTTTTTTTTTTTAATATTAAGGGTTTTGCCTATTGGAGTTAGAGATATTCCTCTGTATCCCTTGCCCTCTTTCTCACTGCAAAAAAGTTCCAAGTAGAGAATTTGTACCCAATTGGCTAAGAAGGGATCCCTAGATTTTGTGTATGTTATGTATATAAATCGAAGGTATTTTTCATTAATTGCTGGCAGAAGGGCTGCTGGATATCTCAGTCACTTACATGTCTGCCTTTGGCTCAGGTCATGATCACAGGGTCCTGGGATTGAGTCCTGCTTCATGCTCCCTGCTCAGCGAGGAGTCTGTTTATCCCTCCCTCTGCCGCTCACTAGTGCTCTCTCTGAAATAAATAAAATATTTTTGTTTTTATTTTAATTTTTATTATTTATTATTTTATTTATTTGTATTTATTATTATTTATTTATTTATTTGACAGAGAGAGATCACAGGTAGGCAGGCAGAGAGAGAGGAGGAAGCAGGCTCCCTGCTGAGCAGAGAGCCTGATGCGGGGCTTGATCTCAGGACCTGAGCCGAAGGCAGAGGCTTAACCTGCTGAGCCACCGAGGTGCCCCATAAATAAAATACTTTTAAGAAACAGCTTGCAAAAGACATTGTCATTACTAAGTCAATACTCAGAGGTCTCAAATTGTGATTCCTGTGAGTGAGTTTTCAATAGGTCAGTGATAGTGTTATCAACTGTGCTGTTATTTCCTGTAAAAATACCAAGTTTCCCCCCATATTTTTCCCTTCCATGGTATTTTCTAATGCCCATTGTTCAGAAAATATATTTCAGAAAACTCTCATGAATTTAGTAATGTTTTTCACTGATTTTTGTTGCTTTCATTAATGATGTTTCTGTACTTCTTTAGTATAATTAGTCAGGGCTTAGTGTGCATCTAATGAATTAATGGGTCCTTTGGCTTCCAAGCGTTCTTTGGTCTGTCGTTTAGGAGTCATTGGTTTAAAACAATGTATTTTTGTTTCAAATGTAAATAAATCAATATTTTAAATATTTACTAAAAAAGATGACTTTTTTTAAAGTCTTTTAGACAATGTTTATTTATTTATTTTTAAGATTTTATTTATTTATTTGACAGAGATCACAAGTAGGCAAAGAGGCAGGCAGAGAGAGAGGGGAGGAAGCAGGCTCCCTGCGGAGCAGAGAGCCCGATGTGGGGCTCGATCCCAGGACCTGGGATCATGACCTGAGCCGAAGGCAGAGGCTTTAACCCACTGAGCCACCCATGCGCCCCAAAATATGACATTTTGATAGTCTCTGGAATTCTGTTAATCTAGGTCAGGATTAGTCATAGCAAGCAAGCCAAGACCACCACCTATTCCCACAGGTCATTGGTCTTAATGAGGTATTTTGTGGGTTGAAATGTTTTGTTGGTTTTTGTTTTTGTTTTTAAGATTTATTTTTTCGGGAGAGTGAGAGTGTGCACACATGTTGGCGAGCGGGGGCAGGGGAGGGCAGAGGGAGAGAGAATCTTAAGCAGACTCCCCACTGAGCAGGGAGCCTGACCCAGGGCTCAGTCTGATAACCCTGAGATAGTGACCTGAGCCGAAATCAAGAGTCTGACACTCGACTGACTGAGCCACCCAGAGGCCTTGGTTGAAATGTTTTTAAAGCATTGATTTAGGTCTCTTGGTACATGTTGGTACTATGTACTAGGATAATTTGTGAAGTATGGTCAGCTGTGTCTATATTAGAAAAATGATTAACTTTATTTTAAATCTGTATTGGGACATTTCTCCTATTTGTCTCCTCTGTTCAGTCCCTTCATGCTCTTTCTATCTTGCTATCCAATAATCTATCTCCATTCCTATTTTAACCTCAGACGGGCATTTATTCCAAACTTAAGTACTGAAACTGAGGTTTGCAACATTGACTTCTAGATCTGTTCTTCGGAAAGAGAATGCATGGGCTTTGGAAATTTAAACAATCTAGTGCTGGGTAGTTATAGGTACTTTAAGCTGAGCCTCGGTTTCTTTTTAATTTTTCACTGACTATATATTTGATGACAAATACCGTTTTACTTTACTTTTCTTTTTTTTTTTTAAGATTTTATTTATTTATTTGACAGAGATCACAAGTAGGCAGAGAGGCAGGCAGAGAGAGAGGAGGAAGCATGCTCCCTGCTGAGCAGAGAGCCCAATGCGGGGCTCGATCCCAGGACCCTGGGATCATGACCTGAGCTGAAGGCAGAGGCTTTAACCCACTGAGCCACCCAGGTGCTCTGAGCCTCGGTTTCATCTCTAAAACATTATAATGTCTATTTTTTGGGGGGATTGTTGTGGTCTAACACTGTCCTAACACTGTCAAGCTTGTAAAAGATACTTAGTCACTGTCAATTTCCTTACCTTTTCCTTTCCTACACAGAATGTATTTTTCCATAGATTTTTCCTTTCTCTGAAAAATTTTGGGGAAATCTTTGAGCTATTTCTTCTTCCTTGCGGCTCTCTGGTTAAGACTCCCTTCAAACAGTAGGTCTGCCCTGAGTTTCATTTCTGGATATCTGTAGTGTCTGCTGTAAACTCATTCATGTTTCTTCTAGAACTTCTTTCTAAGTGATGTATAGGTTTATGTGACATAGACCTACTTAGTAGAAGATTTCTCTGTTAAATATTTTACTTTCATTTGAAATAGTAGTTCTTATGTATGTTGGAAGTCATGGTCACAGAGGCTAATGCCTTTCTTTTTGTAGGACATAATGAAAACACTGACATTTAATTCTTTCACACAGCCTGAGAACAAATGAACTAGCTAAAGATTAGTGTATTATTTATGTAATATGAAATTAGTTTTTTAGGAAAAACAAGTACAGTAGCTTTCCCTGTTTATATAAATTGGTTATTTCAGATAATGACAAACATTAAAAATTGAGAAAGTTCTGTTAAGCTTTTTTCCCCCAAAGTAGATTTTTATATATTATACCAAGAAAACCCAAATCTAAAATGTATTTGTGGGGTGCCTGGGTGGCTCAGTTGGTTGAGTGTCTGACGGTTGGTTTCAGCTCAGGTCATGATCTTGGGGTTGTGGAATTGAGCCCCGCTTTGGGCTCCACACTCAGCACATAGTCTGCTTGAGATTCTTTCCCTCTGCCTCTCCTTCTGCCAGCCCCCATAAATCAGTAAAATCTTTAAAATGTATTTGCTTTCTTCTAAATAGGTATTTTCTCTCGCTAAACTCTCTAAAACTCGGGACGCCTAGATGGCTCAGTTGGTTAGGCGTCTGCCTTCAGCTCAGGTCATGATTCTGGGGTCCTGGGATCAAATCCCACATTGGGCTCCTTGCTTGGCAGGGAGCCTGCTAATTCCTTTGCCTGCCCCTGTCTCTCTTTATCTCTCTCTGAAAAATAAATAAAATCTTTTTAAAAAAACCAAACTATAAAACTCATTTTGGGGTCTCCCAGGCTCAGTGTTTATTTTTTTGCTTTCTCTTGGCTTAACTCTATAATCATCCATCAACTCATGCTTTTTGTGTATGTCATATTCTCTTCCATTTTGAACTTTTATACAAACTTAGTGTTATGGGTTGTCCTTCCTAAACATCTTGAAATTCATCCCCCCTTTTTTCTACACCCTGTCATTACAGCACATCATCTCTTTTTTGTTTTTTGTTTTTTGGCTTTTTGAGTTTTTATTAGATAACATGCATGAGCAGGGGGAGACGGTGGGGGAGAAGGAGAAGCAGGCTCCCTGCTGAGCAGGGATCCTGTTTTAGGGCTCTTTTCCAGGACCATGGGATCATGACCTGAGCTAAAGATTAGCCGACTGAGCCACCCAGGGACCCCACATCATCTCTCTCGGTCTGCTGTAGCAGTTACCTAAAATGTCTTCCTGCTTCTGGTCTTGCTCTACCCATTCTCAGTGTGCCCCCATACTTCCTCAGCATAATCTTTCTAGGTCACAGATCTGTGTCTTGTAGTTCTCAATCTGAAAACTTTTTTGACTCCCGCTACCCATGGGATTAAGTGTGCTCTCTGCCATGGTGTACAAGGTTGTGGGTGAGATCTTCCTCTTCTCTTGTCATCACCTGCCTGACACTTGGGTTTTTGTTCTGAACTTCCATACTAACAATGAATCGCACTAACCATTGTTCTTAAAGAGTGCCCACTGTCTTTCATATCTGCAGAAGAGTGAATGCGCTATCCAGAACATCCCCATCCGCCTGGCATTTCCTTCCTTGAGACTCCGTTCCATAGTCGTCTTTGTGACCTCTCTCCCCAGGCAAAGTTCAGCATTCCTTCTCTGTTCCTCCAACATTTTGTACACATACACTCTTGCTGTGATTTACATATTTCTCTGTCCTTTTCATCTTTATTGCGAATTTCTTGGAATCAGAGACTTTTTCTCTTTCATCTGATTTCTTGCCCGATATGTAGCAGGTTCTTCATAAATATCAAATGGATGGGTCTGGTAGAAGATGTTGGTTTGTATTTAGAAGAGAGTTAATTGGCATATTAAGTTTTTTATGTTAATATTACATATTTTGCTCTAAAGATGGTGGAACCAGGGCAAGATTTACTGCTTGCTGCTTTGAGTGAGAGTGGAATTAGTCCGAATGACCTCTTTGATATTGATGGGGGAGATGCAGGGCTTGCAACTCCAACACCTACTCCTACAGTTCAGCAGGTAAGAGTTTTCCAAAGTCTCTGTAAAAAGTAGATTTTTCTTAATTTCTATTTACAGAGTAAACGTTATTAAGACAATTTTAAATAAGCATGTGTATGTTATTTTTATATTAGTTTTCTCTCATGAGATGGAAAATATTTGCAGTGAAAAGACATTTCCTGCTTTGATATATACACAAAAGTAAGAGATGAATTGTTTAGAGCTCTTGTGGGAGGTTTGTTAATCTCCTTACTAGTTGTCTTTGTATTTTATAGGGACCCTCTTCTGAGGTTTCACTATACACATTCTCTGAAAGTAAAAAATAAGATTCTGGTATCAGTATAGTTTTGTGAAGATGTACTTGCAAAGATTATTAGTTCCAACCTGGTATCAGAGATTTACAATCTGTTTGAGTGTAAACCTTGTCATTTTAAAAATTTTAATAAATACATCTTTTGTTCTTGAAACAGAATTCATTGCCATCATTTTTTATTTTTTTCTCTGATGTTGTTTTCTCTCTAGTCCGTGCCACTTAGTGCATTAGAACTAGGTTTGGAGACTGAAGCATCAGTTCCTGTTAAACCAGAACCAGAGACGCTACCTACTCCAGCGCTATTAAATGTTAGGGTAAGAATGATTTACATTTGGTGTGACTGCTAAACTGGTTTTGAATTATAGTAAGAAAATAATTTGTAATATGAAGTAGTCTTACCTTACCAGTTCTGTTTTTTGCTACTTTCCAATATGCTACTCTCAGCTCCTATTTGATAAAATGTTTCTTTCATTCTTCTCATAGTTACATTGATCAAAAGATAATTAGGACAAAGCAAAGTTTTTTTAATTTACTCACTGTAAATAATACAAAATTCATTATGTAGAGATGAGCTACACATTATCTCACTACACATTTCATTTTTCCTTGTTGATTTCAGGTTTTGTCCATTGGTACATGGGATTTTTACGTAATGGTAATTGTGCTTTAAATATAGAGTTTCTCTGATTTTACCTTAAACATAGCAGTTATTAACTTAAGCTTAGCATATAAAATTATTGGACAGTCTGGTTAAAAAATTGATAACTTATGATAAATTACTGTTGAGAGTTTTGTTTAAAAGTGATAAGTGGGGCGCCTGGGTGGCTCAGTGGGTTAAGCCATTGCCTTTGGCTTGGGTTATGATCTCAGGGTCCTGGGATCGAGTCCCGCATCGGGCTCCCTGCTCAGCAGGGAGCCTGCTTCCCTCTCTCTCTCTCTGCCTGCCTCTGTCTACTGTGATCTCTCTCTGTCAAATAAATAAATAAAAATCTTTAAAAAAAAAAAATAAAAAATAAAAGTGGTAAGTGGTGGGATGCCTAGGTGGCAGTCCTGGTTTTTGTGTTTGTGAGTTTGAGCCCCATGTTGAGTGTTGAGATTATTTAAATTAATAAATCTTTATTATTAAAAAAAATTGCCTCCTGTGCTTATTTATTTAAAGTAGGCTCCATGCCCAGCATGGGGCTCAAACTCATGACCCCTGGATTAAGAACTGAATGCTCGGGGTGCCTGGTGGCTCAGTTGCTAAGCATATCTGCCTTTAGTTCAGGTCATGATCTCAGGGTCCTGGGATCGAGCCCTGCATCAAGCTCCCTTCTCAGCAGGAGGCCTGCTTCTGCCTTTCTCTCTGTACCTGCTTGTGTTCCCTCTCTCACTGTTTCTCTCTCTGTGTCAAATAAATAAATAAAATCTTAAAAAAAAAAAAAATTGAATGCTCTACAATTGAGCAAGCCAGGTACACCAAAGCTGCCTGCTTTAAAAAAAAAGTAATGCATGGTAATGTCTTAAGATTCTTGTTATAGGAGTCATGGGACAATAACAAATAGTTTGAGGAGGAAAGGAAGTAGAAATAGACTGAAATTTTAAAAAATCTTTGATTGCGCTTCAGTCCATGGTAGTCACACCGTCATTTTCCCAATCTTTGACCTTTTTCCCCAACTCCTAATGTCTCCCTGTACCCCCAACTATAAAAAAATAAAATGCTATGTAGCTTTGTCTTAGGTACAGAGGTAGTACCCATTCATTACCCAAAGGTAATACCCAACATATTATCACCAGTATGTGATATCGGTGGATTGGCTGGATCATTCATACAAATTAGGTGTTTAAAACCCTGTTTCAGTGGTTTTATCTTCTAAATTCTAAACATTGGTTTAGTCTGTATGATAGCAAACAAAGCATTGGGCAAGAATCATGGAATGGTAGCAATGGAAAATGAACCCCAGAGAGCCTGGGCCTCCGGGGGTAATGTGATTTGCTTGAAGTTATCAGAGATTGTAAATCTCTGATATCAGGTTGGAACTAAGAATCTTTGCAAGTACATCTTCACAAAACTATACTGATACCAGAATCTTTTTTTTTTTTTAAGATTTTATTTATTTTATTTGACAGAGATTACAAGTAGGCAGAGAGGCAGGCAGAGAGAGAGGAGGAAGCAGGCTCCCTGCTGAGCAGAGAGCCCGATGTGGGGCTCTATCCCAGGACTCTGAGATCACGACCCGAGCCGAAGGCAGAGGCCTTAACCCACTGAGCCACCCAGGTGCTCCTGATACCAGAATCTTATTTTTACTTTTAGAGAATGTGTATAGTGAAACCTCAGAAAAGGGTCCCTATAAAATACAAAGACAACTAGTAAGGAGATTAACAAACCTCCCACAAGAGCTCTAAACAATTCATCTCCTACTTTTGTATATATATCAAAGCAGGAAACATCTTTTCACTGCAAAGTTATCAACTTCGTTGGGGCAGTGCTGGGATTAGAGGTTCTTTCTGTTCCTAGTCCTTGCATTACATGGCATTACTACACATCACAACTTGCTTAGGAGAGTCCTTATTTATCCTTGCTGGCCCCGATAATTATAGACAATGTCACACTATTACTATACCCCCCCCCAAAGTGGTGTGTTTTAACTTGGTAGTGTATAGTTAGGCATATTTAATTAAAAATACAGTGCCAGTGTTTAAGTGAAAACTCAAGTCTGTTTTAGATGTTTAAATGGCCTCCCATGTTTGTGAATCTAAGCCACATTAGAGAGCTTGGTACTTCCTCAGTGGTCTGATGTGCTATGGTTTTCTTTTCTAGCAGCAGCCTCCATCTACTACAACATTTGTGCTGAATCAAATAAATCAGCTTCCAACCCTGGGATCTACAATTGTAATGACTAAAACACCACCTGTAACAACGAATAGGCAGACCATCACCTTAACAAAGTTCATCCAGACTACTGCAAACACACGCCCTTCAGTCTCCGCACCAGCAGTACGAAATGCCATGACCTCTGCACCCTCAAAGGACCAGGTTCAGCTGAAGGATCTGCTAAAAAATAATAGTCTGAATGAGCTCATGAAACTGAAGCCGCCAGCCAATATTGCGCAGCCAGTGGCAACAGCAGCTAGTAAGTGTGTCTGTTCTCAGTCGTGTCAGCCGGCTCCTTTTGGTAAGATGTGTCAGGGTGTTTTTAAGGGTTTCCTTGGGTCTTAAAAGAACCGGGTGTGAAGGACATATCTGTATGACTTTGTACAATTATAGGATTTATACAATTCAAAGGAAGGAGAAATTTAGAAGTCATAGCATTTACCTTGAAATGAAGTGTGGAATTACCAGGAGGCTACATTAATTAACACTATGAGATCTCAGTTTTATATATTGGGAATAACTAGTTAACATTTTCTCAGTCCTTTAAATCAGTACTTCTCAAACTTGAGAAGTGCCTGTGAATCACCTGGAGATCTTGTTCAAAAACAGAATCAGATTTGGTAGATGTGGGGTAGGGCCCAAGATTCTGCATTTCTAACAACCTTTTTGGAGGTGCTCAGGCTGGTGGGCCTTGGATCATGTGTAAGGTAACTAGCTTGAAACTGATACTTTTCTCCTTTCACTGTGACTTTTACAATTTTATTATTTACCTGTCATTGGCTTCATTGCTTGTAAGTAGATGTGTATTTAATAAATTCTCTTTTAAAATACATTTTGGAATGCCTTGGTGGCTCATTCGGTTGAGCATCCAACTCTTGATTTTGGCTTAGGTCATGATTTCAGGGTCCCGGGATTGAGCCCTGCATTGTCCTCCATGCTCAGTGCTGTCTGCTTGTCCCTCTCCTGCCTGCTCTACCCCTCTTCCTGCTCACATGCACTCTCTCTCAAATAAATAAAAATCTCTTTAAAAAAATAAGATACATACGTTTTCATTATTAAAAAATTATTATTATTATTTTTAAAGATTTTATCTATTTACCTGAGAGAGAGCCTGGCAGGGAGAGCTCGATCCCAGGAACCTGAGCCAAAGTCACTTAACCAGCTGAGCCACCAGGTGCCCCTTACTATATGTTTTTTAAGAATGAGTGCTCATACAATCCTTTTTCAAAAAATAGCTTTATTGAGATACATTGTACATACCATGAAATTCATCCTTTCAAAGTTCATGGTTGAGTGGATTTTAGTATATTCATTCAAATAGTTGATAAACCATCACCATGAGCTAATCCTTTAAGGATGGGATTTTATTTTATTTTATTTAAAGATTTTTTATTTATTTATTTGTCAGAGAGAGAGAGGGGAGAGAGAGCGAGCACAGGCAGACAGAATGGCAGACAGAGGCAGAGGGAGAAGCAGGTTCCCTGAGGAGCAAGGAACCCGATGTGGGACTCGATCCCAGGACGCTGGGATCATGACCCGAGCCAAAGGCAGCTGCTTAACCAACTGAGCCACCCAGGCGTCCCAAGGATGGGATTTTAAAGGGAAAGGTTCAGCAGTGGTTTGATAACGTTTTTTAAAGAGTTTACTTATGTAGAGAGAATACAGATTTTATTGTTAGTTTTTCTTTAGAGTGTTACTGCTTACTTTTTCAAATATTTATTGAGTGCCTACTATGTGCTAAGAACTCTTTTGGGCTTTTGAGGCTGTGGCTGGGAAGAAAACTGTTGAATCTCTTTTGTCCTGCAGCTTGCATTCTAGTGGAGAGAAAGAGATGATAAGCAAAAGAAAGAAGTTATATAGTGTGTCTGAAAGGAATAAGCACTGAGGAGAGGAGCAGAAAATGAGGTGTGTGGCAGGAAGAGGTTATAGTTTTGAGTGCAGTGTTCAGAGGAAGCTTCGTGTTTAGTAAGGTAATTTTTAAGGGTAAAATAGAATTATTAGGTATACTTTAAAATCTTGACCACATCAAATTTTAGTAGTACAGTTTTAGAAACTGAAAAACATGAACTCTTAAGAGGGATATTCTTTCCTTCCATTCTACATTCAGTTGAAGTGTATTCGAGTACTTGTTACATAACAGTACCATGGTGGGCACAGTTGGAAATGATAACTGACCTCGGTTATATTCTGAGCTGACCACTATTTTATAGTTTCAGGATTGGAATGGGTGCCTTTTTTTGCTCCCCCTTAAGTAAATTTCTTTGGGATTGTTGTATGTTTGGATTAAGGGGCTAGAATGAAGGTTGCTGAGGTCTTATACTAGTACATAAATAGCATTTTATTAGGGCTTTGGAATGAGCTGATACATATTAAACAGACAGTTCCTTTTTCCAAACAGCTGCCTTGTTTTTCTAATATTAGGAGGTAGATTTTTTTTTTTTTAAAGATTTTATTTATTTATTTGACAGACAGAGTTCACAAGTAGGCAGAGAGGCAGGCAGAGAGAGAGAGAGGGAAGCAGGCTCCCTGCTGAGCAGAGAGCCCAATGCGGGACTCGATCCCAGGACCCTGAGATCATGACCTGAGCCAAAGGCAGCGGCTTAACCCACTGAGCCACCCAGGCACCCAGGAGGTAGATTTTAATACCTGATACAGACCAGTGTATAATTTTTTGGCAGAATGGACTGCTTGGAAATTGTGCTTGTGTTTGTGAAGTATAGGGCTGGGGCATTCTAAAGCAATGGCCAAGAAGTATTTGGTAGGGTGTTGTAGAACTAACTTCGTGTCCAGTGACAGATACAGTTAAAAATATCAGATAATTTAGTCTTTTGTTTGAGTCCATACCACTGTGTTCTTATGGCTGTAGTTTATTCTCAAGGTCATTGTCCTGAACTAACTGCAACCTGGCAACTACATGCCCATTAAGTCATTTGAACTGTCTTAGGACTGATTTTTACTCTGCTCCACCAGGGAGATCAGGAGCATGGCCCCCAACTAGCTGGGGTGCAGGGCAGCATCTGGAATGATTCCTGGGAGTCTTGGATGATCAGCAGTTAGTGGAAACAGCTGTCATTAAAATCTGGATTTGAGGAGAAATCCAGCTGCTTTTATGTGAGTGGCTTCCTGAGCATTCCACTCTTCAAATCAGCACATGTTCTCATAATTTAAAGAAGACTGCTATCATCAGGGAAGTTTAGAAAGCAAAACAAAACAGGATAGGTTTGGAGCTGATCAAGTAATGCTTAGTACAGTAACATCTCCCACATCCAGTGGAGTAATTTTAAAAAGACAAAAGAGTACAAATCAAGGCCGTCCTTGTGTGGAAGTCTGAGAAACTATCAGACTGGACCAGGGCTGAAAAAGAAACATGTAAGTGAATGCCAAAGATAAGCATACTTTTGTGTTGAAGCACAGGGTAATCTTTTTACTGGAAGAGAACAGTAAAAGTATGAAACTGCAAAGAGCAAGGTTTTGCATGTTTCTCTCTCCTTTATCTATGCGTGTTGCCCTCTGGAGCCTTGAGCCCTCTGGCTCTCTGTTTGGGTGCTGAGCTCTCCCGTGAGGTCTGGGTTCTGTACTCTGCCAACTTTTCACTCTCTCTCGCCCAGTTACATTAAATACATAAATTTGTTATCTCTGTTCCAGCCTTATTTTGTTAAAATTTCAGTTGTAGTAATTTTGGAGTCCCAAGTGACAGGTCTCCCATATACTCCATATCTTTTGGTTGAGTAGATAAGATGTTAATAAGTCCTTCTGGTGTGATTTCCACACTGATCTCAGAAATTCCAAGTACCTGAAGTGAGTGCTTCATGCAGGCTGGTTACGGGGGCTCTAGCTCTAGACTGCTTAGTCAGGCAGTTCGGCTTGACCTGATACTCAGATTGAGGAGTTGTCTTACTGTATCTAAAAAGAGTTTGGTAAAAAAAAATAATAATATAAAAATAAAAAGAGTTTGTAAACCACCGGTATTGAAGAAGAAAAGATTAATTGTTTGGATCTTTATTCTGGGGAAAGAGGGAAATAGAGTTCCCCAATATTTTTTTCACCCAAGAAATAATAATTTGCCTCGAAAGTAAGTATCACCAACTCAGATGAGATTGATTCTGTCTTGATGATAACACCATTCTGGTTGGTTGGTTGGTTTGTTTGTTTTTGATGAACCAAGTGAAGTATCCCTGTTGATATTTGTATTAAAATGAACTATCAAATACTTGTGGTTAATATGTCCTTTTCATAACTGGTTCTCAAGTTTTGAGTACACACATTTCTGTTTAAGTTACTTGTTTTCTAAGGTTAATTCTTAGCTGCATGGTAACACATAACTTTGAATGTTTTAATTCTTAACGCTTAGTTTAGGTTAGTGACAAGCAGGTTGGTATTCTTTGGCTCATGAAATGGGTAAACTTGTACTGACTCTTTAGATTTATTTTTTTAAAAATCTGAATTTAAAAAAATTATAGTAAAACTTTTACTGAAAAGAAATTGGTATTTTGTTCTAAAATCTAGTAACTCTCCCCTCAGCTGATGTAAGCAATGGTGCTGTAAAGAAAGAGTCTTCTAATAAAGAAGTAGCAAGAATATGGATAAACGACATGAAAATGAGGAGTTTTTCTCCAACCATGGTGAGTTTCAAAAGTGCATCTGTATTGTGTGGTATAGATGTATGCTTGGCTAAAAGTGGTCTTAACCTCAGAAAAACTTCTTTTTGAGTGAAGGGGGGCTACTCAACTACATGAACTAAGGAATAAGCACGAAATCTCAAACTGACATACTAAATGAGGTGATGAGAGCTTGCATATTTGATAGGGTTTGGTATTACAGGACTGACAATCTCATCTGATCAGAGACAAAGATAATTTGGAATTAACCAAAGTATTTGATAACTATGTCCATTTGGGGATTGAACCTGAATACATAGCTAATTATGAGCTATCAGGTTGTATAATGTTCTAGTTTTAAGTAATTTTTTTCCTTAAATTTTGGAAATGCCTTGGATTAATTAACTCTGTACATTTATTTCATAACTGTGCTGTGTGTAACAGTGCCTGTGTGTGGTGGGTTTGAACAAGCGGTGTACTACTTGGCTCCCCCTTCCATAATCACACAGTTGGACAAACACTTGGTTTAAGTAGTATAAAGGATCGCAAAAAGTACATTGAGTTACTCACAATTAGGATTAGGAAATTGGAGGAAGAGGAAACCTCCCTGGACTCAGATGGCCTGGGAACACTTCATTTTGTGGAGCAGGTATGATGGAGATTAGGTGTTGGATTTGGAGAGACTGTAAGAGGGCATTTTAGGAAGGGAGCTAAAGCATTGATAGGCACAGGGGAGGTGGTGGCTATATACTTAGATGGCAGTAAGCCAGGAGAAAGTTGGAATGGTTGGTTTTGGCACTGTGGAGGTTCCTGAGTTGAGTTTGAAAGACTTTGGGTACCTGGGTGGCTCAGTTGCTTAAGCGTCTGACTCTTGTTTCTGCTCAGGTCATGGTCTCAGGGTTGTGAGATCAGGCCCTGTGCTCAGCGGGGAATCTGCTTTAGATTCTTTCCCTCTGCTCCCCCCACTCCTGCTTACCTGCATGCGCATGCTCTGTCTCTCTCTTGCTTGCTCTCTCAAATGAATAAATAAATCTTTAAAAAAAAAAAAAAAAAAAAAAAAAAAAAAGACTTGGTGTAGCACCAGTGGGGGCCCCTGGAAGTGAAGGATCCTATTAGTGTTTCAGGGTGTCAGGTGGGGAAGAGAGGCAGGTTGGAAGGTTAGTTAAGTACTCCAGAGGGAGAAATTAAGAGACTAAACTTGGAGGATTGCAAAGAGGGTGGGAAAAGGTGAGGGGAAAGAAAAAAAGGAAAATAGGAGATGACTGCATGTAACAATACCGAAGAATTGATAGGACTTAGGGATGGAATATGGAATTCGAAAGACAGCACGGCAATCTGTGCCTGAGGTTTTGAGCAGGGACCAGGAAAATGAATGCTGGCAGGACCCAGTTTACTTAATGGTTGTGTACCAGCAACTTACGTGGAAGTTGATTTTTAGAAAGTACAGTTGCATTTTTAAGAAATGTACATAGATTCCCATTCCAGCCCATGTTTGCCCATGATATGCCAAAAGTTCTATGTTGTCCTTGCAGTTAAGAAACATCTAACAGGTGCATCTGTCTGGCTCAGTTAGTGCAGCATGTGACTGTTGATCTTGAAGTCTTTAGTTCTGGCCCCACATTGGGAATAGACCTCTCTTAAAAGAAAAGAAAAGAAACATCTAGCAGGGATTACAGACTGCTAGACTGTGCACCAAAGCCAGTTGACAGATGTGTTCTGTTTGGCCTCCACAACATTTTGAAAGATTTTTAGTTTGTTGCTACCACATAAAGATCCTGAACTCCAGGTTCTCTTGAAAACTAGGAGTACCTGACAACCCTGGGTTCACATTCCCCACCTCGTAAAGCATGCCTCAAGTTTAGTAGTGAACACGTGTTTTATGTGTTGGGCAGACCTTTCCCAGGTACCACAACCTTTCCCTGCTCCCCCTCATGATTCTCTCCTTGATCCTAAGCTTGGTGGCCCTCAGTTGCCATTTTACTGGCTTAGAAATTTACCTGTCTGGTCCCTGATTTTGTGACCAGACAGTGTCACCAATTTATCTTCCAGTTACACTCTTGGTAATTTTTTCTTTTTTTCTTTTTTTTTAAATTCAGGTATAGTAAGATAAGATAGAAAGGGAAGGCCAGCCCTTTAGTATGCGTTCTTACTTGGTAGGCAGGGAAAGGGCTGAAGGTGGGGGTCAGGAGGAGTCAGAATTTAAGTCATTTGCTTAAGGCCACACAAAAAACCAGCAGAATGGGGATTTACATCTGTTTCTTTGGCCAGCCCCACTTTGTCTACAGTTTCTGTAATTGAGTTTCATTTTGGCTATAAGAGCATTTGGAACTGTTTTGGATTTTTTCTCAGGATTCCATGGGTTGATGTTGATTGGGTGTTTGTCTACCATCTCTCTTCTCCTTCCCACTTTTATTGAGCATCTTTGTGCCATCATACTCTAGACCAAAGAGAAAGAAATCAAAATGCCTGCCCTTACCTTTCAAGGCTTTGTTGCCTTTGGCATTGCTTATAGGTCTTGACTCGTTTCTCTTTCTTTTTCTTCTTCTTTTCTACATTTACTGGGTTTCACAGCTTTTTCTCTGTAGTTTTTCTTGAACAAGCACATTAATTAAGAGCTTTGCTGATGGTTTTACTTGTAGTGAAAGGAGGCAAGTACAGGGTCTTTCTGTTCCCCTAATCCTCTGTATCTTACCCTTCAAGATTCGGTGAAGAAAGAAAGGAACATGTGACTGGTAACCATTCACTCAAGTTGCCTGGGACAGTCTGGCTTCATTCCTGTTTTCCTGGTTTAATTAGTAAGAGCTCCCCATTGCATTTTTCGGTGTTCTAGGGTTTGGAGAGTAAGTGCTTGGCTATCTTACATGATTGTTGCTTGGAGGCACAGATGTCAAGTAGATTCTCTGTACTTCAAAAGAACCTTTAAATCCAGAGTTTTCTGGGGTTTTGGTTTCCATGTCTGATGGAAAGAAGACAGCTGGAGTGAAGGTGCACTGAAATGAGGGTGGGATGTGTAACTTCAGCAGTTTCTGGCACTGAGGTTGTAGGATGAGCTTCTGGGGCTAGCTCATCCACCTTTGCTCCCCAGATCTTTTGGTCTTTCTGTTCCTAGAACTGAAATGAAGACTGAAGACTGAGGTTAAAAAAGAGTTCTGGACATCATGGAGGGTGGTAGGCAATATTGAAGAGGAAAGTTTGAGATAGTGGTGGCTGGAAGGATGGTGGAGCCCTGAGGTGACCCAGTGGTGTGTTAGGGATGAGAGTTGGGTCATGGATTACCTGTACTCATTGGAGAAGCACAGAAGATGTAAAGTGTGACCCAGATTTTAGGGAATATAGAAGTGATGTGTCATGTTTCCAAGACTGAAGACTGTTTAGTATACCTACAGAAGAGTTTTTCTTTGTGTTGGTTAGGCTTCCAGTCTCTGATTATGCTCCCACTCTGTTACAGAAGGTCCCTGTTGTGAAAGAGGAAGATGAACCGGAGGAAGAAGATGAAGAAGAAATGGGTCACGCAGAAACCTATGCAGAGTATATGCCGATAAAATGTATGTTGTTGGAATCTGTCAACATAATGAAAGACTTCCCTTTCCCATAATGAAAGTTCTTTCCCATAATGAAAGTTCTTCTTGAACTTAAGTGACTTTCCCACACATGTTATTATCTATTAGGATCTGTCAATATTGAGTACCTCAGAATTTGACAAGAGCTTTGTAATAGGTTTTAAATTATAATATATTTTAAAATACCTACATGAAAATTTTGCTGTGGGTTATTTTCCCTATGCAAACGTAGAACCATTTTGGGCTGAAGTCCTTTAAGAGTAAAAAAGCTTGGATTTTATTTTGTTTCAAGTTAACTTTGCTCATATTAGTGATTAGAAAATCATAGTAAATTGCAGAGATAGAAATCTGTATCTTAGCTTTATATATTTTGTATAAACAAAGCACAAAAACACGGGAATCTTAAAAATGTGCTGTTTATTTCATTGGAGTACATAAACACTTCTGTCCTTTTTTCTGTAACAACCGTGATTTATTTTTTTAGTGGCCACTATGTCAAATTGGAAATTAATAGTTTGGGGCACCTGGGTGGCTCAGTTGTTGGGCATCTGCCTTTGGCTCAGATCATGATCCTGGGGTCCTGGGATCAAGCCCCATGTCGGGCTCCCTGCTCATCGGGAAGCCTGCTTCTTCCTCTCCCACTCCCCCTACTTCTGTTCCTCTCTCACTGTATCTCTCTGTCAAATCAATGAAGAAAATCTTTAAAAACAAAGAAAATTAGTAGTTTTTAGTTTTGATGTAAAAATGTTCACTTTTTCATTTTATGGGGGAGATAAGATGAAAAAATAAATGGCTAGAATCCTTTATGTACTCCAAGTTTCTATGAAAAGCTACTAATACTACCACTTAAACTCAAAATTTCTGTTTACCAACTATGTATTGACTTCAGGATCCCATAATTTCTGGTCATTTAAAATTAACTTCAGATGGTGTCTGGCTGGCTCAGTTGGTAGAGTATGAGACCTTGATCTCAGAGTCATGAGTTCAAGCCCCAGTTTGGATGTGGAACCTACTTAAAAAGAACATATACATACATAAATTTTATTTTATTATTTTTTTAAGATTTTATTTATTTATTTGACAGAGATCACAAGTAGGCAGAGAAGGCAGGCAGAGAGAGAGAGGAGGGGGAAGCAGGCTCCCCACTGAGCAGAGAGCCCAATGCGGGGCTTGATCCCAGGACTCTGGGATCATGACCCGAGCTAAAGGCAGAGGCTTTAACCCACTGAGCCACCCAGGTGCCCCAATACATAAATTAAAAGAAAAAGAAAAATCTTAGGTTGTGGTATCTCAAATGGGTGGTTTCCCTCAATCTCCATAATGGTTTTCATAAAAGAATTGAAAGTTTACCCGTGGCCCTTTAAACCGAGGTCAGCAAACTAAATTTGGACCATCGCCTGTTTATATAAAGTTTTATTGGAAAATAACTATGGCCATGAGTTTGTTTATTTATTTATTGGCTATGGCTGCTTTTACACTGCTACAATGGCATTGTTCAGTAATAGACCAGCTGCTCAGCAAAGCTGTAAATACTAATTGACTTATTTATAGAAAAAGTTTGCTGACCTTTATTTAAAACTATTCACATAATGCATTTTGAGGAATTAGTTGCTGTTTAATTTTATATCCAAGATTTCCATTAAAATACCTTTCAGAATAAAATTAAATTCCAGACTTTTTGTTTTACTAATTCAAGTGAATGATTCATCAAATAGATTTTTTTTTTAAGATTTATTTATTGGTTTGTTTGTTTTTAAAGATTTTATTTGTCAGAGAGAGATCCCAAGTAGGCAGAGAGGCAGGCGAGGGGGGGGGACAGCCTCCCTGCTGAGCAGAGAGCCCGATGTGGGGCTCGATCATGACCTGAGCCGAAGGCAGAGGCTTTAACCCACTGAGCCACCCAGGCGCCCCAGATTTATTTATTTGTTAGCATGCACATAAGCAGGGTGAGTGGCCAGCAGAGGCTCCCTGCTGAGCAAGGAGCCCAATGTGAGACTCTATCCCGGGACCCTGGGATCATGACCTGAGCCGAAGACAGACGTTTAACCAACTGAGCTACCCAGGCGTCCCTCAAATAGATTTCCAAATCTAGGATTTTATTTTGTTGCTACTGGAGAACCTGGTGATACAAACTAAGTTGATATTTTTCTGTATCTTTTTTTTTTTTAAGGTTTTATTTATTTATTTGATACAGAGAGAGATCACAGTAGGCAGAGAGGCAGGCAGAGGGAGAGGGGGAAGCAGGCTCCCTGCTGAGCAGAGAGCCCAATGCGGGGCTCGATCCAGGACCCTGAGATCATGACCTGAGTGGAAGGCCGAGGCCTAACCCACTGAGCCACCTAGGCACCCCTTTCTATATCTTTTTTAATTAGCAGGTCTCTATTTTAACCGTAAGTATTTGATAAATTGGTCCTTTTATCAAATTTAAGTATTAATTTACCACCTATTGGTGCCTTTTTAGAATCCTGGAGTGTATAGTTACTTACTTACTTTTATTTTCTCTGACAGCAAAAATACGGCAATATTATATAATAAAACTGGGAGCATTATTACCTAGAAAAATTAAAATGAAGTATTTTTAAATTTTCATTTAGTAAAAATTGGCCTACGTCATCCAGATGCTGTAGTGGAAACAAGTTCTTTGTCCAGTGTTACTCCTCCTGATGTTTGGTACAAAACATCCATTTCTGAAGAAACCATTGATAATGGCTGGTTGTCAGCGTTACAGCTGGAGGCAATTACTTATGCAGCCCAGGTAAGCAGTATTTCATAATTACATACAATATATTTATCTTTTAATCCTTGTCCATATAGTATAGTTGCTTTAACATAAAGGCAATTTTCCTTGAATGAAAAACTTGTGCTTATGATTTTACAAAAGTTTCATTTGTTAGAAAATTATTTATTTTCTTATTTTAGAGAGAGAGCATGTGTGAGCAGGGGGAGAAGCAGAGGGAGAGGGATAACCAGACTCTGTGCTGAGTGTGGAGCCCAATGCAGGGCCTGATCCCATGAACCCAAGATGATGACCTGAGCTGAAATCAAGAGTTGGACGCCCAACCAGCTGAGCCACCCAGGTGCCCCTCGTGTGTTAAAAAATTAAAGGGGTAGCATGGATGCAGGGGGTTCATTTTTACTGGAAATGAAAAATGTTATAACCTTTTTGGAATTCACTGGGGATGTGTACTAAAAATGTGGGGTGCCTGGGTAGCTCAGTTGGTTAAGTGTCAGACTCTCGATTTCCGCTCGGGTCATGATCTCAGGCTCTGTCCTAGGTGTGGAGCCTGCTTAAGATTCTCTCTGTCCTCTCCCCAAACCCAGCTCTTGTGCATGTGCTTCCTCTCTCTTTTAAAATAAATAAAAATAAAATTACATATATCCTATTGTGCCTGGCTGGCTCAGTTGATAGAGCATGACTCTTGATCTTGGGGTCATGAGTTCTAGCCTTGCATTGAACGTAGAACTTGCTTGAAAAAAAAATTACATATGTCCTTTGACCTAACAATTCCATTATTGGAAGTCTATCCAATACAACTATTAGGTTAAGAATATATACATTAAGGATATGGATGGATGACTGTTTGTTGCAGCTCTTTTAACCCTGTTTCCTGAATGCTAGAAAGGACCTAAAAATCCCATACCCTGGTGGCTATTTGAATGAACTGTGGTATTATTGTATGGGTATTGTACTGGCTTTCAAAACCATGAATTAGTTATGCCAGTTTTCTTGAGAGGATTTCTTCTGCACTCCATTTCTGTAAAATAAGCCGAACAGCTAACCGTCCTCCATATTTATGTGTGATTGTTTGTATTTGACTATGCAGGCATTGAAAGAGACACAGAAGAATGCTAACTGGGGTGCCTGGGGGGCTCCGTGGGTTACAGCCTCTGCCTTCGGCTCAGGTCATGATCCTAGGGTCCTGGGATCCAGCCTCACATCAGGCTCTCTGCTCAGTGGGGAGCTATTTCCCCCTCTCTCTGCCTACCTCTCTGCCTGCTTGTGATCTCTGTCTGTCAAATAAATATATAAAATCCTCAAAAAAAAAAAAAAAAAAGAAGAAGAAGAAGAATGCTAACCAATTTGTTAACTCCAGTAACTTCAGTTACCTGATGCATGTGATTGTAGCCAGAAAGAATACATAGTAAATATTAAGAAAGAATCCTTACTGAGCTAAACTTTGTGCCATTTGTATACACATAGATCACATTAATATATTCCTACAACAGTGTTTGAAAGGTGGATCATCCCAGTCTCTAAAGGAGTAGCTTAGTTATCAGCTTTCTCTTTTTCAGCAACATGAAACATTCCTACCTAATGGAGATCGTGCTGGCTTCTTGATAGGTGATGGTGCTGGTGTGGGGAAAGGAAGGACAATAGCGGGAATTATCTATGAAAATTACTTGTTGAGTAGAAAAAGAGCATTATGGTAAGTGCCAAAGACTGTCTGTGGAAGCTTCTTTTGTGAATAGTTACTCCAGCATGTAAGATGGGTTTTAATGAGCAGGTGTATTTTTTTTTTTTAAATGTCAAGCCCTGTTTTTATTTATCCTGAATATTGCTAGATTGATGGAATTTGCATTTAATTACTTTTTTTTTTCTTTTTTATGTGGCAGGTTCAGTGTTTCAAATGACTTAAAGTATGATGCTGAAAGAGATTTGAGGGATATTGGAGCAAAAAACATTTTGGTTCATTCATTAAACAAGGTATAAAAGTTTTCTATTTGGTTAGTCATTCAGTAAATATTGACTCGTCTATGAGATGGGAATAACAGTTTCTACTTTGTAGAGTTGTGAGGATTAAGTGAATTATTTTACAGAAGACATTAGTGAGTGCTAGTTGTTCTTGGTTTGTGGGTTCCTGTGCATCAAGTACTGTGCTAGGTACGGTTGTATAGTGGCAAACAAAATGGGCCTTGTCTCTGTCATCATGGAGTTCTCAGTTTTTGGTGCTCTTTTTGTCTTTGTTTCCGAGGTAACCTTTCATGGCTGAAACTCATACCTGTGAGTAAAAGGGTGTAGCATAGTAAAGCTGTGTGGACAGGTACTCGCAGCACATAGAGAGTTTTTGAGGCTTGGAGATTGATTTGGAAAAACCCACTGGATTTTTGTATCTGTACCTGTGTTCATGTTAAAACAATTCTGTCAGGTGGAAGAAAATGTGTCCCAACTATCTAAAGCATACTATAATATGATAGTAATCTTAATGTTCATTCGGCAAATCATCACTGACCTCCTGTGTACCAAGAGCTGGAGTAGTACATTAGGCAGACTTCCTGCAGGTAGGTACCTCCCTGTTAGCCTTTTGAAAATAGGTAAATGTAAATCTACTTTCCATGTGAGCCCTAGGTTGGTTCAGTGTTGGCCTGCTCATCATTGGCTTTTTTGGGTGGGTATCTGGATTTGTAGGTAAAGTACTGTGTCTTGAATGATTCCTCACAACTCAAAACTAAAAACATGTCACTGGCATCTAGAAATATTTTTGATTTTTTTTTTTTTTTTTTTTTAGTCCACACAATTGAAGAAGGGTATATTAATTACTAATCATAGTTCTTTATATATGTCTTAGAATTTAATTATAATGACTTGCCATACAGTAAGTGCATAATAAATTTTTATAGAGTGAATATTGTGACTTTTTTTTCTTGGAGTGAGGGTTTGGTTTGTAATCTTTTCTTGTTGATAGAAGTTTTTGAGGTACACGTGGGTGGCTCAGTCAGTTGAGCATCTGCCTTTGGCTCAGGTTATGATCCCAGGGTTCTGGGACTGAGCCCCTCATCAAGCTCCCTGCTCAGTGGGGAGTCTGCTTCTCCCTCTCTCTCTGTCCTTACCCTCCCCATGCATGCTCGCTCACTCTCTTTCTCAAAACGAATAAAATCTTTAAAAAAAAAAAATGTTTTTTGAGACTTTGATGAAAACTAGATCGTTGTAACACGAAGTTGTATATATGTGTGTGTATATATGTGTGGGTGCATGCACGTATGTGTGTGTGTATACATACGTAGAAGTTTCGTGTGTGTGGTCTTAGGGGCTCTTTTGACTTCCCTAAAACGCATGATGGACCCACCAATTTCCTCCTATAGAAGTTTGGGTGGGATAGATTCTTCAGAGAAAAAAGTGTATATGTTAAATTCTTCTTTTTTTCTTTTTTAGTTTAAATATGGAAAGATTTCTTCCAAACATAATGGGAGCGTGAAAAAGGGTGTCATTTTTGCTACCTATTCTTCCCTTATTGGTGAAAGTCAGTCTGGCGGTAAATATAAAACTAGATTAAAACAACTTCTGCATTGGTGCGGTGATGACTTCGATGGAGTGGTATCCTTTACAACAAATGTTTTTGTATTTTTTAATGACCAAAAGTGAATGTAAAAATTAACATTGGGGCACCTGGGTGTCTCAGTGGGTTAAGCCTCTGCTTTCGGCCCAGGTCATGATCTTGGGGTCCTGGGATCGAGCCCCACATCGGGCTCTCTGCATGGCGGGGAGCCTGCTTCCCCCTCTCCCTCTGCCTGCCTCTCTGCCTACTTGTGATCTCTCTCTGTCGAGTAAATAAAATCTTTCAAAAATAAACAAACAAACATACATTTAAAACTACATCCTGAGGGATGCCTGGGTGGCCCAGTTGTTTAAGCCACTGACTTTGGCTCAGGTCATGATCCTGGAGTTCCGGGATCAAGTCCCACATCAGGCTCTCAGCTCCTCGGGTATCTGCTTCTCCCTCTGACCTTCTCCCCACTCTTGCTTGCTCTCTCTCTCTCTCAAATAAGTAAAATCTTAAAAAACAACAACAAAACAACTACATCCTGAGATTAACTGATATTGCCTGGATGAGAGCTTTCATGACTTCCCAATGTCCAAGGGAGATTCTGTTTTGTAGCTGTCGTGTAAGAGGCCAATATTTAAGCTTCTGGTTTAGGAAAATGTTAACAGATGTGGGAAGTGATGAATACTGTATTCCGCTTTTGGGGATTCACACCGCATATTCACATAGTAAAGCACCTGAGAAGACTAAGGGGAAGAAACTGTGAACTTAGTGATTTCCAAACCTATTTGCCCATAGCACACCTTTCACTGTTATGCATGAAGAATGTTTTCAAATGGTGATTAAATTAGTCACCAATTATACTTCTGCTTAGAGAATTTGCCAAAATTTTCTGTGTGGTGGACATACCTTGCCACAGTGGAGTCTTTTCTTACATTCTAATTAATAAATATCTGGTCAGTATAAATAAGCAAAATAATTTGGTTGCCTCTCAGACTTGAGAGGGAGGGGTGATGTCAAGGAGAGGCACATAGAGGGCTTCATTTATGTTTCTTACCTTAAAAAGAAAACCATCTCAGGCAAGTAACAGTAAAATGTTAAGGTTTAACAAAACACCAGATGATGAAAAAAAAACAAACACCAGATGATGGGTATGTTGGTGTAATTTTAAAAAGTTAATGCTCAGGGGTTTATTATCCACAGCATCTCTCCCCTTCCTGATTGTCTTGAATTTGACCCCACCAAATTCTACCACACCAGAAATTTGGGATGTTTCCCAAGGCTTTCAAATAAACCTTAAGTTTTCCTTAAGGATTAGCGATACTTGCTACTGTGATATGTTCCTTAATTCTTTCTATACAGATAGTGTTTGATGAATGTCATAAAGCAAAAAACTTATGTCCTGTTGGTTCTTCAAAGCCAACCAAGACAGGCTTAGCAGTTCTAGAGCTTCAGAACAAATTGCCAAAGGCCAGAGTTGTTTATGCTAGTGCCACTGGTGAGTTGTTATTTTATTTGAAAGATATGTGTGGGTTATTTTTTCAGCTATAAAATGTTTTGTTTCTGAATTTTTCAGGTGCTTCTGAACCACGAAACATGGCCTATATGAACCGTCTTGGAATATGGGGTGAGGGAACTCCATTTAGAGAATTCAGTGATTTTATCCAAGCAGTAGAACGGAGGTAAAGCAATTTACAGTATACATTGTCTGTATACATTGTCTTTTCTCAGTTGCAGTCTAAAAGAGGTGTTACTGCTAAAACCTTTTCCACTTATATTAAAGCCCTTTTCCACTTATATTAAAGCCCTACTATATTTAATGATAGTTACTGTGTGTTTTAATTTTATTCAGAGGTGTTGGTGCCATGGAAATAGTTGCTATGGATATGAAGCTTAGAGGAATGTACATTGCTCGACAGCTGAGCTTTACTGGAGTGACCTTCAAAATTGAGGAAGTTCTTCTTTCTCAGAGCTATGTGAAAATGTATAACAAAGCAGTCAAGCTGGTGAGAAGTTTTTTCTTAATTCCTAATATTTTTAATGTCTCTCAGTTCACAAGTATATATTTTGCTATAAAACAACAGATAAGGCGCTAGATGCCCATTTTCCTAACTTCCTAAGCTTTCTCTTTTGTTAAAGTAATTTATTTTAAAAAAGCCATTTGTAATGGGTCATGTGGCTGGCCAAGTCAGGAGGGCGTGCAATTCTTGATCCTTGGGGTTGTCAGTTCGAGCCCCATGTTGGGTGTAAAAATCACTTAAGCCTTAAACTTTTTTCCAAAAAAACGTTTAAGTTGCATAATTCTGTTTATTTATTTATTTATTTATTTATTTATTTATTTAAGATTTTATTTATTTGACAGAAGAAGACACAACAAGAGAGGGAACACAAGCAGGGGGAATGGAAGAGGGAGAAGCAGGCTTCCTGCCAAGCAGGGAGCCCAATGTGGGGCTTGATTCCAGGACCGGGGGATCATGACTTGAGCTAAAGGCAGATGCTTAACTGACTGAGCCACCCAGGCGCCCCTAAGTTGCATAATTTTAAAAATTACAATGTAACTATTTCCTGCAATGACTCTAGTAGCTGATAAGAATTTAGAGGCACCTCTGTGAGCATCCTGAAAAACATTTGTTTAGAGATGGCCAAGTTACTAAAGATGGTTCATTAAATTAGTATTAGTCTTGTACTTAACAGTATTTTGCTCGAATCGGTCATTTTTAAAAAATCACATGCATAGATGAAATGTCTAAAATGTGGATTTTCCCTCTTCAGTGGGTCATTGCCAGAGAGAGATTTCAGCAGGCTGCAGATCTGATTGATGCTGAGCAACGCATGAAGAAATCCATGTGGGGTCAGTTCTGGTCTGCGCACCAGAGATTTTTCAAATACTTGTGCATAGCATCCAAAGTTAAAAGGGTTGTGCAACTAGCTCGAGAAGAAATCAAGAATGGAAAAGTAAGTTGAAGAACACACTGAGAGATTTGGTCTTTGGTTATGTTTCCAAATCTTTTGGGTGTTCAGGCTTTCTGCTTGTAAAGCCTGTTCTTTCTGAGAGTTAAGGTATTAACATAGTAAGACTTTAAAATTTACTATTTTTAAAAATAACAAAAGCGGTGCCTATTTATAAATAATTTAGATAGTTCAAAAAGTATATAAAAAAGTAAATCACACTAACTTGGCCATCCATAGATACAACTACAGCTGACGTGTGGGTATAGATTACCATACAGCTTTTTTTCTTTTTAGCAATATATATATATCTATTTAAATCACAAAGAACTGAATGTCCAGGATGTAATCCTATTTCCTAGCTAAGCTTTTTACACATAGCATGCCTCAGATATATGTAGAATAAATAAATGAGCACACACATGTAATAATGGGTCATTCTTGTTTGAAATCCTTTTTTTTTTTAGCTAAATATTTAAAATATATCCTAAGAAACCACATGCATAGTTTTATTTTAATTTTATTTTTCTCTCCAGTGTGTTGTAATTGGTCTGCAATCAACAGGCGAAGCTAGAACATTAGAAGCCTTGGAAGAGGGTGGAGGAGAATTAAATGATTTCGTTTCAACTGCCAAGTAATGTTTTTAGTTTTGAGGTTTTTTTTTTTAAAGATTTTGTTTATTTGAGAAAGAGCGAGAGAGAACATGAGAGGGGAGAACGTCAGAGGTAGAAGCAGACTCCCCGCGGAGCCAGGAGCCCGATGAGGGACTCGATCCCGGGACTCTGGGATCATGACCTGAGCCGAAAGCAGTGGCTTAACCCACTGAACCACTCAGGCGCCCTTTGAGTTTTTATTTAGATTAGTTTGAATGTTGGCATTTCCTGGAGGCAGAAGTTTTGATTCATCTGTATCATCATTAAAGTTTTTCTGATCTTAGTTTCCATTCTACGCTTGTTCATCACAATATATCCATTGGAAAACTGTAACACAGAAGTACTCGATTGTTAAGCATTTTGACGATACTGTGCCCAGTATTTAGACTAATGGAAGGGTGTGATTTTTGTCTTGTAGATCTCGGAAATCTGTGACAGCCTGGAATAGTTTGAGTTTTAGTTTCAGCTTTGCGTGTTTGAAATTACCATTATTCAGAGGAGCAATACGAGCAGTGGTTCTCTGTAGTTATCTGTAGTATTAAAATTGCAGACAGTCATGAGAATTTTAAAAAGATGATTTAGGCATTTTTTTTTTCAATTTCTTTGCCTACCCTGCCAATTTTAACTCTAATCGTAAAATTAGCAAAATACTCTTTGCCCTACTATACTATTTCTTGTGTTAGGAAATATATTCGAGTGGCTCCTTTTAAGATGGTTATAATTCAAAACTGCTTCCAAAAGCAAAACGTGCACCTCCTAATCTTTCTCTATACTTGTGTGCCTGTTACTGCATTGTTTAAAGTGATAGGAACTAGTCACATGTGCCTATCAATGGCAAGTCCAAAATTGAGATACGCTGTGAATATAAAATGACAAGACTTAAAAAAAAGTAATGTTTTACATCTCACTGATTGCATGTTGATTTGATACTAGTCTATGTCCTGAAATCTATTACTAAAAAAGTGTTTCGGGGTGCCTGGGTAGCTTACTCAGTTAAGTGTCTTCCTCCAGCTCAGGTCATGATCCCAGGGTCCTGAGATCGAGCGGTGCATCAGGTGCGCTCTGTCAAATAAATAAAATCCTTTAAAAAAATTTCTTTTTCTCCTGTTTTAACTTTTTTTTTTTTTTTTTTTTTTTTTTTTTAAGGAATTTAGAGAGAGACACAGTGAGAAAAGGAACATAATAAGCAGGATAATAAGCAGGGGGAGTGAAAGAGGGAGAAGTAAGCTTCCAGCCGAGCAGGGAGCCTTAGGCAGGGCTAGATCCCAAGACTCTGGGATCATGACCTGAGCCAAAGGCAGACACCTAATGACAAGCCACGCAGGCACCCATTTACTTCACTTTTTAATGTAACTACTGGAAAATGTAAAACTTGCATAATTGGCTCGGCTTGAACTACATTTCAATTCAACAGCCTTGGCCTAGAATATTAAATTATTTCAGCTGGATTATTAATATTTTATAGTATTAAAGTATATTTATTTTTAAGAAACATGTTTTGAAGTATATATATATATGTTTTAATTTTATTTATTTATTTGAGAGAGCGAGTGCAAGCACTCATGGGGAGAGGAACAGAGGGAGAGAACTTTAGGCTGACTCCCTGCTGAGCATGTAGGCTGGCAGGGGGCTTGATCCCACAACCCATGAGAACATGACCTGAGCCAAAACCAAGAGTTGGATGCTCAACTGTGCTACCGAGGCACCCCTTAAGACTTTACAGATAATAAATTATTTTGCAGACTGAACCTCTAATTACCACTTTTTCTCTCGTGTAAACAGAGGAGTGTTGCAGTCACTTATTGAAAAACACTTCCCAGCTCCAGACCGGAAGAAACTTTATAGTTTGCTAGGAATTGATTTGACAGCTCCAAGTAACAATAGTTCTCCAAGAGATAGTCCTTGTAAAGAAAATAAAGTAAAGAAGCGGAAAGGTGGGTTCTTTTCTTTAAATGATGTTGAAAATAGTATAAATGTGAGCATTTTGAGGAGCGATATTTGGGGTTTGAGCTGCCTTCCTTTTAAATTGGCACGTGGTTGCATACTTTCCCTGTTGCTTATGTGGTTTTAAATGCACAAGTGACAGTTTGGTGCTAGGCACTGTCTTCAGCACTGCCCTTCTGTTATTTCATTTAACCCATAAGGGATCCATATGAAAATAGATCTTATTTTTTTTTTTCTAGACAGAGGACAAAAAGGCACGACAAGATTAAAAGGTTAAGGAATCTCCCCAGGTTTACACAGCTAATGGGCAATCTATGGAAAACAAAATCTGGGCATTGCTGTTGTCAGAGCTCCGTATGCATTTATACATACTGTGTTTTTATAGTTTTTTTAAAGAGGCATTTGTAGTTATTGTTAGAAATATACTCAGTGCTTATTGGATGTTTTATCATAATGCCAACTTCGATTTCTGTTTAGATTCCTAGTAAACTGTTCGGCTTTCAGAAGTTAACTTCTCAGGCTGTCGTTAAGACGGTGATCATCTCTGTGGGAACAACTGTCTAATGCTGGGTGTATTCCAAACACAAGTGGCTGACAGTGTAACCTTAGTTCATCTGTTCTAAGAAGGACAGTTTTTTACATTTTTAACATGCTTGAAAGTGGATTGATGGTTATAATTGACAGTATATTTTAATTGTAGTGGCAAAAAAAGTAATGCTGTGTTTTAGAATTAGTGACATCTTAAAATGGTCACGTGGTCATGTTTATCTTTCCTGAATTATGTACTTTTTACCATCTCTCTCATTAATAAGTAAACTTTTAATGGTTTGTTCCAGATGTCTATGTCTTTTTCTTCTTTTTTTTTCTTTTTTTCTTTTTTTTAGATGAGGAAGAGAACACATGAGCATGAGTGGTAGGGAGGGTCAGGGAGGGTAGGGAGGTGGAGAGAGAGAGAGAATCTTAAGCTGGCTCCATACATGGAACCCAACTTAGGGCTGGATATCACCACCCTGAGATCATTGACCTAAGCCAAAACCCAAGAGTCGGACACTTAATCAACCGACTGAGCCACCCAGGCATCTCCCATATATCTTTCCTGAGTACTCAATAAAATAATTAAAATCAGCACCTAGTCTGACTTTTTACAAATGAAGTTTAATAGAGTTGTTTAATTATTAGGCCTCTGCTCTCAACCTGATTCACAATTAAACTGTGAAAATGCTGGAGATTCTGTGTTATCTCTGTTGTCCTAAATTTATTTTGAAACATGTACACTTAAAGGTAGTCTTGAATTTATATTTACGTGTCTAATTTTTTCTTAATAATTGAACATAACATGATTTCTTAAGGAAATCTAAAAGGTTAACATTTACTTACAAAATTTATATACTTAAAGTTTTTCCTGTATGTTTCTCACTTTAAAAGCTCGTGAACTATAAGTAGTTTCCTAGATCTTTAGAAGAGTGTGTTAGGGCTGACTGTCTTATTTTGGGTTTGAGGGTAGGTGAAGAAATAACTCGAGAAGCCAAGAAAGCGCGGAAAGTAGGTGGCCTTACTGGTAGTAGTTCCGATGATAGTGGAAGTGAATCTGACGCATCTGATCATGAAGAAAGTGACTATGAGAGCTCGAAAAACATGAGCTCCGGAGACGACGACGATTTCAACCCATTCAGAGATGAGTCTAGTGAGGATGATGAAGATGGTAAGTACGTCAGTACTTATTAAATGTTAATGAAAGGTTATTTATGTGTGTTTGAAACAGGATATTGTGTTAAAACCTGTTTTTTCAGGGCACCTTGGGTGGCTCAGTCGGTTAAGCATCTACCTTTGGTTCAGGTCATAATTTCAGGGTCCTGGGGTCAAGCCCCGCATCAGGCCCTGCTCCATGACGGGCCTGCTTCTCCCTCTCCCTCCGCTCGCCGCTCCTCTTATGCATACTCTCTTTCTCAAATAAATAAAATCTTTATTTATTTTTAAAGATTTATTTATGTATATATTTTACAGAGACAGCGAGAGAGGGAACATAAGCAAGGGAGAGTGAGAGAGGGAGAAGCTGGCTTCCTTCTGAGCAGGGAGCCCGATGCAGGGCTTGATCCCAGGATCCTGGGATCATGACCTGAGCCAAAGGCAGCCACTTAATGACAGCCACCCAGGTGCCCCATAAATAAGATTTTTTTAAAATAAATAAATAAATAAATAAAACCTGTTTTTTTTCCCCTGGTGCAGTACAAACCATTGCACAGAATCTAATCTTTGCTTAGTGGAGAACTCCCCAAGCTTGTCTGTCTTTTGGTAGTTCAGCTCATTTGTGTGAGATAGTGGCCTAAGTTTTATGCAGTGATTTTATTTATCTTTTTGAAGACTGTTTATTTGACAGAGAGGGATAGCGAGAGAGGGAACACAAGCAGGGGGAGCAGGGGAGAGCCCGATGTGGGGCTTAATCCCAGAGCAGAGAGCCCGATGTGGGGCTTGATCCCAGGATCCCAGGATCATGACCCGAGCTGAAGGCAGCCGCTTCAACGACTGAGCCAACCAGGCGCCCCTATTATTATTAACAGTAGTAGTAGTGGTGGTAGTGGTGGTGGTAGTAGTAGTAGTAGTAGATTTTTATTTATCCAGAGATGAGAGAGACAGAGAGAGAGAGAGAGTTGGAGGAGCGGAGGGAGAGGTACAAGCAGACTCTGCACCTGGTGCGGAGCCCGATGTGGGGCTCGATCTTACCACCCTGATAGCGCAACCTGAGCCGAAACCAAGAGTTGGACACTCAACCGACTCAGTCGCCCAGCCACCCAGTCACTTGTACAGTGATTTTTAACCTCATACTATGGAATTTTATCTGCCAGTGTATTGGATATACTGGATAGCTGAAGTTGGTGATGATTTTTAAGTTACCAGTTAATACAAAAAATTCAAGGGTGGTTTCCTTTGAAGATTCTGCTGCTTTTACAGATGATTTGACACATATCTTTCCTTAACTTTCAGATCCCTGGTTAATCAGAAAAGATCACAAGAAAAACAAAGATAAAAAAAAAAAGAAAAGTATAGATCCAGATTCTATTCAAAGTGCCTTATTAGCATCAGGTCTTGGATCAAAACGACCTAGTTTTTCATCTACACCAGTAATTTTGCCTGCTCCTAACAGTGCACCAGGTATCTGTGGGGAAGCTTGGTTTGTCTGTTGAGATGTACTTTTAAACAAAACATACGTAAACTTTGTAATGATTTTTATTAACAATTGTACTTTATCTAGCTAACAGTAACACCAACAGTAACAGTAGCCTTATAACAAGTCAGGACGCTGTGGAAAGGGCCCAGCAGATGAAGAAAGACCTACTTGATAAACTAGAGAAATTAGCAGAAGACCTCCCTCCTAATACCCTGGATGAACTTATTGATGAACTTGGTGGACCTGAGAATGTTGCTGAGGTAAATATGACCAGATTAGGGCTGTCTTGGTCCCTTTTTTTGGTCAACTCCAAACCCTATTGAATGAGTGATATTTTGGATATCATCACATAATTGTGTAATTTTCTCTTAGATTTTAGAACCTTTGATCAGTTTGTCATCCCAGAGTCAGGGATTCTTACCCTTAGTATCTGTGTGTTTATTCAGCACACTGATCTCTTACCGTCCCTGTCATGCAGCCTCTGCGGTTGTTGCCGCGCATCTGCTTTCTTTGCTGGAACTTCAGCTTTTCAAAACCAGAACCTGTTGCAACATTCTCTCCCGGATACTGCCTAGTGCAGCACAGGTGGCACTGTGTGTCGGCTTCATCATCCCCTTCTCTCTCCCACCAAGTTTCTCTAATGCAGGGGTCCTGTGCTTCCTGTATCTTCATCAGGTACCTTAACTGTAAGTGACACTGTTTGGCTTTGCAGATGACTGGTCGCAAAGGGCGGGTCGTAAGCAATGATGACGGAAGCATATCTTACGAGTCGAGATCTGAACTTGATGTCCCTGTAGAAATACTAAATATCACAGAAAAACAAAGATTTATGGATGGAGACAAGGTATGTTTTTCTGGAATGCTTTTCTTTCTTTCTTGTATTTTAAAAAGATTTTACTTACTTATTTGAAAGAAAGAGCACAGAGAGGGGAGGGTCAGAGGGAGAAGCAGACTCCGCACTGAGCAGGATGATATAGGACTTGATCCTGGGACTCCAGGATCTTGACCTGAGCCAAAAGCAGTCGCTCAACCTCTGAGCCACCCAGGCACCCTCTGGGATGCTTTTTAATGAAAAATACAATATCTGTATATTTAAGTGAATATTTAGGGGTTTTTTTCTTTTAAAAGAAATTAAGTGTGGGGGCGCCTGGGTGGCTCAGTCATTAAGCATTTGCCTTTAGCTCAGGTCATGATCCCAGGGTGCTGGAATCGAGCCCTGCATCAGGCTCCCTGCCTGGGGGAAAGTCTCCTTCTCCCTCTGCCATTCTCCCTGCTTGTGTTCCCTCCCTCGCTCTCTCTCTCTTTGTCAGATAAATAAATAAAATTTTAAAAAAGAAGAAGAAATTAAGTGTGTTGAATGTTATTATTCTTTCATTTTTAGTAATTGCACATAATCACTGAATATTTATACATTTTCATTATTTTTTCACAAATTGAATGCAATAAAGTATTGTGTACAGAATTAGATGTGGCTCTTAATAAATTTGGAGGTTTTTTAATTTAAAAAATTTTTTTTAAACATTTTATTTATTTGACAGACAGAGATCACAAGTAGGCAGAGAGTCAGGCAGAGAGAGAGAGATGGGGGGAAGCAGGCTTACTGCTGAGCAGAGAGCCCAATGCAGGGCTTGATCCCAGGACCCTGGGATCATGACCTGAGCCAAAAGCAGAGGCTTTAACCCACTAACCCACCCAGGTGCCCCTAAAAAAAGTTTTTTTAAGATTTTATTTACCCATTTGATAGCATAAGCAAGGAGAGTAGCTGGCAGAGGGAGAAGGAGAGCTGAGCAAGGAGCCCAATGCGGGGCTCGATCCCAGGACACTAGGATCATGACCCGAGCCAAAGGCAGACGCTTAACTGACTGAGCCACCCAGGCACGCTATAATTTTTTTTTTTTTTTTTAAAGATTTTATTTATTTGTCAGAGAGAGCACAAGCAGGGAATGAGACAGAGGGAGAGGCAGGCTGTCTGCTGAGCAAGGAGCCCGATGTTGGAACTTGATCCCAGGACCGTGGGATCATGACCTGCGCCAAAGGCAGAAGCTTAACCATTGAGCCACCCAGGTGTCCCGGCTTTTTAAATTTTTAGTCAGAATATTAAAATACTGTATTTTCCTAGGTCATTTTAGTGGCATAACATCTAATGCAACTCTCCAATGTCAGTCTGATTTTGACTCTAGAAATACATTTAAGCATACTCAGATTACTAGTGTCCTTTGATTTTGCTGATTTTCTTATTGCTGTGACATGTCCTACTACAGTGTTCATTCTGAATGACGTGTAGATTGTCTTGCGTACCTCGCCACTCTAGACACCTCGGTTGCCACCAGAGGTTCTTTGTTTACTGAATCAGTAAACATCAGTCAATTTTGAGATTCTTAGGCTAGTTCTTCCCCATCATCTACTTGAAATTTCCATAAGCGGTTGCTGATGAGATAGCTAAAAAATAGGTAGGAATACCACTTAAACTTAATTCCTTAATTTATTTTTTTTTAAGGTTTTATTTACTTATTTGACAGAGATCACAAGTAGGCAGAGAGGCAGGCAGAGAGAGAGGAGGAAGCAGGCTCCCCGCTGAGCAGAGAGCCCGATGCGGGGTTCGATCCCAGGACTCTGGGATCATGACCTGAGCTGAAGGCAGAGGCCCTAACCCACTGAGCCACCCAGGTGCCCCCTTAATTCCTTAATTTAAATGGTAGAATAAAATCTCTATTTTACCACTTTCTTCTTTATATTTTAATGAGGCTTTCTGCAGCTAAAAAAGGAGAAGATAGTTGTTACTATCAAAGTTGTCTTTATTCTTTCTTTAAAGATTTTTGTTTATTTGAGAGGGAGACAGAGCATGAGCAAGGGGGAGGGGGAGAAGGAGAAGGACAAACAGACTCCCCACTGAGCATGGGGTCAGGTTTGGGGCTCAATCTCAGGACCCTGAGATCATGACCTGATCCATAGATGCTTAACCAACTGAGTCACATAGATTCCCCCAAAGTTATCTTTTATAAATATATTCAATAGCTTGTGTTACATTTTTTTTTTAATTGATTTACTTTAGGGAATTAGAGTGCGTGCACGAGAACTGGAGGGAGGGGAAAGGGGGATAGAATCTCCGCTGAGCATGGAGCCCAGCACTGGGCTTGCTCTCATGACCAGGAGATCATGACCTGAATCGAAATCAAGAGTTTGGATACTTAACTGACTAAGCCACCTAGGCTTTCGTCATGTTACACATTCTAAAGATTGTAGGTAGAGGTATTAATCGGTTGTGTTACATACTTTGTTTTATGAATTTATGCCCATGTGCATTACACTTATATTAGTTGGAATTAGTTTTAGTTGTTAAGTGACAGAAAATCCAAAATCGTATTGACTTAAAGAAGGTAGAAGGTAATTTCTTCCATGTGTTAAGTTCGAGTAGGTGGACCAGGGCTGTTATGGCTCCTTAAAGATAATGCCGCTCCTGTCTTAGTCCTTTAACGTGTGAGGCTCCATTTTCAGGTTACCTCTTTCACTTCCAGTCATTATACCTCTGTCTTTCATCTGGCAGAGAGGACGCGAATGAAGAGAAGGGCATGTCCTTGACTTTCAAGGACATTTCTTAAATGTTCATACCATCTACACCCTACTGGGGTGTGCCTACAATTAGCTGCAGGGGAAAGTGAGAAATGTCATGATTCTGGGCAGCCATGTACCTGCCTAAACTTGAGAGGAGATGGTTATAATTTAGGAAAAAGGGGAGAATAGGTATTGGTGAGCCACTAGTACTCTAAGAACTTTATTTAGGGCACTTGCCTACATGCAAAGGTGATTATTTTTCCCCCTTATATTTGGTACAGAATATTGCTATTATCTCAGAAGCTGCCAGCTCGGGTATTTCGTTACAAGCAGATCGGAGAGCTAAAAATCAAAGGCGAAGAGTTCATATGACTTTGGAATTACCCTGGAGTGCTGATAGAGCAATTCAGCAATTTGGTAAGTTCCTACAAGTGAATTTCACTTAATAGATAGCTAGGAATCATTGGGGAAATGTTTACATATCAAAACCTATATTTAACTTCAGTATCTTAAAACAGGACACGTGGATTTTGGAGCTGTTTGTGTATTACATTTGAAATTATAGAATACATGAAGCCGTTTCTTATCTATTTTAAGAAATGTAAAAGATCTGTGCTAGATTTCTTGGAGTTTCTGGCATTATATCTCATAACAGTGTTCCTCAGGAGTTTCCTCCATTATCGATCTTCAGGATATATGTGGTCAGAGCACCTGCCACCTCATGTTCTTTTTAGCCTTTGGTGGCTTTACTGAAGGCATATTCCTCTTCCCTTGTCTTACATGTTTATGTCCTGATGTGACCTGATGATTTAAAAAAACCAACAGTTTAGGGGCTCCTGGACAGCTCCGTTGGTTCAGTGTCCGACCCTTGATTTTGGCTCCGGTCTTGATCTCTAGCTCATGGGATTGAGCCCTGCATCAGGCTCTGTGCTCAGCGGGGTGTCTAGTTGAGAGTCTCTTTTCCTCTGCCTGCCCTCCCCAACCATGTGTGAATTCTCTGTCTCTCTAAAATAAAATCTTTTTAACAAACCATTTTTTGTTTTTTGGGCTTTTTAGTTTTTTGGTTTTTTGGAAGAATCCAGAGCAGCTGTGCTTCAGCACCATTGTGATTAACCCAAGTGGGGCAGAAGTAATAATATGTTTATCATTGAACAGTTCTGTGGCAGTTTGTGTTCTTTAAGGAGGAGTATTTTGAATATGGATGTTTTTCAAGTCAGTTTTTTAATTTTATACCTTTGGGAGAGTTACAAGAAATTGTTTTGTACATTGTGTGTGTGTGTGTGTGTGTGTGTATTTTTTTTTTTTTTTTTTTAAGATTTTACTTACTTATTTGATAGTGAGCATCAGCAGGGAGGAGGGGGAGAGGGAGAAGCCGGCTGCCCCGGAGCAGGGAGCCCAATGCAGGACTCGATCCCAGGACCCTGGGAACATGACCTGAGCCGAAGGCAGACCCATAACCAACTGAGCCACCCAGGTGTCCATATATTCTTTAATATTTTCCTGAATACCAGCTTAGTATTAAAATGCTAGGAATAGATCTCAGAATACTCTGTATCTAGTGAACACAGTATTTTTAATGTCGTTACAGGACGAACTCATAGATCAAACCAAGTTACTGCTCCCGAGTATGTGTTTCTGATTTCTGAATTGGCAGGGGAACAAAGATTTGCTTCTATTGTTGCCAAAAGACTTGAGAGCTTGGTAAGTTCTTGGGTTGTGTAGTTGTGTGTAAAAGATGGTGAATACAACCTGTCTTCTGTGCCTTGATTGGAAATTTTATGTCTTGATAGGGAGCACTTACACATGGTGACAGAAGAGCAACAGAATCTAGAGATCTGAGCAGATTCAATTTTGATAATAAGGTACATTTCAGCTTTCATTATGTCTGAGATTTTGTGGTAGTGTGTGGTGTCTGTGGTGAACAAAAAGGGAAAGTGGTTACTGTTTAAAACGTAAAACTGTCCCTTATGGTTTTACTGTAAAATGATAACGTCCTATAAAATTTTTACTTATCAGATCTTTGATGATCAGCTCTGCAGTAGAATCCTGTTTTCATTTCTGTTAGAAAATAGGAATATAATAAATACTTCTGAATGAGTCAAGTATGAATTTCCAGAAACGAAGTTATTTACTGGACGTCTGTCATGTGCATAGGTGTGAACAATTTAGTATATAACATTTATATAAAAAGATAATTGAGTCCTACTCGTTTTGAACCTTTGCTACCATAATACTTTTTATCGTGTTCAGTTGGTCATGTGATTGAAATGTATCCAAATGCTGTAACTGGTTAAATTTGTTTGTTTTCTTATTGCAGTATGGAAGAAATGCTTTAGAAATTGTCATGAAATCCATTGTCAACCTAGATTCTCCTATGGTATCACCACCTCCAGACTACCCTGGAGAATTCTTTAAAGGTAACTTTAAAAAATAATCACAAGAGGAAAATGAGTACTAAGTAGGCCCTAAAACCTTTTCTGACATGTGCTGCTGTTTTCAATCTCTTTGGACATAAATTATATAAAAATTTAGAAATTAAAGATTAATAGACACCTAAGTTGGCTTCTTATAATCAGATTCTTAACTTTCATTCACACCAAGTATTTTGTGCTCTTGACAGTTCATTGCATGTTAATACTAGATTAGTAGAAGAAAGTGGTTTTATTTATTTATTTGTTTATTATTTTTTATTTTTTTTTAATTATTTGACAGAGAATACAAGTAGAGAGGCAGGCAGAGAGAGGAAGGAAAGCAGGTTCCCCGCTAAGCAGAGAGCCCGATGCGGGGCTCGATCCCAGGACCCCGGGATCACGACCCAAGCCGAAAGCAGAGGTTTCAACCCACTGAGCCACCCAGGCGCCCCGAAAGTGGTTTAATTTAAAGCTGCTATGCCAGACAGCTTTTAAATTTAATTTTTCAAGTATGTTGGTAAATAATCTTTGGAGGTTGGCACAGGGTGTAGATTAAAAAATATTGGCTGTGTATTCATAGTTAAAACTGTGATGGATACGTGTATATGGATCATAGAATGTTCTCTTTACACTTACATGTTTTTGGACATTTATGTATTAAGGAAAAGTCCAGCATAATGCTATAGAAACTCTTTGATGTATCTCTGTAATTGGTAGAATGTATTTTGCCCATAAATATAAGTAGTCTAGATGGTTTTGATTTTTGATTATATATTTTATAGTTCAGGAAGCTATGAAAATATTTTGGAAAATATGTAGATGTAGGATATTTGAAATATCATCATTGTAGAGTTAGGACTTTTCACTAGAAAGTCCTTCCCAATTGGAAACCAGTATTTAGTATTGATACAAGCCATATTGACATACTGTCAAGGAGGTTTATCACTGATGGCTTAGTAACAAAGCAGATAAACAATAGACTTTTTTTTCCTTTTTCTTCCATTCTCTTTCCTCTTCTTCCCATAACTTTGGGATTGTGACCTGAGCTGAAGGCAGAGGTTAACCCACTGAGCCACCCAGGCGCCCAGATTTTTTTTAACAGTTGCATAATATTCTGCAGCTGGCTTATACAACAGGTTTCTTTGTGTGTGGTTTTTGTTTTTTTTTTTAAATCATTCCCTTATTGGTATTCAAGTGGTTTTCAATTTTTTGCACCATCACAAACAGTGCTGAAGTTATACAGCTATCCTATATAGATTTTCTCCCATAAGACTGGTTTCTAAAAGGAGGATTTTTGGTTACACAGTTGTCACCTGCAGAATCTAAACAGTTTTATGCATGTAGCAGAGTACTAGCTGATTTATTAAATGTGTAAATAGGATATGATAATGCTTCCTATTGACCCTGTTCTTTTAACGCCCTTATTCTGTAAGTCTGGGTTGGATCCTGAACATCAGTATTAAAGAAACCCATAGACTGTCTTCTTAGTGACATAATTCAGAACATGTTAACTGTTACACATACTGCTTATCTTCTGCAGCAGCTTGTCAGTGCTGATAATATGTGGGAGGAAGACAAGATTAATAGCTTATTTACACAATTATTTAATCAGTTAGTCTGTGTGTTCAAAATTGTTTATATTCTGTAGATGACAAGTGTATAACCGAAGATTTCTACAGCCAAAGACTGCTATTAGAAAGATGAGATCTTTTGGGGGGCGCCTGGGTGGCTCAGTCATTAAGCGTCTGCCTTCAGCTCGGGTCATGATCCCAGGGTCCTGGGATTAAGCCCAACATCAGGCCTCCTGCTCAGCGGGAAGCCTGCTTCTCCCTCTCCACTCCCCCTGCTTGTGTTCCCTCTCTGGCTGGCTGTCTCTGTCAAATACATAAATAAAATCTTTAAAAAAGAGAGAGAGAGATGAGATCTTTTAATGAGCTCATTCATAGTGTGAAGTTTGAGTACTGTAGGATTTTGGAGTGCCTAAAAGACCTTTGGGGACTGTGTGTTCCATTTAATTCAGCTAATAGGAACTATGAAAAATGCCTTAGGCATTTGTTTTAAGGCTAGAACTTGTGGTCTGTGTTTTAAGGCTAGAACTTGTGGTCTAGTTCGGGGCACCTGAGCGGCTCAGTCCGTTAAGCATCTGAAAAAAGAACTTGATCTAGTTTGATTAGTCGAGTAACAGATCATTGAGTCACTTGGGTTATAAGGTTTTTTAATTTTCTGACAGATGTTCGACAAGGACTAATAGGAGTTGGCCTGATAAATGTAGAAGATCGTTCGGGTATTCTTACTCTAGATAAAGGTAAGAGTATGAGTTTTGTATATGGACATGAAACAACTATTGCTCCATCATTACAGACCATTTTCTTTATGCCTTTTTCAACTTGAAGGGGAAGCTTCAAGTTTGTAGTTCTCAGTCCCTCCTTCTGGAGTGCTCATAAAGCACTCTCAGTGGTTTTTGCTACTGTGGTTGTTCAAAGGAGATTAAACCTTTATTCTGTCTACAGAGTAGCAGTTCTCAACCCAGGTTGCATATATATCAGCTGTGAAGCTTTTAAAAATTACTGAAGACCGTGCTGTTGAGCTTCACAGACTTAACAGCACTTAGAACTTTCTACAAGCCAGGATTTCATGTTGGAGAACGAACATTCTCATGTGCTAAATTGTGTTCATATTTTCAGTAAGTGAAGTTTGATGATGCACAAATTGAGTAAGACAACCATCTTTGGAGCATGTATGTGGTCGTGCTGATTGCTAGAGGTAGAAATGGTCAAATTATAGCTCTCTTCTGAGAGCCGTGCAAGGTTGTGGGTGTGAGGTAAGACCATGGAGGAGAAAGTGAGACTTGGTCTAGGCTTAGATGAATAAATGTTTTGTTCTGTTTTTATTTTACTTCCAGGGGCAAGTGCATTATAATTGCCATTCAAATGCATCAAATCTTTCATACAATCTTGTCCTTGCAGATTATAACAACATAGGAAAATTCTTAAATAGAATTTTGGGCATGGAAGTGCATCAGCAGAATGCGTTATTTCAGTATTTTGCAGACACACTTACAGCAGTTGTTCAAAATGCCAAAAAAAATGGAAGATATGATATGGGAATTTTAGGTAAGTAGAGAAATTTTGAAAATGTCCTGTGTATTCCTAATAAAATGTTCTTTTTCCATTTACGTGTTGCTTTTTCTTGTTTAAGATCTTGGTTCTGGAGATGAAAAAGTGAGGAAAAGTGATGTTAAGAAGTTTCTGACTCCGGGATATTCCACCTCTGGTCATGTAGAGTTATATACTGTAAGTTTGGAAACGTGCATCTTTAAGTGTAACCTCCTGTGATTGGCACTCACAGAAGTGAGTGTGATTTAAGTTGTATTATTTCTTTTACAGATTAGTGTGGAGAGGGGAATGTCTTGGGAGGAAGCTACCAAGATTTGGGCTGAGCTGACAGGACCAGATGATGGCTTTTACTTGTCATTGCAAGTAAGACTCATGTCCTTGCCATGTTAACTGTTCAGATATGTAATGCGTTGTAGTTGCCAGCACTGCAGTTATCTATCCCCTTTGTGGCGGCTTTCTGATTGTTTTTCGCTTTTCTCTGTTTTGATCATTTTTCATTGTAACTGAGTTTGTCCTTCTACAGACATTTAGAATTATTACATATTCTTAGTTAATTGGACCTTTTTATTTCATGGTGCAGTGACCTCTAAGCCTCCATAAAGGACTGCATATTTAGTTCTGTAGACCTCTAGTAAGCTTTATATCTGAAAGATTCACTTCTTAGATATTAGTGTAAATAATTCCTTAGGATTTGAGGGTAGAGCTCAGGATGAGGGAAATGTAAATACATATGTGTGTACATACCCATACATTTATATGTAGACACACGCACACCCACAGATACATGCGTGCGGATATATAATCATCCAGAGTCAGGGTACGGTATCTTGAATTTTCCTGTTGAAGACTATGGAGTTTTTATGTCATTATTTTCTGATATTAATCTGTGTGCTTATTTCTTCTACAGTAATAATCTTTATTCTCCATGGCACACGGGATGATAAAAGATTATGGATAATATACCCCAATATTCCTGAAAATAATTTCGGGAAAAAAGCATCAGCTTTTTTTGCTTTTGCTTCCCCCCATTCTCCCATTCCATTAAAACACAGTTGTGCTGTTTCTGCATTGTCAGCATATGGCACTTCTGTAGTATGCTTTTCTTTTAATACTTACTCTTAGCTCTAAAGGTAATTAATTTAAATTTAATGCTCACCTCTCACTAGTCCTTAGATTGCTGTCTCTGATCATTTTATCTGAAGACTGTCCTGTAGTAGCATCCTCAAGAAGGGTTTATTGGGAGTGTTACTTCCTCAGGTGGTTTGTTTTTAGGTTTCTCTGTCTGAGAGAGACACAGAGCACGCATGCGTGTGCCTGCCTGCGCCCGAGCAGGTGGAGAGAGAGAATCTCAAGCAGATTCCATGCTGAGCAGGGAGGCTGATAACGGGGCCAGATCCCAGGACCCTGAGATCATGACTTGAGCTAAAGGCAGAGGCTTAACTGGCTAAGCCGCCCAGGTGCCCCAGTGCTTCGTTTTTGTGACTAAATAATGTTCCGTTGTATGTATGTACCACATTTTGTTTTTTATTTGCCAAATTTTTGGAGAGACCAGCTGTAAATGAGGACCAGGTTCTAGATGGGACTGCGTGAAAGAGACTATGTATGGTCATGCCAGAGGCAGTGTGAGCCCATAGTTAAGCTATCTAGAGCAGCTGTCCCCAAACTTCTTTAGGATCGGATAGTAAATACTTTAGGTTTTGTAGGCTACGTGAAGTTTCTAAACTATTCTTTTTTATTGTTTTTTTTTGTTTTTTCTTCCTTTTCCCTACCCTTCCTTCCTTGGTTTCTCCCTTCCTTCCACTGTTTGAAGCTTATTAGCCTCAGGCCCAGTTTGGTCACAGACCTGATTTTACTGGTACCTGATCCAAGAGCAAAGCTGTCAAACTGAATCTGGCTCCTAATTAAGTGGTTTTTGGAAATCTTTTTTTTTTTTTTTTAAAGACTTTATTTATTTATTTGACAGATAGAGATCAGAAGTAGGCAGAGAGAGAGAGGAGGAGGCAGGTTCCCTGCTGAGCAGAGAGCCCGATGTGGGGCTCGATCCCAGGACACTGGGACCATGACCTGAGCCGAAGGCAGAGGCTTTAACCCACTGAGCCACCCAGGCGCCCCGGTTTTTGGAAATCTTATTGAGGGCGCCTGCGTGGCTCTGTAGCTTGAGTGTCTCACTCTTGATTTCAGCTCAGGTGATGACCACAGGGTCGTGAGATGGAGTCCCACCGGGCTTTGTGCTCAGTGCAGAGTCTGGTTGAGATTCTCTCCCTCTCTCTCCCTTTGGCCCTCCCCCAGCTCCTGTGCGCTCCTGTGCATGCACTCTCTCTCTAAAATAAGTAAATAACATCTTTTGAAAAAAAGAAAATCTTACTGAGATATTTGTAGATTCACATGAGGTTTTGAGAAGTGATACAGAGAACTTCCTTGTACACCAGTTTCACCAATGGTAACATTTTACAAAACTATAACATGGTATCAAAACCAGCATTGTATCACTATTACATAATTCACCACATTTTATTCAGATTTCTCCCTTAGATGGGATTTTGATAGGTACAGATTAGGGTCTTGGTTTTTGGCTTTTCATTCCAAACTGTTGCCAGAATTTACACACTGGTAGATTTTGAGGTAGTGCTGATCCAAAACTTCCTTTGAGTGGAAGGGTGTGGTGATACTGGTCCTTTGTTACTTCCTGCATGGCAGCAGGTGATTGGATGTGAGGAGAGGCAGACTTAGAAGGGGCATCAATCCAGGAAGGTGCAGGTGTTTGAAACTCCACAAAAGTAAGCAGACATGCGGGACGTCTGGGTGGCTCAGTGGGTTAAGCCTCTGCCTTTGGTCCAGGTCATGCTCTCAGGGTCCTGGGATGGAGCCCCACATCGAGCTTGCTCAGCAGAAAGCTTGCTTCCCCCTCTCTCTCTTCCTGCCTCTGTGCCTACTTGTGATCTCTCTCTCTCTGTCAAATAAATAAAATATTTTTAAAAAATAAGCAGACATGCTTTACAATGTTTACCATGTGTTAACATTAGGAAAACCGAGTAGGAATTACTTTTATTTCCACGGTAGTGTGAGGATTTATTTTGTGTTACAATGAAATAATTTGACACTGTAGAGAAAGATCGAACTTTTATATGCTTTAAACACGGTCCTCTAAGTATAATAATTTTATTGTTCCTTTTTTTTTTTTTTAAGATTTTATTTATTTATTTGACAGAGATCACAAGTAGGCAGAGAGGCAGGCAGAGAGAGAGGAGGAAGCAGGCACCCTGCCAAGCAGAGAGCCCAATGTGGGGCTCGATCCCAGGACCCTGGGATCATGACCCAAGCCGAAGGCAGAGGCTTTAAAACACTGAGCCACCCAGGCGCCCCCCCCCCCTTTTTTTAAAATTTATGTATTTATTTGACAGAGAGATCACAAGCAGGCAGAGAGGCAGGCAGAGAGAGAGGAGGAAGCAGGCTCCCTGCTGAGCAGAGAGCCCAATGCGGGGCTTGATCCCAGGACTCTGGGATCATAACCCGAGCCGAAGGCAGAGGCTTTAACCCACTGAGCCACCCAGGCGCCCCTTTATTGAGTGTTTCACATCAACTGATAAAACATGTAAAATGTAATTTTTACCCTAAGCATTGTTTTATAGACTTTGTAGTAATTATATAATATTTCAACTCATTTGAACAAGTAAACAGTAAAGGATCTTTAATATCCATGAAGAGAAAAGTAAAATACTGTTTATTTCTTTTATCGGTGTAAGAATTATCTTTTTTTTTTTTTTAAGATATTTATTTATTTATTTATTTATTTGACAGAAAGCAGGACAGGGAGCACAAGCAGGGGGAGTGGGAGAATCAGGCTTCCCAATGAGCAGGGAGCCCAATGTGTGGCTCGATCACAGGACCCTGAGATCATGACCTGAGGTGCAGGCAGACACTTAGTGACTGAGCCACCCAGGCATCCCAAGAATTATCCTAATATAAAAAACAGCTCAGTGAGCAATTTGTTTTGTAGAAGAGCTGGCAAAGTATCTTTACTTTAAAACTTTTCTTTTTCCTTCAGTTTTGCTCCAGAGATTATTGCTTGGAAATTGTTCGCCATTCTTAGAGGAGATACGGATTTTCTAATGCTAATTTTCCTTTAATTTAATGGGCCTTTTAATAACTCCTTCCTCTTAGCATTTCTGCCATAAGTCCAACTCTTTTAAAAAATTAAAAATATATGTAAGTTCCATCATTTGTCTGATGCATCCATTTCTTCCACTTCTACATAAGTATTTATGTATTATTTGCTCAACATTTTGGCTTTTTCCTGTCATAGCTTTACTGTTTACAAATCATGTGACCTCTCAATTCACTCTTAATGGCAGCGATGGGGAGAAACAGCCGCGTTGGGTTAGTAGATGAGTGCAGGGAACCATGGGTGATCAAAATCATCTTGGAGGTTATGTTTCATTGTAACTTCAAGGTGAGGAACTTTTTTTTTTTTTTTAAAGATTTTATTTATTCATTTGACAGAGATCACAAGTAGGCAGAGAAGCAGGCAGAGAGAGAGGAGGAAGCAGGCTCCCTGCTGAGCAGAGAGCCCAATGCGGGGCTCGTTCCCAGGACCCTGGGATCATGACCTGAGCCGAAAGCAGAGGCTCAACCCACTGAGCCACCCAGGCGCCCCTATTTTTTTTTTTTAAGATATTTATTTATTTATTTGAGCGAGAAAGGGCACAAGCAGAGAAAGCGGCAGGTAGAGGGAGAGGCAGGCTCCCCAGCTAGCAGAGACTTGGTCCCAGGACCCTAGAATCCCGACCTGAGCTGAAGGCAGATGCTTAACCAACTGAGCCACCCAGGCATCCCGAGAGATACATTTTTTAACAATGTTTTACTATGAAAAATTTTAAACATAGACTTAGAAGTAAAAGGATTTTCCTCCAAAGACTCTTTCCCACTACCTAGACTCCCCCCTCATGGATGTCTAAGGCAAGAACATGGACTAGAACAAGCACAGTTACCTCCACTGGACACTAGTGCTTAAAGCTTTATTCAAAACAATCTTCTAAGGAGTATCTTGGCCCTCAACGTATGTGTTCAGCATACCCCACATTTAGGACCCAGGAACGTTTATTTGGGTGGGGCCTCGTGAAATTCAGGTAGATGAGCAGCTGCCATCCTTGTCCAGTTACCTTTTCCGTGTGCTAACTCAGCTTTAGTCTTTCAGAGGATTAATTTGCTAATGTGATGGTGCAAACAAGCTTATCTTCAAGTGTGCAGCACGAATCCTTACACTTTCTCGCTTTTTTTTTAATAGATAAGGAACAACAAGAAAACTGCCATCTTAGTTAAAGAAGTGAACCCTAAAAAGAAGCTTTTCTTAGTTTATAGACCAAATACTGGGAAACAGCTCAAATTAGAAATTTATGCTGACCTAAAAAAGAAATATAAGAAGGTATTTTTTCATTTGTACACCTTATACTATTTATGAGTACTTGTTTTATAACATGTTGAAACTGTTCAGGAGAGCTATATGTCTATATTTAAGGTGGTTTTGTCAATTTTTCCTATTTGATTACTGGAAAGTTGTTTTCAGAAAACATGTTGTCAAGTGTTGCTGCATTAACATCCCAGTCTTAATGTTATCAACCATTAAGAAAATTGTAAAATGATTATTTGAAACAGCTTGTGTTGTCAAAAAAGGAAACTTCCAGTGCTAACTACAGAAATTAGAACCGCCATATTTATATTTTGCAGTGATTTGTAGAAAAACAGTGAATGACAACGTTTTTTTCCTAACATTACTGTTAATTTTTAGTATTACCTTATATTACTGTTTTTCCTGGCCAGTTTCATTTGTAAACAATTGTGATTAAACCAGCTGTTTGAAACATTTATTACATAGGAAGTCCCTAATGGCAGGACTTCATGCAAATGCAGCCAGTAGCAAGGGCCAGATTGTCCATACCGAGATGTGTGTAAGTTGGCTTAAGAGACTATAAGAAGGCGACCAGGTTGTTTAAAACAATACTGTTTCAATGGAATTTTCGTCTTATTTTCACAGGTAGTCTCAGATGATGCCCTGATCCACTGGTTAGATCAGTATAATTCATCTGCAGATACTTGTACTCATGCCTATTGGTTAGTATTTGCATGTTGCTCACCGTATTATCCAAAATGTAATCAAGATTTAATTTAAAAATACCTTCACTCTCTAGCTGTCTAAGTCCACAAAGAGATGATGGTCAGGTGTCATTCCTTCTATCAGAGATACTTGTCTGTCTGTGGACCACGCATACTGGGTGTCCCCTCTGCTCTTCACTAACGCTTGTAACTTCTGACCAAGTGTCGTCGGGCCATACGGACTTGACTGCCATTCTTCTTGCTGAGACTTACTTTTTTTCCCTCCTTCTCTTCTTCCTTCCCTTCCTTCCCCCCCCCCTTTTTAAAAAAAGCTTTACTGGTGTCCCAGATCAGTTTCATTTTTAATGCTAGGAAACTTGTAGGAAACTAAGAGTTGCTGACAGCACCAGAAAATGTGTTGTCGAGCCTGGGAACTGACCCTGCTGTGCCTCTAGGTTGGCTCGAGGGCTGTTCTTTCAAGTCACAATGTCATAAATGCCTCTTACAATAGTCATTTCAGGGCCTTGTATGGGATGTTTTAATACATTGCAGATCATAGGTCTCGCTGGTTTTTAACCCATTTAACAGTCAGTAGGGTGTCCAGCCCACTTTATGAAAAGGAATATAGGATGTAGATGAAATTTAGCTAGGTGTTTTTTAGACACATGTAGGTAGGTAAATTTGAAAGGAGCAGTGTTTCGTTTTCATTTTGAGAGCAAATTAGTGCTTTTGGAAATTAAAAAACGTTTTCAAGATAAAATATTTTTAAAGTTAACTTACAGAAGTTCTCTCTAAAACATTTGCTTTGAGTACTAGCAAGAAAGGTGCCCGATATTGTGTGTTTTCTTGAATTATTATTTGAAAGATGATTTTATTGATGAATTGTCTAAATAATTTTAACCATAAACCATGTCTTCCTTTTTTACAGTATTTAAAAATTTTTATTACTTTGGTTTGCTGAGGCCTTTCCCAGTTCAAGATTTAGAATATATTGGTTTAATAATTTTTAGAGGTAACACAGAATTATTTGATAAGCTAACATTCATATAGTAAACTGATGGATGTTAAAATGACAGACCTTTTAAATGGATATTGAAACCAGTAAGTTAACTCCCTAACAGGGAGTCAGGCCCCAGAAATTTTATTTTCTAAAATAAATCTTAGAAACTTAAAAAATTGGCAGTAATACCTTAAATTGGAAAGGATGATCCAGTATGTTAAAGGATGTAATCTAAGAAACTGTCAGTAAAGAAGGGCAAATTGTGCCAGGACATTGTCCAGTTGAAACCTAGGTAGACTTTGTGAGACGTGTGTGTGTGTGTGTGTGTGTGTGTGTATGTATACATATATATTTTCCCCCCCATCTATCCTAGGCGTGGCAACTGCAAAAAAGCCAGCTTGGGATTAGTTTGTGAAATAGGTCTTCGCTGCCGCACGTATTATGTATTATGTGGCTCCGTTCTGAGTGTCTGGACAAAAGTTGAGGGTGTTCTAGCGTCTGTCAGTGGCACAAATGTGAAGATGCAGATAGTTCGGCTAAGAACAGAGGATGGACAACGTATTGTAGGTGAGTCTAATTTTGGGGGGTTGAGTTATTGGGAAAATATCAGAGCCTTTTTAAAAAATTTTGATTCTTACATTTTAAAAATCTCAGTATCTATTCTAGTAGTGGAATAGAGCTTGATTTATGTGTTCTTAAAAGGCTGAACGGAAGTTAAGCCTTCAAATGGGCATTGTTGATTCTGGCTGAAGTTATGATATGGTCATTTACCTTACACTGCTCTCAGCTGTTCCTGCTCCCCTTCCTCATTGTTGCCGTCTGCGCAGCCTTTCTTGGGTAAAGACTAAGCCCGCCTCTTGCCAAGGAGTCCTAGAAGTCTGCTGTTTGATGTTCAGAGTCCACATCGAGACTGAAGCGAATGTTGCTGTGCACAGAGGCCGGCTTGGAGCTGTGCGGAGAGCATGGGCAGAGCAGGCCAGCTGCGCCTACCGCCCGCTCACAGGCTTTGCAGGGAGCTTTCCCTGTCCCTCCACGTTTGTTTCATTTGCCACAGCCTGCCTTTTTTATCTTGGGTTGCAGATTGGCAGTCTGTGGGCCAGAGATAGTCCATGAACATTTTTTTGACCCTCAAATATTTTCAGTTGTTGCAAGTTTGCATTTGAATTAGTTGCCAACATTTAAAGGTCAGAAGCCTGGCTTTTTGTTTTCTCAAAAGGTGCGTGTGGGCACACACACAGCTGTGTACACGCACCAGCTTCTGTGACACATCGAGCCCCTGTTCCCAGATGAGAGGGGTTCAAGTTCCTGTGCCAGGACATCTGCTTTCCCCCATTTGCTAACATCTGTACTGTGACCACGTGGCAGTTAACCTGCTTCAGTCAGCCTTTGAGTTTGCAGCCACTGTCCTGTGCTCTTTCTGCTACATTAGCACTTGCCAGGGAAGGTTGTGTTGATGTGCATTTGTGGGGCTGCAAAGTAGATCGGGAGACACTGTACTTGACCTTTCTGTTCCAGCACCAAGTTGGTGTTGCTGTAGACATGCAGACGCTTAGGTATTTGTGGGTGACGCTGCCGAGGAATTCGGTTACTTCTGAAGGGGCCATTTCAGTTATTAGGTATTTATTTCATTTTTGTGTGGTGTCATCTTTGTTCCACTTAATAGTGTGCTTCACTTGGAGTGTGCTGTGAAGCTGGAATATACGGCTGTCTTGGATGCACCCTTCCAAAATTCTTGTTTCTAATTGCAGGTTTGATCATTCCTGCAAATTGTGTGTCTCCACTTGTAAATCTCCTGTCAACTTCAGACCAGTCTCAACAGCTTGCGGTCCAGCAGAAGCAGCTCTGGCAGCAGCGCCACCCTCAGAGCATCGCCAACTTGAGCAACGCTTAAGAACAGACAGGTTTCGACATGGATGTATCTGAAATGCTGTTGAAGCATATCATTTGCATAAAAATCAGGGACAGTTTCCAAAGAATTATAATTTTTTTTTCAGTTGTGCTCTCTCTAGTTAATTTTTTTGGGAGTAAGGACAAACCTGGAATAGATAGCAAAACTGAAAATCAGCAGTGCCGATGGGGGTACATATGTCTTTCCTTTGCTTTTCCCATGGTACTTCCCATATGCTTTTACTTTGGGTGAGCAGAGGGATATGTGCGCGTGCGTGTGTGTCTGTTTGTTTGTGAGTTTGTTAAAGACTACAAACCACAATTGGTTTAAAAATGCTTGGAACTTCCCAAACTGGCTTTACTTTTATGTTACACAGTGCTCAGGGTTAACGCAGTACATCCATGCAACTGCTGTGGGAGTTCTCCCCGGATGCATGTGTTTTGAGTCTATAAATATAGAAAATATATATTGGTTTCTTTTTCCAACTTATTAAACAATAGGTTTATTAAAGCATGAAATGAAAGGTTGCATATCATGCATTCAGGTTCTTTTCTAGTTTTTGTTCTGACAGTGCATGTCTTTGAAAGCATGCGTAAACAAGACTAAAACAAGTCAAGTAACGGAGAGAAACATTTGTAGATGTACAGCATTGGTTATTGCATTTTTATAGTGTTTATACCTGGGTATTGCTTCTTACCCTGCAAATCTCATCCCCATCCCCATTCTCCCTGCCCCAGGTTTCTGGTCAAGGTAATGAGTACATACATTTTTTTGTGGTAAAACTCTTAAAAAGTTAATTTTAATGTATTAATAGTATTCCTAATGTGTGCTGCAAAAATGGCTACAAGCCTGCTTTTCTTAAAATTACATTTTCCTTAACTTAAAGATAGTTTTAGAAAGAAATACAAATTGGCTTCCTTCTTGCAAACAATCTTTTTTTTTTACTTCATTATCTTAATTTGTCACTCATAAAAAAGGAAACCGTACTTGAGCTGTAAACTAGACAATGAGGAGACACTTGAGGCTTCTGCTGTATGTTTATTTCTTGTTGTTATTGTTGTTACCCAGTAACGTGAATATTGTTTAATGTGTTGTAAGACATTGTAGAGTTTATCTCAAGCTGTTAAAAATGGTGATGTACAAATGTGAATAGATACTTATCTACAATATGGGTGAGTTTTTTTTCGCCTATAATAGATGTTTATAAAAACAAGTGAGGGGACAATTGGTTTTTTTGTTTCCTTTTGTTTTCCTCTCCCCCCCCCCCTTATTTTTTGCTTGCACAGGTTGCACTATTGAAAAATTGAGATTGTATAAACCTGGTCAAAAGCTACAAGATACCACAATCTTGTAGGTGTCAAATAAAAAGTTATGATACTAACCGGAAGTGGACTCGTGTTTAGGCCCTCACCACTTTCAGAAGCAGTCCATGATGGGGACTCCGCAGAACTCGAGTGTTGCTCAGCGCTCAGAGAGGCTTCTGTTTGGACTTCTGTCGGGCTCACCCTCGAAATGGAGGTGGTGTCGAGGAAGGGGTGACATGATCGTTCTTTTGAATGTTGCTCAAACTGAATTGTTCTCTTTTGTTACTTTTTAAACTTCTAGCCGAATCAGGTGGGGTGTATGTTCAGTGAAGGCAAGCCAGGGCTTTCCTCTTCCTGTGTTCCTTTAAACCCCAGTTCGCTTATGTCAAGTTTACTGTAAGCTTCCTTTGGATTTATTTATTCTTAATACCTAGAAGAACACATTGACAGTAATTTCTGTTCTTTGGCATGTTTTGCCAAGTGGATGCAACTTTCCTCCTCAGTCTAGGCTCTCTATCTCAGGCAGTGATCCATCTAAAGATCGACCAGTGTTCCTTGTTAGGGCAGATCGTCCCACCTGCAGCAAAGCTTCTCAGTTAGTTCCTCTCCGTGGAAACCGGGGGTCTGCCCAGCGTCCATCAACACGCTGAAGTGAAAGGGAGTTGGGGACGGGAACCCTAACAGACCTGCTCCCCTTAGTGAGACAGAATGGCAGGGTTAGAGAAGACAGATTTCTCATAGGCTCTTGGCCCAGCTTCCCTCTTGTGTGTGTGGGGTTATCTTTCTTGCAGGGTGTGCTTATTTCCAAACATCCGTACGTGGATTCTGTAGCATGCGGTTAGTTGACCCCCACAATTCCTGATGCAACGTTTGCCCTTTGAACAGCTATCTTGATGCAAAGGGCATAGGTATGTTCTGTTCTTTGAGGAACAGCTTTGTTTTGCTCTTAGAAATAAGGTCCAGAAGTAAGGCCTCTGAAAAGTCTCCAAGGAGACCTCAAAAAGGCGACCAGTGTAAATGGAGGGGGACCCGAGGTGCCACATGCCCCTGTCCATCATACCCATCATGGCGTGGGGTGTGTTAAGCACCAAGAGTCTGCTGCTCGTCCCCTTCTTTGGAGGTTGAACACAGGACCTTTACACTGTGCCCTTACCTAAGTCAGCAAGTTCAGGTTGGTCAGCATGGGGCTACCCAGCATTCAAGGCCCTCCTCTGTCAAAAAACCAAGTCTTAACAACAGTGAGCTTCTGTAAAACAGGCCCATGTATTTCAGGATCTGAATGCCACATCTGACCCCAGGGCCTTGTTGAACCCGACGCTTTTGGCCCCTGCAATGCCTTTCCTCCCTTTTTAGCAATACGGCTCTGAGCACCAAGATTTGATTATAAATCATGTTCGTGTTTTCAGAGTTTACAGTGTCGATTGTGCTGAAAACCACTTCCTGAGTCCAGAGCTGCTCAGCTGGTATCTCAGGGGGAGTTGGTGTTCCCCAAGTTTAGCGATCTCCACCCCGCAAGGCCTCCGGCTGTGGTTTAGCGGGATTATCCAGGTCAGCATTGATGATGTGAAGTCCTCCAAGTATTAACGAAGTATTTCTTGAAACGCAGCTTGATCAGAAAGTGAATATCTGAAGCGTTTTCCCCTTTTTGCTGCTGTGTTGCATAGACTCTCAGCATCTTTTCTTTCCGTCCGTGTAGAAGGTAGCCAGAACTTACCCCCAGAGCAGCATGCGCGTGTGTGCCCGTGTCCATGTATTTATTCCCGTCCAGTCAGTTCGCACTTCAGAAAACAGTTTGAGCTGCAGCAGGAGCCCGTTTCACTTTAGTGTGCTTCATCTGTAGAGGTCAAGTTCTAGATTACCAAGCTCCAGGGGACTGTAACATCTTAGAGGCCCAGTCCCATGTCCACAGCCCTTGGGGCATTCATTTGCTGGCCTCCGTGTGATGCTATTAGAACTCTTAACAGGCAGGACCAGAAAGGGCACCAGGACAGCATTTACATTTGAATAGTGGGAACCTTTTCCCGCACCCCCTCTCCTTCCCAGTTTAGTAAGAAGGCAGAAAGCAGTAGTAGATTACAAATGATTGGTGCATCTCAGTTTATGAAAGTAGGAGCAGAGGAAAAGTACTTTCCCCTTTGGTCCTTTTCTTGATAAGATACGGAGAGGAATGTCTGGGTCTATAATCTCTTACTTTAAAAACATACCTGAGGAATACTTGGTAGTTTCTGAGATCGGTGCTAATAAGAGTTGCTGTCAGGCTGGGATCCGGTTAGCCAGACTTCGGGTTAGTTCAGGCATCCCAGTGGCGAAGAAAACCACTGTGACGATGGGCATTTAGCGACTACCCCTCCTGGGTCTGGGGTCTCCCTGCATAATCGCATACCCGCGCACGGGGCCGGGCACGCTGTGCCGCGGGAGTTTGGAGGCAGTCCACCTCGTGGCTCTAGCCGCGAGCAGAAACCGTTTGTGGAGACTCCTCATGGGCTGCCAATTCTCGAATACAAATGCAGTGTCTTTTAAGGGCGCGTAAGTGAAGGAAACGCACATAGATACCCGCAACTCAAGCTCGCTAGTAGTTTTTTCTGAGTACTTGAGGTAAAATTCAAAACCCACTTTCTGATTTTATGCTGTACTTATATATGTACATAAATGTGTATATATAGAAATGTTGAGTTCTTTTGAATTTTGAATGTAAATATTTCTTGTAAATTGGGACCCCATCCACTTGTTTTTCCCTTTCCTTCCTCCCTTCCATCCTATTTATTCTTTTCTTGACTTCCATATGGGGTATCTTATACTTTTTTTTTATATAAAAGTATGGAAAACTTCTTAGTTGAATTTGTTCATATATTTTAGAATTCAGTTTTGCATCTTTACTATAGAATTCCTATGTCTGTTGTGTGTTAATATTTTTTCCACATGCCTGATTGTGTTTGCATTTTTATTACAAATTTTTACTGTGTGCAATGCATTGTATTGGGGGGAATGTACTTGAGTGCAATTTCTGATACTGTCATTATATGACTAGTTACGCTCATTTATGTTGCTCTTTGGAAGCTATAGTGAGCCTGATGTTTTCACATAAAAACATTTATTCCCAAGACTTCCTTTAAGCTCCTCTAACTTCTTCAGTGCATTTGAGATCCAATGTAGCTTTTCAGTAACCCAACTTGCTCCTACCCTCGCAGTTTTTCAGGCCTGTACCAAAGCCTTCACCTGTGTGGCTCAGCTGAGAGGAAAATCTTACAGATCTGACCAGTAGTTGACGGCCTGCTGCTGGCTGCAAAGTTTTTGAGGGTTTTTTTTTTGTTTTTTAAGAAGTCAGGCCTGTACGTTTAACCTGCAAATTAATAAATCAAAAATTTACTTTACAGGGAAGACAGGGAATCTGCCTTTGCTCTCACCTGTTTAGGATTTTAACCGCAGTGGGGAGACTGGCCTGGTACATGTGGGTCTCCGTAAAAAACGTTCTTTAAGGACCAGTTGTCCTCCCAGAGAGAGCAACATAACTGCTCTAGAGGCTCCAGGAGCCTTCAGCTCATGGGCTCATTTCTTCTCGAACCATTAGCTGTGGGTGGACTGGCCGGCAGGCTGCCCTGAGCTGCTCTCACCACGACTGAACTACCAGTGAGTGGCCCTTGGCTGGATGAGGCGCCCACAGCCTCATTGCTGAGCTGGATTGAGGCATTCTTGATGATGAGTGTTGCCCATGGGGAAGACCCGGGGGTGGCTCATGAAAACGGTGGGTAATCATCAGCAGGGACGCAGACTTTAAAGATTTTGCACCATGAAGAAAATTTTCCTTCATGACCTCTAGGTGGGATCACCATGAGCATTTCTTGGGCCTTTAACTCATGTACATGTTTCGCTTACCTATTCCAACTTGCTAGTCTTGTTGAAAATTTACAAGTTGTCTGCATGGAAATAAGCCTTGGGAACGGAGCATATCCTCAATTAGGGCCTGTTAGAGATGTGCTCCGGTGAGAATCCCGGCTCAGGTCCAGCCTGCCCGCTCCCTGCCTCTGGTGCCTGAGGAGTGCCGAGCCGGGCAACGTGCGGCCACTGTCCCCAGCGCCGCGGTGGCGGGACAGCTCAGAGCGCCTGCCCAGCAAGGGACATACCCTGGCCAAGTCGGTTCTTCTTGCTTCTTGAGGTTCAGGCCTCCCCCTCCCCAGGTCTGAAGGTCAGTCCACAGCCCCCTTCGTGAGAACACCCCATTCATGCACCTTCCCACCCCAGGGCCTTTCTTGCTGTGATCGTACTTGCGGCACTGAAGAGGATAAAGCAGCTTTGAGCCTTCTTCCTGACTCCGCATTAGGGGCAGAGAACTTGTTCCTACGGAGCACGTTGTAGTCTCCCCGCCGTTAGAGAAAAGAAACATCCTGTTCGTGGTTTATACTGAGTCTGCAAACTACTGATAAGATTTTTCAATAACCACTTGTATCTACCATCGACCATGAGAAGCGGGAAGAGGGATGCTGTGTCTCTGCAATAAAACTTTCGCCAGGTTCTACCTCTGCTGAGCAAAGGGTACTTTTATACGTAGGCGTAGATCTTCCTCCTTCACTGCTCTGACTTGGTGCATCTTGAGACAACGTGCGATGGAATCCAAAGACAATTTGAAACTAAGGTGGCTGTAAACTCTTGGTTGTTTTGATTTGGTCCTCTTTTTTTAAATCTCCCTTTTTATATCGCTCCTCTGTCTCGAATGTCCGTTAGCGTGTGAAGGGTACGCACTGTTCCGATGATACTGCACTGCTCCATCCAGCCTTCCATGGTTAACCCAGTACCAAGTGTCCAGAAGTGACTGTTCCAACCATTTTGATCATGTAACTTTAAAAATTGGGTCTCATGCAATAAACTTTGTGTTGGCTGCATTGAGCGAGGTTTACCCTTGCAAGTAAAAAACGATCAACCATGAAGCATAACAAACTCTGTAGTTTTTCGTTGTCGTGTTTTTTGTTTTGTTTTTGTTTTCTTTCTTTTTCTTTTTTTTGTAAGATTCTTAAATAAATTAAACTGGCTAATATGTTTTTTCTCTGTTCGTGTTTTCTTTCTCTGGGTTCTGAGCTCCCGTTGAAGCTGTACCCATGCCACCATCCTTGCTAGAGAACTTTCCTTTGGGGGCTTGGACTTCCTTAATGTTGGCATTTTATTGAGCGTGAATTACAGGAGACGTCTCACAGTGTGGCTGGCATGGAACCCAGCACTGTTCAGAGCAGAAGACGTGCACCCTGCCGTACGCGGGAACAACTCTGTAGGTCTGAGCAGAGGTCCTGCCCTGGCTCCTGAGACTCCCCTCACAGAGCGTCTTTCCCGAGAGATGCCGCAGAACAGAAGGGCACCCATGACTATTCGAAGACTTGGGCGGGGGGCATGAGGCTCCTTCTTTAAAATCAGTCCCAGTGTTGAGCAACCGCCCATTCTGTGAGTGCAAGATTTGAGCTCTGCCTCGGAGAACAGCAGCCAGTGTAGAAAACTGTCAGGGCTTATTGTGGGCCTACTGTATGCCAGTCGCAGTGGCGGGCTCTCCATATTCCTTTCTGTGGCTTTCAGTCCTCCTGTAGTTTTCAGATGAAGTCACTTTGCTCATAAGCTAGGAAAGGCGTTTAGTTTCTCATTTTTGCGGGACCGGTGCCTGTATTTATTAAGGGTTTTATACATAACTGCTGTGCGTCTACCATTGGGTCACATGCTGGGTACTTACTCTCACGTCAAGACTGTAAACGAGCAAACAGGATTCTTGTGGTCATGGGAGTTAAAACAGCAAGAACGCTATTTGTGCCTGAGCCTAGGAGGTGACTGGCCATGGCACTGAGGAAGCTGTAGTGGGTGGAGAAGGGGGAGTGGCGCAGTCTTAGGCCACTATTGATCCTGGGGCTCATAGATAAAGAGGGATTGGCCAAGACGACTGGCCAGCTTCTTGCCCTGCTTGGGAAGCAGGGAACAGGGAATGAAGGGAATGGAAGACACCACAGGAAGATCAGTTACCTCCCCTGTAAGGTTTGAGTACCCTGACTTTTAACTTACAAGCACAGATCTGGGAGCCAGCACCGGGTGGGGTTCTGTCCAGCCTAGGGGGCCTGGGCCAAGAGTCAGGACTACCATCCTGGAGAAGGACGGAGGGAGGGGGTCAGGGAGAGGAGGTTGGGTTTGGTTTTTTGTTTGTTTGTTTGTTTGTTTTAGATTTATTTATTTAATTGACAGAGATCACAAGTAGGCAGAGAGAGAGAGGAAGGGAAGCAGGCTCCCTGCTGAGCAGAGGGCCCAATGCGGGATTCGATCCCAGGACCCTGAGATCATGACTTGAGCTGAAGGCAGAGGCTTTAACCCACTGAGCCACCCAGGCGCCCTGATTTTTTTTTTTTTTTTAATGTTTGGAATATGGCTTCTTTGTGGGGTTTCAAATGCTTAAGAGAATCATAATTTATAGCTTGAAATTCTTTTTTTTTTTTTTAAGATTTTATTTATTTGAGAGAATGAAAGAGAGAGAGCACAAGAAGAGGGAGGGTCAGAGGGAGAAGCAGACTCCCTGCCAAGCAGGGAGCCCAGTGCAGGACCGGATCCCAGGACTCCAGGATCATGACCGGAGCCGAAGGCAGTCGCCCAACCAACTGAGCCATCCAGGTGCCCTATAGTTTGAACTTCTTAAGGGAATTCAATCAAATTTGTAAATGGTGTTAATGTTTACGGCAATTTAATCTCAAATTCATGAGAGAATTGAGTATTAATTGAACAATGAAAGTATTTTACATTTTAACCAAAATTTTTATTAATTTTTATTTTTCAAGGATTTTATGTATTTGACAGAGACAGCAAGAGCGAGAGTGGCAGAGGGAGAAGCAAGTTCCCCGATGAGCAGGGAGCCTGATGCGGGGCTCGATCTCAGGACCCTGGGATCATGACCTGAACTGAAGGCAGACACTTAACAACTGAGCCACCCAGGCGCCCAAATTTTTATTATTTTTTAAATGGATAGTATATATATTTTTAAAGATTTTATTTATTTGTCAGAAAAAGCACAAGCAGGGGGAGCAGCAGAGGAAGAAACAGGCTCTCCACTGAGCAGGGAGCCCGATGGGCTCGATCCCAGGACCCTGGGATCACGACCCGAGCGGAAGGCAGACACCTAACTGACTGAGCCACCCAGGTGCCCTATAGCTTGAACTTCTTAAGGGGATTCAGTCAAATTTGTAAATGGTGTTAACGTTTAGGGGAATTTAATCTGAAATACATGAGATAATTGAGTGTTAATTGAACAAGTGAAAGTGTTTTTAACCAAAAATTTTATTTATTTTTATTTTTTAAAGATTTTATGTATTTGACAGAGACAGCAAGAGCAGGAACGCAAACAGGGGGAGTGGCAGAGGGAGAAGCAGTCTCCCTGCTCAGCAGGGAGCCCGATGCGGGGCTCAATCTCAGGACCCTGGGATCATGACCTGAACTGAAGGCAGACACTTAACAACTGAGCCACCCAGGTGCCCCAGTTTTTATTATTTTTTAAATGGATAGTATAGGGGTTTTTTTTTTTTTTAAGATTTTATTTATTTGACCCTGGGATCATGACCTGAGCTGAAAGGAGATGCCTAACTTACTGAGCCACCCAGGTATCCCTTAATTAACATTTTAAAAATATATATTTGTAAGTTGAGGGGCACCTGGCAGGCTTTAGTAGAGTGTGTGACTCTTGATCTCAGGGTGGTAGGTTTGAGCCCCACGTTGGCTGGAGAGGTTATTTAAACAATAAAAATCTTTAAGAATACATGTGTAAGTTGAGCTTGCAGACTGAAAGGAAACAGGATTTTAAATGCATAACCTAAATAAGCTAGGGTATTCATCTGAATAAGAGAGGAAGAGGCCTGACCTTCATTGAGCCCCTCCACCATCCCCAAGTTTTGGCTGCCGTTTGCTCTGATGGTGTCCCCCCCCCCCAGTGTTTTATCTGCGCTCAGGTCTGCTTTCAGCCTCACCGTGTGTCCCCCGGACCTCCCCACTGTTGACATTTGGGCCTGCCCTTCGTCGGAGGCTGTCCTGTTCATTGTAGGATATTTAGTGGCATTCCTGGTCTCTACCCACTAGATGCCAGTAGTAGACGCTGCTCCTCACGCCCAACCACACCGCACCGCCCCCCCACCCCGGGTTGTGACAACCCAAAATGTCTCCAGACATTGCCAAATGTCCTCTGAGTGCCAAAATTGCCGGCCCCTTGGTTAGGAGCTACTGTCCTCGACCAATTAGTCATAAAGAGGCAAAAGGTTGGTGTCTACGGCCTGTGTGTGTGTGTGTGTGTGTGCGCGCGCGTGTGTGCGTGTGTGCGTGCGCACGCGTGCAAGAGTTTGTGTTTTACAGAGGAACAGGGTCCATGAACAAGGGCCTTGAGCTACAGAAAATACAAATGCTTAACTGGCTGGGGGTTTGGAGTATGTACAGTACAATTTCCATAAGTATGAATATTTAACAGCTAGTCATTTGAGAGCATGATGTAAAGAAGCCATCTGTGGAGGCCTTTATGGAGAGAAAGGAGGCTAAAAGAAATGTGCAAAATGCTTATTTTTAGAGTCCAACTCTCGGCATGTTGGCTTCACGCTCTGAACGCTGCCCACTCTGGACATCAGGTGCGTTATTGGGTTAGGAGAGGCAACTGCCTTGCTGTTGGCTCCAAATCACCAAATCATCACCGTTTAAGAATCACCACAAAGTGGCGTGCAAAGGTAGGGTTGCTGGGTGGGTGCTAAATTGGTCTGGAACACTTCTTCTGTTTCGCGTGAGTACCAGCACCTGGTTGAAGTCAATGAGCAGATGAGAACACAGAGCGAGCACTGTTTCCACTCCTGCCACTTGGTCCGCTTCTCCTCTTCCACCATTTCAAGGTGCTCAGCCTTGCCGGTTTCTCCACTATTCCTTCTTGGGGAACTCTAGAGGGTAATTTTTTTTTTTTTTTTTTTTTTAGTAACAACAACAAAATGCTCGAGCGTCTGCTGCTTACCTTTGGTTCCAGGCAAGATTAGCTTTCAACAAAGACTGATGTGCGAGCCCTTAATTACTAGAGAAATCCAAACTAGAATACATTATAATTGTAGGAAATTCAGCAGCAAGAACCCCTCGTAGAGAGTTGGGTGTTTTGCGAAGGTGCCCACTGGTTAGGGCAGTTAAGACTCTCCTAGAAATCCCCCCTTTCCCCCTTTAGTCCAAGATCAAGATCAATTATAAATTTCTCTCAATTCTTGCATTAGTACTGGGGTTTTGTTTAGCTTTGTGTCCCCACAGCTTATTTTTTGCATGTGTTCCTTGTTCAGAGGTATTGATATGAAAATAAGCTCCTTATATCCTCAAATGCATGTTCCATTTTTTGGTGTCCTACCCGTAGGGAATCGAGCTTAAGAAACAAATTTCTGTTTGTGATCTAAAACAGGGATTGGCAAATTCTGGTCTGCAGATCAAAACCAGTGCATCACCTGTTTTTGAGTGACCCTGCAAGCTAAGAAAAGTTTTTAGGTTCCTAAATGGTTGGGGAAAAAAAAAAGCGGGGTGCCTGCATGGTTCAGTCATTGGGCATCTGCCTTTGGGTTGGGTCTTGATCCCAGGATCTTGGGATCTAGCCCTGCATCAGTCTCCTTTCTTGGCAGGAAGCTTGCTTCTCCCTCTCCCACTCCCCCCTCGCTGTCTCTCTCTCTCTGTCAAATAAATAAAATCTTTTTTTTCTTAAAGATTTTATTTATTTATTTGACAGAGAAAGAGATCACAAGTAGGCAGAGCAGCAGTCAGAGAGGGAGGGGGAAGCAGGCTCCCCGCTGAGCAGAGAGCCCGATGCGGGGCTCGATCCCAGGACCCTGAGATCATGACCTGAGCCGAAGGCAGAGGCTTAACCCACTGGGCCACCCAGGTGCCCCAGTTTGGTCATATATTTAAAAAATTTTTGTGTGAAGTGTCTTGGTGGCTCCATCGTTAAGCGTCCAACTCTTCTTCTTCTTTTTTTTTTTTTTAATTTTATTTACTTATTTGACAGAGAGAGACACAGCAAATATCTCAAAATGTTGTCCAGTAATGGAAACGGCTCCAACACGATGCAAAGGCCTTTCTGGGCTGATGGAAATTAGAGAAAAATGTCCCGTGTGTTGTCTCTCTGCCTTCTTAGGATGTTCGAGTTTCCAGGATTTGGGGAGCTCTGTCCCATCAACCCCCCCCCCAATCTTACAGATGAGAGCAAGGCCCAGGGAGGTTAAACAAGCTATCTGAGACTTAAGGAGAAGTATGTGGTTGATCCGGAGCTAAAACTTTGTCTCCTGATCCACACTAAGTCGCACTGGGCTCCCCGGTCTCCCTGGTTCATCTGCTGTGCTTGCTCCCTGGCAAGCCAGGAAATGCCCATTAAGGAACCATTCTAGATCATTCTAAAACCACTTGTTAAAAGTTGCTCATTTGGGGCACCCGGGTGGTTCCGTCATTTGAGTGTCTAACTCTTGATTTCTGCTCAAGTCACAATCTCAGGGTCCTGGGATCCGGCCTCATGTGGGGGACTCACCCTCTCCCTCTGCCCCTCCTGCTGCTCCCTCTCCCTCTCTCTCTCTCTCTCAAATAAGTAAATAACTAAATAATAAAAATAAAAAGATGCTTGTTTGAGTTGCATCAGACACATGTTTTTAGCGGAGCCACTAGGAATATTTGTTTCCCTTTTAGGGGTCTTTAACTCAGACACAGAAGGAAGAGGGGAAAGGGGGAGAAATCCAGATCCTTTTAGATAAGCACGTCGTAGTGGGTTGAATGAGCATAAAAGATAGGTGCACCTGCAATCATTAGACGTGAACCTTTCTTACGGGGGTGGGGAGGGTCTTCGTTGATGTAATTAATGGAAGGATCTCGAGAGGAGATCATCCTACCATGACAAGTGTTCTCAGAGGGGGAGAAGACAAGCAGGAAGGCCACATGAAGACAGGCTCAGTGTGACTCGGCCACAAGCCAAGGAGACACCTGGGGCTGCCAGCAGCTGGGACAGCAAAGGATTCCTCCCTAGAGCCTTGGAGGGAGCCCAGCTCTGCCAGCATCTTGATTTCAGGTTTCTGGCCTCCAGAGCTGTGAGAGGTAAGTACATTTCTGTTGTTTAAAGCAGACGGGTTGCTGGTAATTTGTTATGACAACCCAAGGACACTAACACGTCTGCTATGGGAAGTGAGCTGTGAGCAGGAAAAAGGCTACAGAGGGAAACTGGTCTCACTTTGTCTCATTTCTAGGATCCTGTTGAAGCCATGTATGAAATGCTCAGTGTGCCCGACTAGAACATTCAAGGATACAGTTCTCTGCCTCAGGAAGCTCAGACCCATGAAGGAGACAGACCCGATTAAGTGGAATTATAGCCGCCATTGACAGAGGGCAGCCGGCCAGGGAGGACTTCTCAGAGGCGGGGAGAGTTGAGCTGGGCCTTGTGGGGTGAGCAGGAGTTTACCAACCAGGATATAAGGGCAAGTTTAGCGTAATGAAGTCTTAGGTGTGGGTACGAGCAAGAACCAGGCTCAGAATCCAGTCTGGCCTGAAGAATAAGAAATAGTGGGAGGTGAGGGGTAATAAGGTAATGACCCCGGTGTGGTGGGGGTAAGGGGAATTCTGAAATGCGGCTGTTGTGCCTAGAACAGTCCGTTTCATGACAGCATGGGGACTGTCTTCCTTTGCTGACCCTAGAACAGTGTTGGACACTTAGAAGGCTCTCAACAAATAGTTGTTGAATAAAGGGGGGAAATCCCCCATGATCTTCTCTATAGATGCAGAAAAAACATTTGATAAAATCCCACTCTCGGGGCACCTGGGTGGCTCAGTGGGTTAAAGCCTCTGCCTTTGGCTCAGGTCATGATCCCAGCATCCTGGGATCAAGCCCCGCATCAGGCTCTCTGCTCAGCGGGGAGCCTGCTTCCTCCTCTCTCTCTCTCTGCCTGCCTCTCTGCCTACTTGTGATCTCTGTCTGTCAAATAAATAAAATCTTAAAAAAAAAACAAAAAAACCACTCTCAGGGCACCTGGGTGGCTCAGTTGGTTAAGCCTCTGCCTTCAGCTCAGGTCATGATCCCAGGGTCCTGGGATCGAGTCCCACGTCGGGATCTCTGCTCAACAGGGAGTCTGCTTCTCCCTCTCCCTCTGCTCCTCTCCCACCACTTGTGCGTGCGCTCTCTCTCACTCACTCTTGCTCCATCTCAAATAAATAAATTTTTTTCTTTTTTTTAACTTAAAGATTTTTATTTATTCATTTGACAGAGAGAGGGATCACAAGTAGGCAGAGAG
>NW_019154130.1:4897782-5064173 GCF_002288905.1 Enhydra lutris kenyoni
TCTCTCTCTGCCTGCCTCTCTGCCTGCTTGTGATCTCTCTGTCAAATAAATAAATAAAATCTTTAAAAAAAATAAAAATAAAAATAAATAAAAAAGAAATACAAGACTTGCACGCTGGAAATATAAGACATTGCTGAAGCTACAGGGAATAAACCTTCCTAAATGTAACGACAGCCTGCATTCACGGGTTGGAGGACAATAATGCAATTAAGATAGCAACACTCCCTAAACTGATACACAGATTTAATACACGCCCTGTAGGAATTCCAGTAGCCCTTTTTAAAAAAAATTTTTTAATGAACAATCTGATCCTAAAACTAGCATGAAAAGGCAAGGGACCCAAAGAGCCAAAACAATCCTGAAAAAGAAAAACAAAGTTGGAGTATTTGCACCTCCTCAATTCAAAGCTCACTTCAAAGCTAGAGTAATCAAAGCCATGTGACTTTGGTGTAGGAATAGACCTGCAGACTGACGGAACAGGACTGAGAGTCTAGAAATAAACACTTATCTTTATCATCAGTTGATTTTCAACAAGGGTGCCAAGACCATTCAATGGGAAAGAACAGTCTTCCTAGTGAATGGTACGCAGACAGCTAGACTCCAACGTACAAAGAATGAACTTGGACCCACATCACACCATACACAATAACTAATTTAAAAATGGATCAAACACATGGAGCACCTGGGTGGCTCAGTTGGTTGAATGTCTGCCTTGGGCTCAGGGCATGATTTCAGAGGGTCCTGGGATTGAGTCCCATGTCTGGCTCCTCGCTCTTTGGGGAGCCGGCTTCTTCCTCTCCCTCTGTCTGCTCCCCCTGCTTGAACTCTCTCTGGGTCAAATAAATAAATAAAATCCTTAAAAATAATAAAAAATAAAAATGGATCAAATACCTAAATGCAAGAACAAAAACTTTAAAACTCTTTCAAAGACGGGTACCTGAGTGGCTCAGTGGGGTAAGCCTCTGCTTTCAGTTCAGGTCCTGATCTCAGGGTCCTGGGATCGTGTCCCATATCTGGCTCTCTGCTCAGTGGAGAGCATGCTTTCCCTCCCCCGCCCCCGCCTGCCTCTCTGCCTACTTGTGATCTCTGTCAAATAAATAAATAAAATCTTATAAAGATTTTTTTAAAAGGTTTTATTTATTTACTTGACAGAGGAAGAGAGAGATCACAAGTAGGCAGAGAGGCAGGCAGAGAGGGGGAAGCAGAGTCCCCGCTGAGCAGAGAGCCCTATGTGGGGCTCGATCCCAGGACCCTGAGATCATGACCTGAGCCGAAGGCAGAGGTTTTAACCCACTGAGCCACCCAGGCGCCCCAATAAATGAAATCTTAAAAAATAAAAATGACACCAAGAGCAGAAGCAAACCAAAAGAAAAAAAAATAGATAAATTGGACTTCAAATTAAGAACTTATGTGTCCATGGACATTATCAAGAAAATTAAAAGACAACCCACAGAACGGGAGAGAAGATTTGCAAATTATATATCTGAGAAGCAACTCTTTCCAGAATACATAAAGAATTCTTATAACCTAGCATAAAGAGAAATCTCAATTTAAAAATGGGCAAGAGTGCCTGGCTGGCTCAGTCCACGAAGCGTGCAGCCCTTGAATCTTGGGCCTGTAAGTTCAAGCCCCATGTTGGGGTGTAGTGAGTACTTATTCTTTTTAAATGATTTTATTTATTTATTTGACAGAGAGACAGCAAGAGACGGAACACAAGCATGGGTAGGGGGAAAGGGAGAAGCGGGCTTCCCACTAAGCAGGGAGCCCAATGTGGGGCTCGATCCCAGGACCCTGGGATCATGACCTGAGCTGAAGTCAGATGCTTAACGACTGAGCCACCCAGGCACCCCAAGATTACTTAATAAAATCTTAGGGGCTCCATCCTGGAGTCCTAGGATGGAGCCCTGTGTCAGGCTCCCGGCTCAGCAAGGAGTCTGCTTCTCCCTCTCCCTCTGCCCCTACCTCCTGCTCATGCTCTCTCTCTCATGAAGTCTCTCTCTCTGTCTCAAATACATAAGTGAAATCTTTAAAAATAATAAATAAATAAAATCTTAAAAAAGAAAAAGAACACAAAAAATGGGCAAAGGACCAGAATAGACATATATCTCCCAAGATCTACAAATGGTTAGAAAACACAGGGAAAGATTCTCAGCATCACTATTCACTAGAAAAATGCAAATCAAAACCATGAGATAAAAGTTCACATTCAGGGGCGCCTGGGTGGCTCAGTGGTTAAAGCCTCTGCCTTCAGCTCAGGTCATGATCTCAGGGTCATGGGATCGAGTCCCGCATCGGGCTCTCTGCTCAGCAGGGAGCCTGCCTCCTCCTGTCTCTCTCTGCCTGCCTCTCTCCTGACTTGTCCTCTGCAAAAAAAAAAAAAAAAAAAAAAGTTCACATCCAGGGGCGTCTGGGTGGCTCAGTGGGTTAAGCCTCTGCCTTCGGCTCAGGTCATGATCCCGGGGTCTTGGGATTGAGCCCCTCATTGGGCTCTCTGCTCAGCAGGGAGCCTGCTTCCTCCTCTCTCTCTGCCTGCCTCTCTGCCTATTTGTGATCTCTCTGTCAAATAAATAAATAAAATATTTTTTTAAAAAAAGTTTTCATCCACTAGGATTTAAAAAAAAAAAAAAGCCAGATAATAAAAATATCAGTGAGAAGTAACTGGAACACTTTTACATCACTGGTAGGAATGGAAAATGGTACAGCCACTATGGAAATAAGTTTGATAGTTTCTCAAAAAGTGAAAGGGAGTTACTATATGGCCTAACAATTCCATTCCTGGGTATAGATCCCAAAGGATTGAAAATATGTTCCCACAAAAAGTTGCACACCTATGTTCGTAGCAGTGGTATTCACAATAGCCAAAAAGTAGACATAACCCAGATGTCCCTCAATGGGTAGATGGAGAAACAAAACAGAACCTATCCGTACAGTGGAATATTATTCAGCCATAAAAAAGGAACAAAGTACTGATATGTATTACAACACAGATGAACCTTGAAAACATGCTTAGAAGCCAGGCATGAAAGGTCACACGTTGTGTAATTCCATTTATATGAATTGTCCAGAATAGGTCAGTTCATAGAATATAGATTAGCAGTTGCCTAAAGCTAGGTGTAATTATATATTTTAAAAGGGTACATTAAAAAAGGGGGTACATTTTAAGCTAAATGAATTGTATGTCAATTAAAAACAAAAGAAAAGGGGCGCCTGGATGGCTCAGTGGGTTAAAGCCTCTGCCTTCGGCTCAGGTCATGATCCCAGGGTCCTGGGATGGAGCCCCGCCTTGGGCTCTCTGCTCGGCAGGGAGCCTGCTTCCCCCTCCCTCTCTGCCTGCCTCTCTGCCTACTTGTGATCTATGTCTGTCAAATAAATAAAGTCTTAAAAAAAAGAGTTTTCAGTGATGATCTGGCCTTAAAGTAAAGGGGTTAGGCATCACGTCAAAAAATAATATCAAAAGAGAATAGCCCAGACCATTTGCAGGAGGAATGGGGCAGGTCTCTGAGATCCAGATTCTTGCATCAAGGAAACCGAGGCCCAGGCACACAGCTCTCAGGTAGAGCCAGAATTAGTACCCAGGTGTATGTGCCTTATGAGCTCTCTCCTTGCAGCTTCTAGCCCTGCACTGTCCAATAGGAAAGCCCCTACCTCTTGGGGCTGTGGCACCCTTGAAAAGTGACTAGTCTGAATTAAGATCCCCTGTGAGTGTGTGCAATGCATGCTACTTCTCCAAGGCTCTGTAGGATGAAAAGAATAGAAAGTATCTTAACTTCTCTATGTTCATTATATTTGACATATTGTTCAAGATATATTGTGTCAAACAGATCAGTTTCACCAGTCTTTTGATTTCTAAACTGTGACAGCTAGAAAATTTAAAATTACATATGTGGCTCGCTTTTATATTTCGAATGGACAATGCTACTCTGGAGTATTTGGGCCCCTGGGGCAGTGTAGGAGAGCTTGGCATTAATTCATTCACGAAATGAAATTTCCCTGAGCATCCTTGGCTGAAAGATCCTAAAACTGATCCCCGGGGGTGCTGGTTAAGCTGGAGAGGGGGTATCACCTGCACTTTGTATCCTAAATGGGAAGAGGGAAGGCATGTGTGGTAACCCTTCCCTCTCGGTGGGGAGGTTGATGTCTTCACTAGATCCAGATGTGCCTGAAGGTCTGTGACTAATTAAAATCTGCAAGGCATGGCGATTAAAAACGGCAGAAAAGGGTGGGTATCCTGTGTATTTTGACGAGCTTTACTGTTTAAGGGGAACGCCAAGAAACAGTACCTTTAAAAGCTTAGTCATCTAATCCAAGATACACATTTGATGCTACGTTTCGGTCAGACCTGAAGATGGCCGGGAGGGGTGGGGGTGGGAGGAGGGCGGAAAATTGTTACTTCAATAAAAAAATTACTCCAGGAACGTAGAAATTTTGTCAGGTTCATTCTTGTATCCTCGGCGCCTGGACCGGTGCCAGGCACATAGTAGGCGCTTCTTAAACATCTGAATGAGTTAAGATGTAGAGTTTATGTGGATGCAACAGTGAATTTCGCACGGAAGAGGCCTCTGGTTTTTGTCAGTCTCCAAGGAGTCTCGTAGGCCTCCAGAAGGGTTAAAAACCACTTAATACTGACAGGGACACGAAATTTATTTGAAATCAATGTCAAGAATTGGTTGTTCTTATTCTGGGGAATGGCCAGACTTCGGCGTCTGGAATGATCTACGTGCTTAAAAATACCACTCGCCACCATTTTCTCCAGGTAATTTTCCATCCCTGCCCCCACATCCAAGGGGGAAAAAAGTAATTCTGAAATCCTACCTAGCTATTAAAAAAAAAAAAAAAAAAAAAAAAGGAAGGAAGGAAGGAAAGAAAGAGACGAAGCGGTAAAATAGCGAGTCTCCGGGCGCTGAGAGCCTAGCAGAAGAAAGGGACCCACGCGAGCCCCGGGCGCCGCCGGGACCCAGCCCCCCAAACTTTGCCAAGTTGCGGGCGCCCAGCGCGGCCGGAGGCGCGGGGCGCGGCCGCGGGCGGAGCCGCCCCCTGACGCCGGGCCGCGGCGTGCCGGGCCGCCCCCTCCCGGCCCGGGCCGGCCCCGCTGGCTCTGCTCAAAGTTTGCGGCCGCCCCTGCGCCCGCCCGCCCGATGTATGGGTGATATACTGCAGCGGGTGTCAGGGTGAGGGACGGCCATATTTGCCGGTGCGGCCCGAGCCGTCAACAACAAAAAGTGCGCGGGAGCTCGGCGGGCGCACGGACGGGCGCTCGGACGCCGGGCCCGCCTCCGCCGCCCGGCCTCGCCGCCGCCGCCGCCGCCGCCGCCCTCGCGGGCCTGGCCCCGCGGCGCCCCGGCGCGCCCCGCCGCTCGGGGGGATGTCTTACAAACCGAACTTGGCCGCGCACATGCCCGCCGCCTCCCTCAACGCCGGTGAGTGAGTGCGCCCCGCGGGCCGCGCGCGCCGCGCCCCAAGTGCCGCCAAGTTGGGGGCCGGCGCGCCCGGCCCCGGCCCCGGCTCCCGGGGGCCCGCGGTGGCCGGGGGCGCCGGGCACCGGGTCCCGGCCCGGGGCAGCGCGGCCGCCGCCGCCATGATTCCGGCGCCCGCGCCGCCAAAGTTCGCTGGGGCGCCCCGTGCCGCGGCGGGGCTCGGCCGGGGCCGGGGCCGGGGGCGCGGGCGGCCGCCGAGGTCCCCCCCCAACGCCGGCGGCCGAGGGATCGCGGGGAGCGCGGCGGGCGAGGGTGGGGGAGGCTTTTCTCTGCTCCTTTTTCCTCTGGCTTTTGGGCGGCTCGGCGAGGGCCCCTGCCGGCGGGAGTCGGGAGCGGCCGGGCCACGCCGGGAGCGGGGCGCGGGGCCCGGGTCGCCCTTGGGGAGCAGGGGGCGCGGGCCCGGGGCTGGGTGGGGAGCGGGCTGCAGGGGTGCAGGCGAGCCAGGCCAGGCCGTGCGTGGGCAGGGCGGGGGCGGCGAGCGTGCCAGGTGCGAGCTCCCCCTGAGCGCGCGGGGCCGCTGGGGTCACCGGCGGTGCGGGGGACTCGACCATCCGTGGAGGCTCGGTCCGGCGCGCCGGAGCTGGGGTGCCCGCAACGCGGCACGCCGGATGTCCCCTCAGGCGTGCGCGGAGTGACAGAAGTTGGAGAAGACCGGGGGCTTCTGAGCGCCTGCGGGCGGTGGGTGAGGGCGGCGTTCAGCCCAGACCCCCGCATCTCGGAGCCCCCAAGTCTGGGCTTCGAAGGCCCCTTCTGCGGAAGCCGGAGTGGAGGGGCGTCCTCCCCCTTCCCGGGGGCTGGAGCCCGGCGATCCCAGGAAACTCCTCCAGAAGTTGTCAGGCGGCTCCAGGCTGTGCCCCGGAGCTTGCCGCAGGGATCCAGGGAGGCCTGGGGTCGGGGAAGGAAGATGGTGAGGTTAGGGTGTGATCTGCTTTTCCCCTTGCTTGGGTCTTTCTCCTTTAGACACTTGGCAGCTGACTTCCAAAAAAGCAGGCGCGTTGGAGGGGGGAGGGGGCAGAGGCCTGGTGGGGGTGGGGATTGGCCTTGCTGGTCAGAAATGCCACGTTGGCAGTTGGCCGCGAGTTTTGGGCCTTGTCTCCAAACGGTGACTCTAACTCCAAAAAGCTGAAGAGGGACCCAGGAAATCAGTATGTCTGTCTATATGTATTTCAACTTATAGGACACAGATTTGGGGGTTGGAAAGGGTTAAGATTCAGGGTGCCAGTGGAGGCAAAGTTGAATTGGTTAAATTTTGGGGTCTGCGTCCCAAGAGCCAACAGCCACTATTTTCTCAAATGTTCGCACCACCTTCAGGGTCTGCAGACCTTACAGGGACAGGCTTTGTGGTCCAGTTAAGATTTCTCTTTGCTTGCCTCATCCGTTTCTGGGGTATGCAGGCCGGAAGGTCTTGCTGCCAGCGTGGGCACCCTGGAAATCTCAGGCCTGGCCTCGGATACTTGAGGCAGGTGTCCTAAACTGAGACCTTTGGGGATTGGGGTCAAGTGACAGGGGCACCCACTCAGGACCCCTGCAGCCCTGTGCTGGGCTGGCTGGCACCTGTGCACAGGTTTTCCTCTGTGCTGATTGCCAGGAAGACTGCTGAGGTCCCCAGATATCTGGTGTTATGGCGGGGGGGCTGCGCGCCTCCCCATGGACCCTTCAGAAAGCCCCAGCCTCCCCCTGCCATTTGCATCCAAGATGGACTCTCCGCTGCCGCTCCTCCGGCTTCCTTGTCATCATCCCTCACGCCCTCCGGCACTGCCTCCTGCTCGCGGGTTGCCAAGCCGCGGCCTGGCCGGCGGTGGCAGTGGCGGAGTTAGACAAAGCCCCCGCCTCCCCGCCGGAGAGCACATCCCACCCCCCCCAGGCGCCCCAAGTGGCGGGAAAGGCCGCCAGCTCCCCAGGCCCAGGCCGCTCTTTGTCTGGCGTGGGGGCGGGGAGCTGCGCCTGGCCCCAGGAGCTGCTGGCCTCTGCCAATCCCTCCCTCGGCTCCGGGCCCTCCCTGGTCCCCGCACACTGTGTGCATTGTCTGTGATGCTCGGAGACTGCCGTGCTCACGCCCAGTCTGGTTTTCTCCCTGGCCTCCTGCAGTCCGCTGCACTGGCCCTCCCCGTGTCTGCCGGAAGGAGTGGGCATGAGTAGAACTCAGGGCCCTTCTGCCGACTCTCCCCAGGGCCTCACACACACCCCCCTCCTGTTCAGCAGAGTAAGAGACTGGCACTGACACACGCTTGGGGTCACCTACCATGTCACCTGGTGATGGGAAAGGCAAGCCCTCAGCGGTTGTCTGACCCCAGCCCCCCACCCAACCAGGTGATTTGTCCTCCCTCTCTCTCAGCGCCCACCCCCTCGACCGAACCCTAGACCCATGGAAGACTGGGATTTTAGACATTCTGTTGGGAACCATTGCCTCAAACAGGTGGAGAAACTGAAGCCCAGAGAGGGAAAGGTCTCTTCAAGGTCACAGCCAGAGCGAGTCCTGGTCCCGGCACTCGTCTGTGGGAGAGCAGGTGGGCCAGGAGGCAGGGAGGTGAGAAACATGGGACTAGCAGCAAGAGGTGAGGGCGGTTCAGGGAGTGAGCTCCCGAGTCCCGCTCATCTCCTGCCCACAACCGGAATGTCCTAGACCCTGGGCTGCTCTGCAGGGGTGTGTACCCCCCTGGGGTTGCACTTAGCGTCCTGGCCTTCCAGAGAGGTGTGATATCTTGTGGCAGTCAGGGCTGGAACCCGGATCTGGGGCCGCAAAGACCACACTCACTGCCCACATCAGGAGGTTCGGGAAGTTGGTGTTTGGCTGCTGTGGAGAGGGGTCCTTGGGGGGGCACCCGCCCTATCCCTGTGCTCCAGCCGCTGCACGTCTGTGGTTGCCTTGGATGGAGGTCGCAGTACTGCTGGTGGTTCATCCCCTGCCTGAGCACTGTGGGCCCCGTAGCACAGGTGTCTTACCGTCCCTGCTTGAGAGGCGTGGCGACTGGGGCGAGGACAGGCCCCGTGATGTGCCCTCTTACCAGCCGAGAGGCGGCAGAAACCATGTTCCCTGACTGGGCACCCCACATCGGAGCCTAAACCGGGGCCCCGGCTTGGGGTGGGAGAGGTAAAATCGGGGCAGGCCTGAGAGCGAGGAGGACATCTCAGGTACAGAGCTGTTCCCAGCTCCTGGCCAGAAGGACAGAGGGACAGGGCTCGGGATGCCAGCCTGTCCTGTGGCATGTGGCTCAGGAGAACGCCCACCCTCTCCAGACTGTGTGTCTCTTCCCGGTGCGGGCCTCCAGGGCTCCCCGAGGGCCCCTTGCACTCCGGCAGCCGGAGCTCCCGAGCGTCCTTCCTCCCCGTCCCCTCCCCTGCTCGCACCAGATGAGCAGCTGGTCGCTTTGGCCAGCCTGGCACCAGCTGTCCATCCCCGGGGCCAAGTCTGCGTAGTGCGCCGTGTGCTTGAGAGACCGTGTGGCTCTGGGGGCGGCAGGCAGAGGGGGAGCTGCTCCTCGGCTGGGCGTGGAGGCAGGCGGTCGGCTGCCGAGGAGGGCTAGGTAAATTCTCCATGGTTACCGCTGTTTGTAATTCTGCAGGACATCCTCTACCCGCTAATGGCCACTTGGCCGCCATTATGGGTCTGCACGCTTCCGGCTACCGAGCTGGAGCCGGAAAATTCCCCGCTGATGACTCCCCACCCCCCCCAGCCCGGAGACTCCGTTCCGAGCCGGGCCCTGTCCCCACGTGCTCCCTCGCCGCTGAGGGACGGGGTGTCTGAGTGCTGCCGTCCACAGACGGGGCCCTGTCCCTCCCCTCTTGGGGTGGGAGCCATCCAGCCGTAGGAGCAGACTGTTGCGGGTCCTGGCCCCTCTTTGGGGAGGGAACCACAGGGGCTCAGGCAGACGGAGGGCGACCGAGGACACGCAGACACACGGTGATAGACTCCAGATTCCGGACCTGGGGTCCAGTGAGCCTGTCTCCTGCAGTGGGGAGGTCTCCGGCCCTCGGAGCCCTTCCTGTCTCCCTTAGCAGACGTGGGCGGGGGGCCGGGCACGCGCCGTGTGGACCAGCCCCAGTAGCAGGTGGGCCCCTGTGGCAGGGATGAGGCCAAGGGTAGCCACAGATTTCATCTTTGCTACCGATCCCGACCTCGCGGCCAGGAGTGAGCCCGGTGGTTGGGGCGCGGCGGCCGCTGTGCTGGTGGGAATGAGGAGCGGCGACCTGCTCGCTGCACCTTCCTGTCATCTGGGCTGAGCATCGGCCATCGCCGAACCAGGGGACGGGAGTGGGGTCTCTGTCCTTTGAGGACAAAACACTGCTGTTTGGCATGGTCCTGGGGTAAGGGTACTGTGGCAGGACCCAGAGTCTTTGCTTTGGGTACAGTTACACGATCGCTGACTCTTCTCTTGTCCCCCGTAGCTGGAAGCGTCCACCCGCCCTCCACCAGCATGGCGACATCCTCCCAGTACCGCCAGCTGCTGAGCGACTACGGGCCGCCATCTCTCGGCTACACCCAGGTAGGGCAGTGGGGGGATGTGTGACGGGCGGGAGGGGCCATGGGGCTGGCCTGGGCACCAAGGGGACATGCTTCCCGCCATCCGGGCAGGAGAGCGGCTGGGACAGACACAGTAGACGTGACAGGATGGAACGGTCATCTGGATTTTCACCACGGCCCTGGCCAGCCTCCAGTCTCAAGCCTCGAGGCATCAGGGCGAGGCGTGGGATGTGTGTTTCCCGGGGGTCCTGAGAGGTGGGGGGCGGAGAGCCCGAGGAGAGGCTGGGAAGGCCCAAGGGCTGCACACCCTGTTGGGGCTGCTGGCCACGTGTGTCCCTGTGGCGGGGGTCTCTGGACTGGACTCCTGAGGAAGTGAGGCCTGACCTGGGCTCTGCACTGAGCCTGGGCAGGGGAGAGCGGACCCTGTTCTCACTCCCTCCCTTCAGGTCGTGGCCCCAGCAAAGAGGAGGACAGGGCCCTATCCTTCTGGAGCCCAGAAGTGCATCATCAGAACGGGGGTCCTTGAGCCAGGCCACGGGGGTTCTCTGTGGTTCTGCCCCCTGCTTGGCAGCCTCGTAGAGATCTGATTCCTTACCGCCCAGCGGGGTCGATGCTGGCACTGGCCTCACTGGCTGTCGCCGGTGGACGGACCTGGCCAGGCCGCACGCCTCGGTGCCCTCTGGCCGTAGCTGCCGTCGGGTTCTCTGCCGTCACTGGAACGCAGCGGCATTCTAGGGTCGCCGCGGAGGCTGTCCCGGGGAGAGGGTGGTGGCCGGCCATGCCGCGCCAGGCCGTGCTGTCCCAGGAGCAGATGCGGGACCTGGGCCAGGACCGCCGGAGAAAGCGGCAGTGGGAGGATGGCAGGGAGGACCGCCGGGCCAGGAGGCGATGTCCGGAGGGTGCTGGGGAGCTGAGCGAGGACAGGAGGAAGGCCCTGGAGGCAGGACACGGAGGTGGCAGAGGAGGAGGGAGGAGTAGGCGAGGGCCTTGGGGGGGGCCCCAGGGACCCCAGCCTCACTCATCGGGGTGCTTACTTGGGCTATGGGTGGGGTCTAGAGAAAAAGGGGTTTTGTGGGGTGAGCCCTGCCGGCGGAGGGGGCGAATGAGTGAATTGAAACACGTTCTGTGTTCTGTCCGGACGGTCTTTGGCAATTCTTTGTAGTCCTGCTGACCCCAAGGTGTGGCCCCCGTCTCGCCCCCGTGCTCGGGACCGTCCTCCCCTGGGATGTACATGTGCATCGACCTAGGTCCTGGGAAGTACCTGGTGGTTGCCGAGACAAGCCGGTCCTTTTTTTTTCTCATCTGAGATGTTAAAAGCCTTCTGGAGGCTGCTGGTGGTTTCGTTCTCTGCAGGAGGACAGCAGAGAGGCCCAGCTCTCTGGTCTGCGGTTACCCCTCAGGGTGGACCAGCCTGGCCCCCCCACAGACGGCCGCTCCGGGAGACTAGGCCAGGCTGCCCTGCCTCCAGGAGCCGCCTCAGGGCCAGGCCTCTCCCTGCCCTGTCCTCGCAGTGGCTGGCGTATGGTGCGGTCCTGACTTTGGCCTTGGGGTGAGGTTAGGGATCGGTCCATGTAAGCTCTTCCTTTTGATTCTAGGGAACAGGGAACAGCCAGGTACCCCAAAGCAAGTATGCTGAGCTGCTGGCCATCATCGAGGAGCTGGGGAAAGAGATCAGACCCACGTACGCTGGGAGCAAGAGTGCCATGGAGAGACTAAAACGGGGTAAGTAGTGGGACCCAGACTCCCCTGACGGGTGCCGCCTCCCTGTGGGGTGTGTGGGGAGGTCCCCTGTGCCTCAGGGGCTCTCAAATCGTTAATCCGGTGTGGAGGCCTCGACAAGGGCGAGGGTGGGCCATGGGATGAAGGTGTTCTTGGGATCTGACGGGAGGGCCTCGTGTGCCTTCTGGGAAGGTCTGTATGCTTTAAAAAAGGAATCTTTATAGCCCAGATCCTGCTGTTTTGTCTGTTGCCTGCTCTGCCCCTGTTGGCTGCTGCTGGGCCCAGGGAGCTGCAGGAGGCCAGAGGCGCCAGGCTTTTCCTTCTCTGGGTGGGCCGGGGACACGGAGTCGTGAGGTCCTGGGTCCTGTGTTGCCCTCTGCTGTCCGCTCTTTGGAGCAGAGCCCGAGGGAGCGCCTGGGTCCATGCTAGTCTGGGAGGGAGAGCAGGAACGCTCTGAAGTTCTTGGTGATTGCAGAGGGCAGACAGGAGCATGATGTCACAGAAAACCGGTGACTCACGTGAAGACGTGACTACGTGACTGACCAGCTGATCGGAGCGGCTGGGAGGGGGGGCATGAAATCGGCTGGCACCTCGCGAAGTCACCGGGGTGGAGGGGAGAAGAGCATTTCTGTTCTAGAAGGTGGTGGTGCAGAACAGCAGTGGCCTAGGTGCGAATTAATTTCGGGAGGGATCTGGTGTTTCCGAGGAAGGCTGCAGAGGCGAGTCTGGAGTGAATCTGGGGCATAAAGGGGGGCTTCTGCGGAGGCCAGGACTCCACAATGGTGGGCGAGTCTGGCTGAGTACAGCAGTGGGCTTCCCTGGTGTTTATGAAGCCGTCGTGGACAGGGCTTGTCGGGGGGGCGGTGAACCCTGACCCACCCCCAGGGGCTGGGGCGGGTGAGCATCATTCTGTGTCCAGACCTCTGTTTGGAGGCAGGGGAAGCAAGACAGTCCTGACATCTGGAGTTCTGACCACCCGTGTGGAAGTCCCTGGGAAGATGCTGGACCCCAGAGTCTAACAGGTGATCTGCAGTCACCCTAGAAAGCCAGTGGGTTCAGGCCAGCCGATGCATGTGCCTCGTGATGACTCCAGGGCAAGTGCTGCGTGAACAGCTGGTCCCACGGTCACGCTCACCAGTAGCCGAGTCCAGGCTAGGCAAGTTCATGTCCGAGCAGGGTAAAGAAGGGTCATAAAGGCTCACGGGTAGGTAGGTCAGCAAACTATAACTGATAGGCCAAGCATGTTTTTTAGTTTTTAATGGTGGGAGATGATTCTTTGGGGCTCCTGGGTGGCTCAGTCGTTAAGCGTCTGCCTTTGGCTCAGGTCATGATCCCAGAGTCCTTGGGTCGAGCCCCGTGTCCGCCTCCCTGCTAAGCAGGGGTCTGCTTCTCCCTCTCCCGCTCCCCCTGCTTGGGCTCGCTCCCTCACTGTGTCTCTGTCAAATAAATAAATAACATCTTAAGAAAAAAAAGATTCTGTGACACGTGAAACTGATCTGTAGCTCAGACTTCAGCGTTGGTAATAAAGGGTTATTGGAAGATGGCCACACCCATTGCTTCCTTAGTGGCTGCTTGAACGGCTGTGACAGAGCCTAGGTGGCCTGCAAAGCCTGAGATATTTACTCGTCTGGCCCTTTCTGGAAAAAAGTCTTCTGAAGCTCGCAGATAAGATATGTGGGACGTGGCCTCCTGCGTGACATGGGGATGTCATTCACAATGCCCTCCGGCTGTCCCCTCTCAGAAGGAGTACATTCTTTGTGCCTTTTAAAACGAGATTAGTATCTCACCGAGATTAGTATCTCACGGCATTCACTCAAGGCAACGACAATAACAACAAAAAAACCAACTCAACAACCAAATGGTAGCCAGCAAACCAGAGAGAGGAGACAGGCAGGGGAGTGATGGGGCGGAAGGTGCTCTCGGCCCCCGGCGGGCAACGTCACAGTGGACCAAGGTTGGACATAAACGAGCAGTCTTGCATCCTAACTGTGCAGGCTGGACACTGGACAAGCCCTTTCTAGGACTTAGAATATGAAGAAGCCAGAGAAAAATCACGATCGGAAGACCTGGACTCTGCAGAGTGGGTCAGGCTTACTGGAAGCAGATGGAGACGCACCTTCTTCGGTCCTCTGATGGCCTGACCTGCCGAGAGAGCTTGCTGGTCGTCCCCGGTGTGAGGAAAGGGATTGGTAGGAGCCATGAAGAGGAGTCTGGGCTAGGAGGGAAGGCCTTCGAGGTGGGGTTTTCAAACCGCCGGAATTGCAGAGTGGTTTGGATGCAGGTCTCGAGGTCCCTTCCAGGGCGAGGGCTTTTCAGCTGGGTTGCACGGGGCCCTCTTCCTCTCCAGGAGTGGGTTCTGCTGGACCTCAGCCTCTGTTTCTCCTCCAGGCATCATTCACGCCAGAGGACTGGTTCGAGAGTGCTTGGCGGAAACGGAACGGAATGCCCGATCCTAGCTGCCGATCAGCGCAGAAGGTTTTCCATCTTTGTCTAAGACCAGAAGTTACAGCTCATCTCCCATGTTCAGATGAAACTCTTGCTTTCAAAATGGTAACAGTTTGGTTTCTCCTTCCCACGTCCCTCCTGTGGTTCACGAGGCTCTGAGATTGAGAAATATTTTGCAGTGGACTAGGATTTACCTTTTCAATAGTTAGGAATTACCCAGGGGTTTTTGTTTTTTTGTTTTTGTTTTTCTCCTAAGCATTGATTTAAAAGATGCACGTAAAAGATACCTATCTCACAGCAGAGCTCCCAGTTACGTTACCCAGATTGTTCTCCATTCTTTTTCATAAGCTAATACAACTCTGAGGGTTTTTTTGGTTTGTTTTTTGAGTGCATACGTTTGCCCCACGGTGTGTGTTCCGCTTAATATAACTTCTTTTGTGCTTAAGCATTTGCTTGCATGACTACGAGTGCTTTGAGGTCAATTTTAAAAAATGCACAAGTTATAAATACAGAAGAGAGAGCAACCCTACCAAACCTGACCTAACAAGATCCCCCTCACCCCCCAGTTTTCCTGCCAAGACTGTGTGTGGATGTCAGTTCTGCTTTTCCCGTAAGGTGATCTAAACATCTGGAAGAAAAATGACTAAAACTCTTTGCATCTTTGTATGTATTTATTACTTGATGTAATAAAGCTTATTTTCATTAACAATTTGTATTAAGGTGTGGGTTCCTTGAATTCTTAAATGTTGGTTTTTTTTGTGTATTTTTTTTTAAGTGATATTTTAAAAAAATAGCTCCTTGGGGGCACCTAGCCGGCTCAGTCCCTAGAGGTGCAACTCTTGATCTGGGGCTTGTGAGTTCAAGCCCCACGTCGCGTGTGGTGGTGACTTAAAAATCAAATCTTTAAAACAAAACAAAATGAAAAACCGCTCCTTCAACGAGAGAGAGATCCCTGCCCCAGAGGGTTTGCCCACCTGGTCCCAGAAACATTTTGTGTGCCGATGGCCGAAACATCCCGGGCTGGGGAAGGCAGTTGTTTGCCTAAGTCGGAAGGTGGGGGTCAGGCAGAGCTGCATCCTGGTGCGTCGTGACTGCTGCGGACGCGGGTGCCCGCCAGGGAAGTGAGCAGGAACATTAGTGGAGGGGTCTTACTGACTCTTCCCGCCGCCTGCCCACAGTGAGGCCATTCTCAGCTTCCAGATGCTTGTCCTGTGAGCATTTCCGGGCTGCTCCAGGAGTCTAGTTCTCCTACAAGGTGGCCTCTGGACTCCCGTGAGCTTCCTCTGGTGCCCGGGGACAATCCGCCGCCCTGGTGCTCAGGAAGGCTGGCCTGCGCTGGCTGTGCTGAGACTGTGGGGTGAGCCCCAGCAGCAACCCCCAAAGGGATTTGGTGGAGATTTTTACTCCATTCCTGAGGCACTAACTAAGCCCTGGTCACCACCATCCGTGGTGACCTGGAGACCGAGACAAAGGAGGGATGGCGTCAGTTTTGCAGGCAGGAGGGAAGGGCCCAGCCACGACGGGTCCAAAGGCGGGTAAGGGACTCAAGGGAGCGGGCATATCTATGTCTGTTTCGTGCACGAATTCCAAAAGGTACAAGAGAGGAGACAGATTGAAGCCTCTGTCTCTGCTGTCTACAGCTCTCAAGTTTCTCTTTCCACTGTTACCGCTTGTCACGTACCCTTCCAGGCGCGTGGCTACCTTCTGAATGGAGGTCCATGTGGGGACGGGTCCTGGGTGCTCCGACCGGCCTCCAAAGCCTTGCACACAATGCTTAAGCTTCCAGACCAGCTCGCTCTGAGGTGAGAAGAGCCTTACCCTCTGCCTTAAAGGAGAATTTCTTTGGACACAGCTACTGGGCACGCGGTCTGTGCGTGCTGAATGGGCTGGTTTTGACTGTAGGTCCTGTCTGACGGTGGCCTTCTCCCGTCACGGTTTTTCCCCTACTTGTTTTTTTTTTAAGATTTTATTTATTTATTTGACAGAGATCACAAGGAGGCAGAGAGGCAGGCAGAGAGAGAGGGGGAAGCAGGCTCCCCGCTGAGCACAGCGCCCTATGCGGGGCTCGATCCCAGGACCCTGGGATCATGACCCGAGCCGAAGGCAGAGGCTTTAACCCACTGAGCCACCCAGGCACCCTCCCCTACTTGTTTTATGGGTGAACCCCAGATGTGTTCTGACAAGCCAAGCTATTACCTCTGCCTAAAAGACCCACACAATTGTGGGGTCAGATCCAGCTTGAGTGATGGCCTTGTGCAAATTCACAATCAGGTTTCTGGAAACTCCTCTCATAAATCCACTTGTAAACCCATAGGGAATGTCGTGTACTTTTTTTTAAGAAAGCTCTACCCCCGTTGTGGGTCTCAAACTCATGACCCTGAGATCAAAGATTTCCATGCTCCAACAACTGAGCCAGCCAGGCGCCCCAAAAATGCCACTAATGTTTGACTCCCTTCCACAGTTTTCAAAAAAAAATGGAACTTCCTGGGGGAGCCTGGGTGGCTCAGTTGTTAAACATCTGCCTTTTGCCTTTGGCTTGGGTCGTGATCTCAGGGTCCTGGGATCGAGCCCCCTATTAGGCTCCCTACTTAGCAGGGAGCCTGCTTCTCCCTCTCCAGCTCTCCTTGCTTGCTTTCCCTTTCTTGCTATCTTGGTCATAAATAAATAAAATCTTTAAAAAAATTTTTAATTAAAAGAATGGAACTTATTATTAATGCTTTTTTCAAAAAGTTTTATTTTTAACCTTTGATAATAAGACAATCACACAAATATGCAGCTTAAAAAAATACAGTGACATCTTTATAACTAGCCCCCCAGGTCCAGAAAGAACTTTGTCAGCCATCCACAGCCCCTCTGGGTGTCCTATCATGATGACCCCTTTCCGCCCCACAAAAAATAGCCGCTGTGTCTCTTTATAGTTTTATTCTCAAAATGTGTGTCTTTATTCGTCACAGTTTAGTCCGCCATTTTAAAAATTTTGATTTAAAAATGTTAAGTCTGTCAGAAATACAGAAATCCTAGAGTAACGCTTGAGATGGGATGGAACTCCCCATCATTATTCCTTGGAAACATCTGGCAGGTTCTTTTATTTTATTATTTTATTTAGTTTTTTAGAGAGACGGAGTGTGCAAGCATGAGCGGGGCGGGAGAGGGAGTGTGGGCACAGACGGAGACGGAGAGAGACTCTTAAGCAGGCTCCCAGCCCAGCATGGAGCCTGATGCAGGGCTTGATCCCACGACCTTGAGATCATGACCTGAGCTTAGGTCAACAGTTGGATGCTTAAGTGACTGAGCATCCCAGACGCCCCTGCATCTGCAGGTTCTTTAGTTAGAATCTGTGATTTTTTCAGGGACACCCGAAGAGTGTGTGACTTTTGATCTCGGGATCAGGGTTGTGAGTTCAAGCCCCACGCTGGACGGAGGTCTTAAGAACAAAAACAAACGGGGCGCCTGGGTTGCTCAGTGTGTTAAGCCTCTGCCTTCGGCTCAGGTCATGATCCCGGGGTCCTGGGATCGAGCCTCATATCGGGCTCTCTGCTCAGCAGGGAGCCTGCTTCCTCCTCTCTCTCTGCCTGCCTCTCTGCCTACTTGTGATCTCTCTCTCTGTCAAATAAATAAAATCTTAAAAAAAAAAAAACAAACAACAGAAAAGCATCTTCGGTTCTTTCTCAGCGGACATTTTTACTTGCTTCCCAGAGTTCTTTCAGCAGCTTCTTTTTCTCTAGGGTTTCCTTTGCTCTTTTTTTCCTCTCTTGCTTTTTCCTCTCTGCCTCCTGTTTTTCCTTGTAAACAAGACTGTTTTCACCATTGTAGAAAATATCCAGTTTCTCTTGGAGGATTTTCCGAGCGAGTTTTCTGTTCTGATCGACCGATCTTGTCTGATGGCACTGCAAGAAATGGTATTTTGTAATGTGAAAAAGTTTGTTCTGGGCGGGACCTCAGAAATTGTGGAATTCGACCTAGTCGCTCCACAGACGGGGACGGGCCCAAGAGGCAAGTCTACTCCATCAAGAATCCCAGTGAGTCCGTGATGGAACAAAGACCATACGCCCTCCTTCCTGCCTCTTCCTAGCCTTCACCTTGTCCCAGCTGCTCAGCTGTATGTGACTTTCTCGGTGATGGTTTTATAATTAAGAGTATTGCTTTGGGGCGCCTGGGTGGCTCAGTGGGTTAAAGCCTCTGCCTTCGGCTCAGGTCATGATCTCAGGGTCCTGGGATCGAGCCCCGCATCGGGCTCTCTGCTCAGCAGGGAGCCTGCTTCCTCCTCTCTCTCTGCCTGCCTCTCTGCCTCCTTGTGATCTCTGTCAAATAAATAATAAAATCTTAAAAAAAAAAAAGAAAAGAAAACAGTGTTGCTTTGGTCGGAAGCAGAGATAGCCTTCAGGTAACATAAAGTCCCCAGATAATTTTGAAAATATCAACTGATATGTCTAGCTTGTGGCCCAGGTAATAAGCCCTCTGCGCCATTTATAAACATAAAATTCTGACTCAGGGAGGAAGATAGCATCTGTTATTAGTCAACCATACTGTTGATCATGTCATCCCTGAGTTATTAAGGGCGAGTGCCCTTTGGAAAACTATTTGATAAAAAATTCTCTGAAATTAGAGTGAGAGAAGAGTACCGGAAGCAAATCTGCAGGGAGTTTATAAAAGAGTTAAACAAAAATCCTGTCAGGTTTCAGAATTTTCTGGGTTGCTCATGAATGACGCTTTTTCTCAAGGAAGACAAAAGTGATTGAGATTTTAACTGATAGATAGGCTCCTGGCTCAAAAAACTTGGCAGTGAAGAACCGTTGTCTCGAGCACAGACTTTGGGCTTGGTCTGGGTTGACGCCCGCAGCTGTAGGATCTTGGGCAAGTGACTTAACCTCTCTGTGCCTGATTCCACAGCTGTACCTTGAGGAAGACAAGGCATGAGGGCTCAACGAGGATGACGACTGTGTGCGGAGCTGTGCCAACCAGGGCCTACCCCGTCTCTGGTATGTGGAAAGCCCACCTTGCTGTCTCTTCTTGGGGCTCTCTGGCAACTCAGAACAGACTAGCAGTTAGTTGTACTGAGAGGCAGTGGGGGCTGCTACTAATCAGGAGACGGGAGAGAACATTTTAGTATTCCTAGGGGTTTGGGTTGTGCTGAGAGCTGGGGATACTCTGATCAGAGATTTTTTTAAAAAAAGATTTTATTTATTTGACAGAGATCACAAGTAGGCAGAGAGGCAGGCAGAGAGAGAGGGGGAAGCAGGCTCCCTGCTGAGCAGAGAGTCTGATGCGGGGCTTGATCTCAGGACCTTGAGACCAGACCTAGGCAAAAGGCAGAGGCTTAACCCACTGAGCCACCCATGTGCCCCTCAGAGATTGGTTGTGAGGTAAAGAAGGATGACGCCTCCGGGCAGCCATGCGTCGCGTTTTTATCCTGAGCGCCGGACATGCTCTGCCTGGGTTACCGCACTCCGAGAAGGACAGGAGTCATGGACATTGACCAAAGAGGGGACCAAAGCGGGGACGTCTACCTTGATGACGATGCCGGAGGGGATGTGCCTCAGCACCACACAGTTGCTGGTTTTGTTGGTGGCCTGGCCCCCCGGACCATGCCCTTTCACGAACTGCTCCTCAAGGTCCCTCTCCTCCAGGGGAGGCAGAGCGGGGCGGTCCTTCTTGCCTGCCACCTGCACCGCAGTGACCACTGCTGTCGGCGCGAGCAGCGCCTGCTTCTCCCGAGGCCCGGGGCCCCCCGGCGCTGGCCATATTCTGGCCAGGGCTGCGGCCCAGCGGAAGCAAGCCGAGGGCCTCATGCAGAGGGCTCTGCCTGTTCGCCGCCCGAGCTGGAGGAACAAAAACAGACAGCCTTTCAGGAAGATGCATTTGCTCCCGGGATTACCCTAAAGGTTCTAGGACAATCTTTCATCAACCAGCTCAAACGAGGACCACCCATCCGTCCTGTGGGGTGTTTAGGAAGTTAGTAGAGATGGCAAGGCACAGCCTTCTGCAGCCTCTCCCGGGGTCCTCGCTGCATGTGCCCTCCCAGCTCATAAATGTTTTTTTTTTTTTTTTTTTTTTTTTTTTTTAAGATTTTATTATTTGACAGAAAGAGCACAAGCAGGGGGAGCAGCAGAGGGAGAGGGAGAAGCAGACTTCCTGCTGAGCAGGGAGCCTGACACAGGACTCGATCCCAAGATCCTGGGATCGCGACCTGAGCTGAAGGCAGACCCTTAACTGACCGAGCCACCCGGGCGCCCCGATAAATTTTTTCAAACTGAAAATATCTTGGAAGCCCCAGAGGCGCTGCCTTCTCGGAGGGAGAGGTCTTGAGCGTGACATTCAAAAGAACAGGGCTGTAATTCGATAAAGAAACACTGAACAGCGTATCAAGCAAGAATTAGGATCCAAGTTCAGTGACGTTATTTAGGCGTTTGAGAATCTTTGAAACCCAAATGTAAAGACGACCGTGTGCACGTCTGTCTTCTAGCTGAGCTGACGCGGTCTGACACAGTAAGTATCACTATCAATCAATGTCATGATTGTTGTTTTCTCATGTTTCCAGTTTCGTGGATTTGAATGGGAACATCTGTTCCCTCCGACGCGCTGCCGGTAACGTGATCCAAGTGGTACTCATCCCTGGAACGTTCGGATCAACTGATTTTTGAGGGTGCCTGCGTGGTTCGCAGGGTGACGCGAGGTGGGAGAGAGCCAGACTCTGTCTTCATGGAGCTTAGAGTCTAGTCAGAGAGAAGAGGCTAGAAGAGAAAGCAGGATTTAATCAGACTTAAATAGCGACTCCAGACGTAGCAGAAGGCTGGAATGTCTTTGCTGACAAGTGAATGGTGTAGAGAAGGAATAGCTTCCAGGACACGGTGAATCCCACGGGCCTTTGCTTTCTTCCAGGGGAGGAAGGCAGAACGGGCTGACAGGTGTGTTAGCTCTTTTCCAAAGATGGGTCGCCTCCCCTTGCCAACAGGGACAAGTCACAGCGTGGGCCTGTTTTCTTACCAGGAAAATGGGTGAACAAGCCCTTCTCTGCCCGTCCTGCACAGGCTTAAGGATCAGAGGGGGGAAAAATAATCTGGAAAGAGCTTTTGTTGAATCCCTTTGAAGGCATGAGACTGATTTTTAGCAAAATTCCTGTCACTCGGGTGGACTGCGGGAACGAGGAACGTGCCACTTGCTTCCTGCTCCTTAATCCAGGATGATGCAGGTGCTAAAAACGGATGGACTGTCCTTTCTAACACATGCTCCCTTTGAGGTTCTAAATAGCTGCTTTTACCATTTGAAACCTTCTAAGTTCTAGCTGAGGGCCAGGGGTCTCTAACCTAGGTAGGAAGTGGTGTATACCTGAGCCAGCGCCCTAAGCCAAAAGTAGCTTAATCACGCACCAAAGAATTTCAGCAGGTTTGCGCTCGGCTCATTTCCCTTCCGCCCCGTCAGTTCTGGCTGCTAAGATCTCGGAGCCCATGCTGGTCTCTAACAAGGTTTGAGGACGCTGACCGCAGACGCAGGCTCGTGGGCACTGCTGCCTTGTAAATATGTACATTTCTGTTATTTTACGGGTTATCCCTCCGAGTAATCAGTTCAGCTGGTCCTGAGAGGATCCTGGCCATCTTTCGAACGACAATACCGTATTCTTAACCTCTCTCTCTATGGAAAATAAGTGTAATGAAATGTACTTTTCAAGCCTGATGCCAATACTGATTTTCAATCCTGTGACAAGGACGTGATGGTCTAAACTCATAACTTCTCTCCGAAAAGTACGGCATTCAGGATGCGTGTCAGTCCCGGGGGTCGGGCAATTAATGTGGTGTCAGGAGGATGCTCGGTGGCCGCTGGGCCGGGCTAGATTTTGAAACCGAGCATGCCAGGGAAAGGGGCACTTTCATCAAAACTGGTTTTGATTATTGTGTGTCAAGTCTTTCGGAAGTACGCTCGGGGAAAAGATAAATGATAAACACCAGCACTTTTCTGAAATCACTGCAACAAAGAATCCGCTCCCCTGTAAGCGATTAACTGAATGAGACCTGAGTCGATGTCCGAAATGTCCCTTCCCTTATTTCTGCTTTTCAATCCATACAACAAGATTTCTTTGTGTGCCAGACAGCATCGAGTCCCTGGATCGGATTCATTATGGAACACAAGCCGGGGGCCTCCCCTGGGGTTTCTCTTCCGCTAGTTAGTAAATCTGACCAGGCAGGACAGCACTGGAATAGAGTGCGGCGACAAAGGAAGGAAGTGAGTCTGAGACGAGGCGAAACTCCCAGACAAAGGACAGAGAGGAGAAGGCTTTTATCAGCTGCTTTGTCCCCGGCCGGCTGTTTCAACTCTCTACCTTTCTGGCCTAGTTTGGGGCTGACACGTACCCTGGAAGGCCTCCCACCCAAATGGGGTTTAAGAAGGTCCCCGGTGTTCACTTACTGGCTGCTTTAACAGCTAATTCCAACAGCCAATCGGGCGATTCGCAGTACTTTTCGTATCTCTGGGAGCTTTGGCTGTACTCCAACGACTGCTAAAAATGACCAGCGCACCCATGGTTCCACTTCCCCAAGGCCCAGGGAACACGGACTGGGTTTCAGGTTTTGTGATACCCACAGAGCTAACTCAAAAGTCTTCGGGGGACAATCAAAGCAGCTCAAATTAGAGCTCATCGTGACACTAAAAAAAGAGCAACAGAAAAATGGTGGTAAGAGGTGCTGGTAAGGGGAAACCGGGAGTCATGACAGTGTGCCCCGTTTCCTGCCTGTTAAGCGTGCGCCTCGATTCGGGGCTGGCTCTGCACCCTCGCTTCCCCTCGGCCCTGCTTTTCCTCTGAGGATCGTCTGTGCTCAACAGCATGACTGCAGTTTGGCTTAAAACCTCTCATTGTCCCCGTTCCTTCCCACTGGATCAAGTCAGAGATGATAGGGCGTTAGGACTTTCCAAAAGGGAATGCTGATTTGTTCAATCAGTATTTTCAACATCTGCTGTGTGCCAGGCATGGGCCTCGGGGTGCCAAGGAGCCTGTGGCATAAAAGAGAAATTAAAGATGACCCCAGGAGTGCCTGGGTGGCTCAGTGGGTTAAGCCTCTGCCTTCCGCTCAAGTCATGATCTCAGGGTCCTGGGACTGAGTCCCGCATCAGCCTCTCTGCTCAGCGGGGCACCTGCTTCCCTCTCTCCCTCTCTCTCTGCCTGCCTCTCTGCCTACTTTGTGATCTTTGTCAAATAAATAAAATCTTAAAAAAAAAAAATGCCCCCCAGTATGATGCATGCCAATAGCTGGGTTGGAGAACAGGCTACAGAGCAGTGGTTCTCCAACTTCCTAAGTCACTTGGAGGGCTCGTGCCCCCTTTCTGGAGTTAGAGCCAGCCACCACACGTTCCCTCCTCAGGCCCCCCCCAGTCAGCCCACACCTAGGAAGACGCCGGGCTGCAGGGATCCCTGCATGCTGAGATCTGGAACGTGCCCCGTGACTGCGGCAGACAGGTGTAAAGTAGACCAGCAAGGTAAGGGTCCCTTCCCCAGCAGCTCTAACGCTCCCGAGATGGGGGAGGGGCTTGGTCCTGGATCTCTGTGAGAGGGGAGGTTATCTCAATCTGTTTGCAGGAAGTCCTAGGATTTCAATCTTTGGACTCACCTTCTGGATGCCATGTGCCTCAGATTCACTGCTTAACTATTTTTTTTTTTTTTTGAGAGAAAGAGAGAGAGAGTGCTTGTTTCTCTGAGCCACCGCTTGCGTGGTTAGCTCAGCCTTGTAGAAACTTCATCAAATCCCACCAAGGGAACAGATGTGGAGGTGAACTGAAATGGGGGTGCTTTAGGAAGATGGCTGGAGAAGCTCTCACTGAGCACATTTTCATGAGCAGACAAACCCCCTGGGGGGCCCGTTCCAATGGGTCTGGGTGGGGCCAGAGACTCCGCATTCCTAACCAGCTCCCAGGTGAGGCTCCTGCCTCCAGGAGTGCCACAGCCAAAAGCTTTGAGCAAAGGTGCTTGCCTGAATGGCAGCTCTTAGGACCGCCGGACGACTGGATGGGAGCCCCTGAACAATGATGGCAAAGATGGACATGAGGAAGGTGGGAAGGAGATTAATGGTGGGAACAGCAAACGTTCACAGGAAAGAATGATGCCAATACTGACCTGAGCTAACAGAAGGTGAAATGGTAACAAGGGGATTGAGAAACGAGGTCATCTGAAAAAAGAACACTGATAACGTTTCTGTTACATTAGTGTTCTAGAACAGCCCTGTCTGGTATGAATGTAATGTAGGCCATGTGTGAAATTCTAAATTTTCTAGCAGTCATCTTAAAAACAGTAAAAAGAGGGGCGGCTAGCTGGTTGGTGGAGCACGTGACTCTTGATCTTGGGTGCAGATCAAGCCCCATGTGGGGTGCCGGGAAAAATAAAATCTTTAGGGGTGCTGGGTGGCTCTGTCGGTTAAATGTCTGCCTCTTGATCTCAGCTCTGGTCTTGATATCAGGGTTGTGAGTACAAGCCCGAGCTGGGCTCCACACTGGGTGTGGAAGCTACTTAAACAAAATTAAAAGTCTCAGAAAAATAAAACAGTAAAAAGAACCAATGATGGAGGGCCTGGGTGGCTCAGTCAGCTAAGCACCTGCCTTCGGCTCAGATCATGATCTCAGGGTCCTGGGATCGAGTCCCGCATCAGGTTCTCTGCTCAGTGGGGAGCCCGCTTCTCCCTCTCCCTCTGCTGCTCCCCCTGCTTATGTTCTCTGTCAAGTGAATAAATAAAATCTCTAACAATAAATAAATAAATCTTTAAAAATATTTATTTATAAACTTATAAATAGATTTATAAATAAAATATTCATTTTAATATATTAACCCAGTATATCCAAAATATTACTTCAACATGCAATCAATATGAAAAGTATTGCATTTTATTTCTTATATGAAGTCTTCAAAATCTGGGGTGTCTTCAATGCTGCCGTATCAGACCATGTAGCCCCAGAATCTTGCTCCTCATTATGGTTCAGAGAGCAGCAGGAACAGCCCCACCTGGGAGCTCATGAGGAATGCAGACTCTCAGGCCTGACCCCAGACTGTCTACATGAGAGTCTGCCTTTTATGAGGTTCCCCAAGTGACTCAGAGATGCATTCTGAAGTCTGAGAAACCTTGTCCTAGAATGTAGGAACTACTAGCAAGTTCTTCAGCTGCTGGGATAGACACTTTTAAAAGCTGTTGTTGTTCTCTTTAAGGAGCTGAGGCCAGCGTCTGCCTTCAGCTCAGGTCATGTCCCAGGGTCCTGGGATCGAGCCCCGCATCGGGCTCCTCCTTTCCTTCTCCCTCTGCCTGCTGCTCTGCTTACTTGTGTTCTCTCTCTGTCGAATAAATAAATAAAATCTTAAAAAAAAAAAAAAAGAAGAAGAAGAAGAAGCCAAGGCCAGAATTCTGGAGTGATTACCTGCTTGGTCCCAGTCCTGTTTTCCCTCCCACAATAAGAGAGAAAGGGACAGGTCTCAAAACAATGACCTCCTCAATGGGGCAGGACCAAACCTTGAACTCAAGACAGGCTGATGTGCACTGGTGCAGCTTGAAAAAAGACAAAATGGCCAGCTGATGGCACCAGAAGCTAAGTGGGAGAATGATTTTCTGAGAAATGCTTAAGCATGATCCATATTTTTTTATTCATTTATTTTTAAATAAACTTTTTTTTAAAAAGATATTTTTTAAATTTGAGAGTGAGTGAGCACATGCAGGGGGAGCAGACTCCCTGCCGAGCAAGGAGCCTGATATGGGACTCGATCCCAGGACCCTGAGATCTTGACCTGAGCTGAAGGCAGACGCATCACTGACTGAGCCACCCAGATGCCCCCAGAATCCATGTTTCGTAGTATGTTCTGGAGCTTGCCCCCTGCAAATTGGGAGTTAAGACAAAGCAGCCGCTTCCCGGCTCCGTCTAGCTCATCCTCCTGTTCTGGTTGGTCTGCAGTCCTCCTGGGGGCTCAAAGCACCCCTGAAAGGAACCCCTCAGGGGCTGCGGCTCAGGCCTGAAACTGACCAAGTGCCTTCCTGAGCATGGGGGTTTGCTCTGAAGATAAAGCACCTTTCACTCACAGGAAGTGCTGGCAGAGAATTATTTCTCCGATCAGACAAACATCATAGATTGAGCAGGAAATGCCACACTGGAGACTGCTCTGGGTCTGCTCTCAATTTAACAGGCTCCCCGCTGCAGAGTTCAAGAGACAACTAATGAAGTAGATAAAGAAAAAAGCTTTCTATTCATACAACACTAACACCCCATTCAGCGTTGCTTTTTTTTTTTTTAATCCAGAAAACTCTGAACCCACAGAGAATTACACCTGTCCTATTTGTGTGCATTGCTGTGACTTTCTTCTATTTACGGCATCTAACAGGAACTTTATAATTTTATCAACTACACTGTTAAAATAAGACAGAAACACATAAAAAAGCAGCAGTAATAACACTCTACGTGTCCTTAACTTCTCGAATGCCTCTATTGTCATGAATGATACCTTATTTTTGTTTAGGACCCAAATGCTTCATATTTGACACAAATAAAGAAAAGGGATTATCTCAGGAAGTCTGGGAAGAACGTTAGATATTCTATTCTGGGGGGACGCCTGGGTCGCTCAGTGGGTTAAAGCCTCTGCCTTTGGCTCAGGTCATGATCTCAGGGTCCTGGGATTGAGCCCATCGGGCTCTCTGCTCAGCAGGGAGCCTGCTTCCCCCCCTCTCTCTGCCTGCCTCTCTGCCTACTTGTGATCTCTGTCAAATAAAAAAAAAAAAAGAAAACAACAACAAAAAACTCGATACCTAGATATTCTATTTTTTATACTAACCTTATCCTTTCTACCTTTACCTTTCATAGTATCTCTAGATCTGTCCTTACCCCACCTTCTTAAAAGTGTTAGCTCATTTTCCTCAATTTTCTCTTCTAAAATGTTATTCTTTTTTTTTTTTTTTTTTGGTCCCTGAAAGGCCACACTGCTCTGTAGTCACTGTCTTGGCCTCATGATGTATTCACTGTGCAACTCTGGCCACGTTTCCTCATCTGTAAAGTGGAGGTAATACCGCCCAGGGTGAGAAGAAAAACGTACGTGTTTCCACAAACCTAAAGCCCTGAGGGGACCTCTGAATCGCTAAACTATAAAGCTGAAGAGCCTCTGACTAACACACCACATAAACTGTGGTCTCATCCCATAAACATAATCTGAAACTGATTATTTCATAGGCGTTAAAAATATATATATATACATATTATTTTAAAGATTTTATTCATTTATTTGACACAGAGAGAAAGAGCACAAGTAGGCAGAGAGGCAGGCAGAGGGAGAGGGGGAAGCAGGCTCCCTGCTGAGCAGGGAACCCGATGTGGGGCTTGATCCCAGGACACTGAGATCATGACCTGAGCCGAAGGCAGAGGCTTAACCCACTGAGCCACCCAGGCGCCCCTCATAGGCTTTAAGAAAAAAAAAAAAAAAAAAAAATATATATATATATATTTAAGTAATTTCTATACCCAATGTAGGGCTCACACCCATGACGTGGAGATTAAAGAGTCACATGTTCTTCCAACTGAGCCTGCCAGGTGACCCTTGGTAGACTTGTTTTAGAGCTCAGAGTGAAAAGACATCTAGAACAGTGAGACCTGCAAATTATTTCATTTGGTAGGGTCCAACTTTTTTTTTTTTTTTTTTTTTAATTTGACAGACAGAGATCGCAAGTAGGCAGAGAGGCAGGCAGAGAGAGAGGGGGAAGCAGGCTCCCTGCTGAGCAGAGAGCCTGATGCAGGGCTGGATCCCAGGACCCTGGGACCACGAACTGAGCCAAAAGCGGAGGCTTAACCCACTGAGCCACCCAGGCGCCCCAGGTAGGGTCCAATTTAAGAAGTACTTGAAAACCATGAATTACCAAAGATGTGCTATTTGGTGAGGTCATAATTGTGGTCTATGAAATCAGGTCCCAAGGAGATAATTATGATGCCAAGAATACAGTTTGACTCTCCCAACAGGCTCACACTGTCCTCATCATGAGTCCTCACTCATGTCCTTCATCCAGGCAAGTCCTGTTTAAACATGGAGATCTTTTGGGTAAAGAATCTTTAAAGATCTTTAGAGTAAGAAAAATCATGAAGGACAAGAAAGATGACAAAATTTATATTATAATATACATCTGATGATTTCATGTTTAATGATTAAGCCATATACTTAAAGTTTTAGAGTTCCTCTTTTTTTTTTTCCCTCCCTGCTGTGGAGAACTGGTCCCCCAAATGAAAAACAGTTCACCAAATGTGGCAAGTCATTATCAGTCATTATCACTGCCCCGTGTGGTCTTATCCCCATCAGTGTGAACGATCTCCACTCAAAAGTCAGTTTGAAGCCTTCAAGGTGAAAGAGATCCGTGAGCAATTTAATTTATAATAAAATCATAGTAACCATACCATCATAAAGACCATAAAATAGGGGTGTCAGTTTGCATACAAATAGTGCAAAATCCCCAGGATGGAAGGTAGGTTTAGATTAGATGAACAGCTATTGTACTTAATACATTTACTGGAATTTCTGAAGCCTCCTACTTCTGTTTTCTATATTCAGAAATAATGTCTATGGATTTTAAAAACTACCCTTTTAGCTGTTTATAATCTTTTTCTCTTTAGTCCAATGAGGCAAAGGCGATTTCCACTGATTTTTTTTTTTTTTAATTATGACCCTTCCAAAGAGGTTAACCTAAGAAATATGGTGTGAGCAACCTCACCAAAATACTTCACCACATCAGTTCATTAACAAGGTAACTTGGTTAGCCAGAAAACCACTACTGAATACATTGGCTTATTAAGACATTAATAGATTAAAAAGTTACCTAAAACCACACAACTAAGAACAAAACCCCAGAAACCTACATGCTCAAACCGAACAGAACCCATCTGATTTTGTACGCAAAAGTGAACATCTCCTGCCTCTTCCGTGGTTAGGAAATAATTGCTAGTACTCAATGTGGGGGTTAATATTCTTCTTGTAAGGAAACACAACTCTGTCTGCTTGAAGATGTCTCAGTAATTCACACTTCTCAGTTCTTCTAAGTGTAAAAGATCTATGATGTCTCAAATAACAATTTTGTGACCAATTGAAATTAGTAATAAAACTTTTTTTTTTTTTTTTTTTTTGGTGGGCTTGAAACATGGTCAGTGAAATCAGAACCATGTACTTAAAATTTGTTTGATATTGGTTAGGTATGAGCATACTACTGACTGATGAGGCTCACACAATGGGGCGGGGTGTGGATTAAATTTAAGCTTGAAATCTTCCATACACAGATGGGGGTTTGGATATGGACTGAATTTTTACTGTTTGAGACGTAGTTGTTAGGAGGCTCAGAGATGGAACTCCTCGCAGATCTGTCATTCCTTGCCAATGTGGACCTGTCCACATGACAGGTCCAGTGAAATTCCTTTACTTTGAGCCCAGGACCCCTGGAGGGCAATCTAAGAGTTGGCTTTAAAGGTCAACTAGTCTTGGGGCTCCTGGGTGGCTCAGTGGGTTAAGGGTCTGACCGCCTTCCGCTCAGGTCATGATCCCAGAGTCCCGGGATCTAGCCCCGCATGTGTGTGTGTGTGGGGGGGAATGTGTCTGCCCAGCGGGGAGTCTGCTTCTCCCTCTGTCCCTCCCTCCCATCCTCTTTCTCACTCTCTCAAAGAAATAAATCTTTAAAAAAAGAAAAAAAAAGGTCAACTAGTCTTAAGAATGTGCAGCGAACCAACAGAATGAGATGGCCTGGGGCTCACAGGGAGGGACACGGATTCTCTGCGGTCCTTCCAAAGGCCCGGCAAGAGCAGTGCTGACGCCTACCATGTGCCGGCCTAAAACCACCCGCTGCATGCTGAGAGCTCCATAAAGCTCTGCGGAACAAAGTAAATGAAGATCGTCCATTTCTTCTTGGGCCTCAGGGCAACTGTTTTCTCCAGGCCGCTGGGCTGTGCTCCGCACACCCCCCCCCCCTCGCTCCATCCCAGTCCTTGAAGAACCCCAGGGCCAACCCCCAGCAGCCTAGGGTAAACCAGGTGCAGAGAAAACTTAGCTCGGTTTCTCGGCCTGCTGCACCCCACCGCCAGCAGGCCATCAGGTCTATTGGCTACACGGCTTAGGGTCGCAAGCTGGAAAGTCAGGCGTCCCAGCTCCCAGTCCTCTCTCCATAGCCCTTGACATCCGTGGGCACCCGCAGGGGCGACCGGCTTCTCCACGGACGCTTACCTGGCCTCAGGATTGGCCTCCCACCTGCAGCGTTCTAGAGTAACCGAACCACTGTAGAAGGTGGATCGCAGGCGCACTCTTGGGTCTGCGCACGCGCAGAACTCTCGCTGCGGCTTCCCTCACTTGCCCCAGGCTCATTCTTACCAACTGCGCATGCGGTAAGCGGAGGCTTCTTTTCGCGTGGCATCTGTAGGTTCCCAGAGAACCAATCAGACCAGAGGACTTGACAGAAGCCCCGCCCCCTTCCAGTTCCCAGGCGTCTGACCTCGCTCTTTGGCGCGAGGGGCGGGAAGGAAAGGGGCGACCAAGGCGCGCGTCGGAGATCGGCCGTCTCCGCCCCCTTACAAACAGCCAATCGCGAGCAAGGTGCCGGGCGCGCGCACGCTCCCTCGAGTTTAACGGTCGCGAGAGGCCGCTCGCCCGACCCTGACATCGGCTGTGGGAGCAGCGGCCAGGTAAGCGGTCGCCCGCCTGCGGGGAGCCGTCGCCGCGGGGGTATGGGTACGAGTCCTGAAAGACACGGCCTTAGCAGAACCCCAAGTGTGGTGATGGATTTAGGGCGGGGGAGGGCGACGACCCGAGGACGCAACCCCCTCCGCATCCCTCCGGTGTGTGGGGGCTTCGCTCGCGGCCGTGTGCCTTTTCTAGACTCAGTGCCCTTGAGTGACACCCGCGCGGCCCAATCGCAGAGCGCTTCTTCCCCAGCGGCGGGGGGCTTGTGGGATTTTCCTTCTAATTCTCTCTCTCTCTCTTTTTTTTTTTTTTTTGGAGATCTTCTTATCTTCCTTGGTGTGCTTTGGGAATCGCGATGGTAGTTGCTGGAGTGGAGGGTTTTCTTTCCGCCTTTTGCTGCCTCCAGTTGCGGCGGCTGCATTCGGTGGTTCACCCTCCCCGTCCCGCTTTGACCCGAGAGCCACCCTCAGCAGTTGAGGGCTGACTGCGAGGGCGAGGTGGTCGGGGTCTGGCCTGAAAACCTCGGGAATCCTCTCTTCCTTACCGGCTCAGGCTCCCGGCAAAGCCCAGCGCCGGGTTAACTTTTATAGCATCAGCAGCCCCCGAGCTGGTCTTTTTTTTTTTTTTTTTCCTTCCCCTCTTTCTTTTTTACTATGGGTCTTGGGGACCAAGAGCGTAACATTTCGTTACCGGCAAACATTTCGTTACATGGCTCTGTGCTTATATCCATTGTCCTTCGAGTTTTGTTTTATGTGTGTGTGTGTGTGTGTGTGTGTGTGTGTGTTTTAATTTTGCATTTAGGTCGGGGGTTTCTCCCCGCCTTCCTTCATTCCATCCCCTCACGCCCCCACCCCCCACTCCCGGAGAAGCATCTTTGCATCCCAAGTGGTTTTTCATCTGCATCTTCTGCATCCGGGATTACCTCGGCTGGCGGAGATACTGGATGGGGTTGCAGATCCCTATCCCTGGGGAGCTTGTATTTTCCCGGTAGAAGAGCAGGTGATTTGAGTCCAGCTGTTTTCGTTGCCGGGTGGAAGGTGCAGTCCCCGACTTTTTCAATACCCCATTTGTGGTTGGCGATGGGCAGAGCCCCTGGGGAGAAATCCATTGAGGTAGTCCCGTTACCTTTGGCTTTCACAAAACCTTTCTCCCGGTGGAAATGGTTCCTTTAAGAGCTGCTGTTTTTTCGGGTTCTGCTTTATAAACCAGGCCTTCGAAGTGGGAACCTAGGGGAATCAGAATGGTAGATAATTTTCCTCCCTTTGCATTCCCTAAGATTTCTGTCTTGTAAACAGCATAGATTTTTTAAAAAAAAATTTATTCTTATCTTGCTCCTTCACTTAAACCCAAAAAACAAAAACCACACACAAGAACATGAATTCCCTAGAAGGAAGCATGGTGTTTGATTTGTTATAGCTAATTTGTCTCTGTACACCCAGCATCGGTTAACCTGCATCACTTAAGCAGTTATTTTTAGTTGACCTGGCAAATAGTTTGTTTTTAAACAAGTAATAAATGCCTAGAGTAGTAAAGGCTATGGTAGCGTAAAGTGCATTTCTTCCACTCCTACCTTCTAGCCAGTGGAGAAACAACAGTTGAATTGGCTGTGTTTAATACCAAATTAAATACTAAGTAGTTCCAGTTTATCTGTTCGAAGTATAAATTAACAAGTATGGATCCTTTAGTAGAACTTATTAAACAAATGAACAAAGCATGTAAGTGTTCAATTGTTACATAGTAGAATTGTGTTTAGAATCTTATTAAACACACAAAATTCTGAAATACTACCTGCAAAAGAAGAATGCAACTTTTGCCAAATCACCCTTTTTTTGAGCGATAATTCACATAACATAAAATACATCCTTTTAAAGTGTACAAGTCACAGGTTTTTTTGTATATTTACAGACAGGTTGTACAACTATGTAATTCTGGAACTTTTCATCATTCCAAAAAGACACTCCATACCCATTTTTGGTCACTGCCATTGTCTCCTTCCCCCACCTTCTGGCAACCATAAATCTACTTTCTGTCTCAAGAGATTTGCTCTTCTAGATTTTTCACATAAATGGAATCACACACTAGGTGATCTTTTACTGAGCTTCTTTTACTTGAACCTAATAGTTCAGTGTTTATTCACATTATAGTATGTATCAGTATTTTATACCTTTTTATGGCTGAGAAAGACTCCATTATGTGTGTGTGTGTGTGTGTATGTATATATATATATATATATATATATATATATATATATATATATATAACGTTTGTTTATTCATCAGTTGTTGGACACATTGGTTGTTTCTGCATTTTGATTATTATAAATGTTGTTGCTGTTCTTAATGTAGACTTGTATAAAAGGATCAAGGTTTCCAAAGTAGTGAAAAGACAGTTGCTAGGTTTAGTGGCTTTTTATAGTATTTTTTCCTCCATTCATTTTCAGACTCTCTTGGGAGCTTAGGATATTTCACAGTTCTGAATGTTAGCAACTGAAAATGCCTATAGACGATGAAGCATCTGAAGATGACTCGGATTCAGTTTCTTCAAACACTGAAAGAACCTACATTTTCAAATAAGAGAGTATAACGATTTCTGTACAATATGGAAGATTTTGATTTGGTGAAACCCTTACGAAAACCTTCATCTTCTGTAGAATCTGATATAAAAAGTTCTCCCCAGTCTTTTGGACTGAACTTAAATACTAATAGGTAAGAATGGGATAGATAGATTTTTTAAAAAATATAACAACAAATCAAAATAAGTTTATTTGCATAGTTTATCCAAGTAGTGTCATACTTATTTGTTCGCATTTAAATAACAATGATAGCCCTCTATCAGGAGCTGTTCAGGGATTAGTTAAGAATAGTTTCAGGAGAGCGCCTGGGTGGCTCAGTTTCTTGACCAGTTGTCTTCCTGGGTCACGATCCTGGAGTGGCATCAGGCACTGTGTTCAGCGGGGAGTCTGCTTCTCCCTCTGAGCTTCCCCTCTTACGCTCAACTCTCTCTCATTCTCTCTCTGTCAAATAAATAAATAAATAAATACTTAAAATTTTTTTTTAATTTTTAAAAAAATTTAAAAAATTTTTTTTAAAAGATTTTATTCATTTATTTGACAGAGGCAGAGATCACAAGTAGGCAGAGAGGCAGGCAGAGAGAGAGGGGGAAGCAGGCTCCCTGCTGAGCAGAGAGAGCCCAATGGGGGCTCGATCCCAGGACCCTGGGATCATGACCTGAGCCGAAGGCAGAGGCTTTAACCCACTGAGCCACCCAGGCGCCCCAATAAATAAAATCTTTGAGAGGGGAAAAAAAAAAAAAGAATAGTTTCAGGGGTGTCTGGGTGGTTTAGTTGTTAAGTGTCTGCCTTCAGCTCAGGTCGGGATGGAGCCCTGCCTTGGGTTCCCTGCTCAGCTGGGAGCCTGCTTCTCCTTCTCCCACTCCCTCTGCTTGTGTTCCCTCTCCTGCTGTCTGTGTCAAATAAATCAATAAAATCTTCGGAAAAAAAAAAATAGTTTCAGCCCTTCCCTTTTATATCTCCCACAGATAATGTACTTTTGCATGGGGATCATTGTGAAAAAATACTTGTTTTCCTTTTTTTGGGTAAGATTTTATTTATTAATTAGCGAGAGAGGAGTGCAAGTGGGGGAGAGGGAGAAGCGGGCTCTCTGCCAAGCGGGGGGCCCGATGCAGGGCTCTATACCAGGTACCTGGGATCATGACCTGAGCTGAAGGCAGACACTTAATGACTGAGCCACCCAGGTGCCCCAAAGCATAATTATTTATTTATATTTGTTTATTTATTTATTTAAAAATTTTTATTTATTTATTTGACACAGAGAGAGAGATATCACAAGTAGGCAGAGCAGCAGGCAGAGAAAGAGGGGGAAGCAGGCTCCCCGCCTAGCAGAGAGCCTGATATGGGGCTCGATCCCAGGACCCCAAGATCATGACTTGAGCCGAAGGCAGAGGCCTAGCCCACTGAGCCACCCAGGCGCCCCAAAGCATCATTTTTTAAAAAATATTTTATTTATTTATTTGACAGAGTATGAGCAGGGGGGAGGGGCAAAAGGAGAGGGGGAAGCGGGCTTCCCACTGAGCAGGGAGCCCTATGCTGTACTCAATCCCAGGACCCTGGGATCATGACCTGAGCTGAAGGTAGACACTTAATGACTGAGCCACCCAGGCGTCCCTCTTTACACTGTTTTAAAATTTCTGGTAGGTTACAAGCATGTCTTTAAAACTTAGTTGCCTAAATATTGTTTTTCTGCATTTTTAAAATAACAGTATAAATAATGTTTAATATTTCAGAACTACCTTACCAATCTGGGAAGTAGGAATTAAAGTTGAATACTAGGAAGTAAGCAAAAAAAACAGACCCTGAGTGAGTGGACAAAAATAGATTCTCTCCGACAATGCACTTTATGCATTTTCTTTTTAAACTCTCCAGTGTTTGGTTTGTTTTTAATCAGAGCCCACTTGCTTTCATTTTGTACATAATCTGACAAGCGTGATTATTTGAATTCTAAATTTCTAATAGCTTAAAAACAGCCAAGAGGCAAAGCCCACTAGAGAGGAGACCAGCTCTAACAAGCAGGTACAATGAAGCAAAAACACGGCCGTCTGGGGCCTATTGGTAAAGGGTCAAAGGTCTTTTAACACAACAGATCTTGAAGAGACTGTGTATAATAAATACACTAATTCTTTAAAAAGTTTGTTCATTCTCCGCCTTTCTCGGGAGGAATTTAAGGCAGCTTGTAAGAACGTAGAAGATGAGAAAGCAAGGTGAAAGGCGGGGAATGTGTGTGGGAAATGGTCTGGGAGAGATGGCTGCCTTCACAATTTGTACCCACGCACTGAAAGTTCGTTTCCCGCAGCACTTGGTGACCCCTAGGAAGAAATCCCTTTTAGAACATAATTTGCCTGGGGAAACCTACATGTGCCTTCCCCTTTCGTTTTTTAAGATTTTATTTAAAATAAAAAATGTGGGGCACCTGGGTGGCTCAGTGGGTTAAAGCCTCTGCCTTCGGCTCAGGTCATGGTCTCAGGGTCCTGGGATCGAGTCCCATGTCAGTCTCTCTGCTCAGCAGGGAGCCTGCTTCCTCCATCTCTCTCTCTGCCTGCCTCTCTGCCTACTTGTGATCTCTGTCAAATAAATAAATAAAATCTTTAAAAAAAATAAAAATTAAAATTAAAAAAAAAATGTAATCCCTACCCCCAACATGGGGCTCGAACTCACCACCCCAAGATCAAGAGTCACATGCTCCACTGACCGAGCCAGCCCGGGATCCCCTAAATGTGCACTTCTAATGAAGATTATGTAACTGACCTTGTCTCCCTTTTCATTATGACTGGCAGTTAAATCGGTCAAATTTAGACTTGATTACACAACCGTGTAACCCCTTATGGACAACATGTATGTTGTTCTTTCCCCAGAGTTTTTATTACTCTTTGATTCTCCTTGTTACTGTTTTTCTGTTATTTTCGTCAGTGTTGTGTTGTGTGTATGTGTGTGTGTGTTTTTTTTTAATGAACTCTTTGTGAAACAATATAGGGTATCAATAAATAAATGAAAATGACCTCTTAGACTGGAATTTAAACATAGTTTATTGTCCTTAATTATGCTTTGTGTTTTTATAAAGCAAATCTGAAATAACTTCCTCTCAAGTTTGGGAAAGCAGTCCTCCTGGAAAGAATCAGTGGTATTTTACACAGTGAATAGGGCTAAATGAATGCTGAATATTTGCTGCTAATTTGCTTGGCACAACTTTTATTCAAAGATGGTGCAAAGATAAGCATCAGCTTATCACACCAAATTAGGGGGATCCAATTAACAAGACTTGACTGCAATTCTGGGCAGTGGAGAAAGAAACTCCACTACAGAAAAAGGGCTATTCTTACAGTAGAGGAAAATAATCCTCCAGAATGATTTAGATTGGAGAAAGCTGGACCTTTTTCTTATCGTACAACAGAAACTTTTATTTTCTGCTGGTGCTTTGGAGTGTTCTCCCACTTCTGGAGATGGTCTTTCTGTTGGGTTCTTTTAAAAAAAAAAAAAAAAAAGTGCTCTCTCTTTACTGCTATTTTCCTTTTGTGGACAAATGTGATCAGATTTTCAACAAACGAGGTGCCATTAAGAAGGATTAAATGTCAGTGGTTTTGTACTGCTCTGCTAACCTTGAACTGCTGAATTATTCAACACTTTGGTAGAATGAAGAAAACCATTTGAATTATTTATGTTTCAACAGAAGTAGTCCCCACCTTAGTACAAATGGGGTATCCTCTTTCTCAGGGAAGACCAGACCATCTGTAATTCAAGGTACAGTTGAAGTCCTAACCTCTTTAATGCAAGAGCTACAAAACAGTGGAAGGACTGATTCGGAACTTTGGAAAAACTGTGAGGTATCTAGTTTTGTTTTATTTGTGGAATTTAAAAAAATATATTTGTAAATGTGCCTCTACTGAACTCTACATTATTAGAAATTTGTATCCTAAAGAGAGTGATTCTTATTGCTAGAGTGAAATGCTCAAACATAGTAATTGGGGAACAATATCAAACAATAAGGAAAAGATGATCAAGAATATGTTTGAACAAATATTAGTGATTAGCCACACTAATTTATATTTTAAATGTCAACTAAAATATTAGCTTTGTTCAGAGAAGTGAGAATTCCAAAATTATTACTATTGTTATTAATTCTAATGTTTTAAGTAAGTCATACAAAATTGTTACCATTTTGAAAAAAAAAAAAAAGCCTAAATGCTCTTTGAAATATTTTGAATGCTCCACTCATAAATTAAGACTTCTTTATAGTTATGCCTTATCACATTTAGTTGTGATATGTTGAATTATGTTGATTTTTCAGAATTGTTTCTTTCTTTGGCCCACAGGTTAAATTGTGATATAAAAATTTAGCAGTTAAAAGAATACATATCTATATAAATTTTTGTTTCACAGAATTATGCCCAGGTTACATTTTTCACAGGCTGGATTTTGTAATGCTTTATAGAAATGTATAAAACATTTTTATTAAATTCTTTATTTAGGGAACAGTAGATTTTATTAAATGTATTTTTTATTAAATTTGTTTTTATTTAATTTTAAAAAATGTTTATCATACAAACTATTACTTGTGTTATTTTCAAAATGTATAATAAGTGGAATGAAAAAATACCTGGTTTAAGGATTCAGAAGCAGCCACCCTTAAGTAATTATTTGTATTCATTATCCATATTATAAAAATGACTATTATTGCAAACTTTAGGAAAAATTGAATTTTAAGTGTTTGCAATTTTTGTTTTTTCCATATAATAGTCAGTATATGCTAATGCAAGAGACCTGTAAAATGATACAATTAAAAATGGAATATTTTTTGAAATATTTACTTTAATATACTTATTCATTAGCTTATGAACCTGAATTAAAATGTTTTTAAAAAAAATAAGGCATTGCTCTTCTGGCAAATTCATGTTTAACTAGAAATTGTTACTTTTAATACTGTGAAATCAGCATCCTAGAATCAGAATGTATTTGTGAATTTAAGATACAGATTTTTATAAGGCAACATACCAACGTGCTACTTGACACCTTGGCATTTGAGCCAGTTTCTTTTCCTTTCCCCTTCATCTCTGATATAACATTATTATTTTATATTTAATATTAATTGGCTACTTAATTTTTATAATGTAGACATGTAATTGTTTAGTGAGTCATTTCTTTTTTTTTTTTTTCCTAAAGATTTTATTTATTTATTTGACAGACAGAGATCACAAGTAGGCAGAGAGGCAGGCAGAGAGAGAGGAAGGGAAGCAGGCTCCCCGCATAGCAGAGAGCCTGATGCGGGGCTCGATCCCAGGACCCTGAGATCATGACCTGAGCCGAAGGCAGAGGCCTTAACCCACTGAGCCACCCAGGCGCCCTAGTGAGTCATTTCTTAAGATATTTCTTACTTTGGCAGAATATGAAGTATCCTTCTGGTCATTTCAGTAAAATCTCTCCAATTTATTAGTGTGTTTTGTAGCATACAAAAACACAATCCTCTGATATTTTAGTGTGTAGCATTTTAGGAAGAATGGGAGGGGTAAGGATTGTTCAAGTCTTATTCCTGACTCTTTCTCCTGAATTTCATATTTTCATCTTTTTTTGGAATAGTAACATTTGTCTGATTTCTGCCATTTGTAAGGGATTAATCTATGTTATTAAAGCAAAACTTAAAACCTTCCATGGAGCTCAGAGCTCTGGAGATCTAATTTCTTTAGAATTTCCTTCTAAAACCTCTTTTCTGGAATTCTGAGGTTTATCATTCCTTAAACTTGAGAAGGTTATATATTTTGATTAATGGAAAATAATGTTTAACACAATTACGTAGAATTACTTTAATATATATTTTTTTAAGATTTTATTTATTTATTTGACAGACAGAGATTACAATTAGGCAGAGAGGCAGTCAGAGAGAGGAGGAAGCAGGCTCCCTGCTGAGCAGAGAGCCTGATGTGGGGCTCGATCCCAGGACCCTGGGATTAGGACCTGAGCAGAAGGCAGAGACTTTAACCCACTGAGCCACCCAGGAGCCCCTACTTTAATATATTCTTAAATGCTTACTGTTGCTAATATTTCTCTGATGGTAAATTTTTAAAGCACATTATTAGCTAATTTGTCTTAAGTCATTATTTTTGCATTTTCACTATTTAGTGCTACTGATTATATATGTAAGGGTAATGGTTATATGATAATAGTTCTTTTAAGTACCATTTATTGAGTGTCTATTTGTCAAGCAGTATACTAGGTACCTTTTGTCAATGGCACTCAACCTTATTAGACCCAAAGCCCTTATTTTATAATTTTACCATTAATTTACTAGTTTACATTTTACATTTGACAGTTCACACTTGACAATTTTTAAAGTGACATGACCTTATATTATCCTGAAATGCAGTTCACAGATACATCTGCCTGTACCTTCCATAAAAACAGTCATCCTCTTAATCGTGATAAAGAGGAGGAATCAAAGTTACTTATAATCCGAAAACAGGTGTTTCAGCATGTAAGTGCCCAGCACATCCCCATCAGAAGGCGTAATGGAGCACAGTCTGGGGTTGACACGTAGCTCACTGTGAAGCAGCAATGATAGACACGGACTGATCCAACTGTGTTGTACTGATGACCCAGCACTGCATTTGGTGGCATGATTTTCTGAAACAGTGACCAACTTCTGATCAAGTTCTGATACGAACTTAACATCTTCATGGTGGGATTCGTGGACGATTTGGTGATTTGAGAGCTAAGCAAAATATTTGGTATTTTTATAATATAAAATGGACCCAGGACAGTTTTTCCTTGTTGGGGACCATCCTGTGATGTGTGTCCCTGGAACCAGTGAGTGCTGGTAGCGCCCTCGCTATCTTTGTGACAGCCATGGCCTCACAGTTTTTCAAAATACAGTTCCTCCATTGAGATCACCGCTTCACATGCATCATATTTGAATTTAAAATTTAATCCTCCCAGCCACCTATGCGGGGTTACTCTTCCCATTTTAGAAATTCATAAGAAGCACAAATGAAATTTACTTATTGAGGACCACTCAGGTTGTTAGTGGAGAGCTGGGAATCAGGCCTAGGATGTCAAAGTCATTGGGATATTTGCAAGGCGAGACTATAGAAACCCCTTTCAGGCTAATAGCATCAAAAGCTGTGTGCAAGGGATAGCTTTTTTTTTTTTTTTTTTTTTTTTTTTTTTTTTTATTTATTTGACAGACAGAGATCACAAGTAGGCAGAGAGGCAGGCAGAGAGAGAGGAGGAAGCAGGCTCCTTGCCGAGCAGAGAGCCCGATGCGGGGCTCGATCCCAGGACCCCGAGATCATGACCTGAGCCGAAGGCAGCGGCTTAACCCACTGAGCCACCCAGGCGCCCCGCAAGGGATAGCTTTAATTAGACGCCCAAGTCCTCCAACGTGTGTAAGATGCAGGTCACATAAATAATTTTAGTTAGAAATGAATCATAGTCCTAATAATTACGTGAATAATATTATTTGCTGCATTGATAATGTTCTTAAATATGTTTATTGAAAATTAAAATATAAAATCTGACTAGGAAGAACAAAATCTCCACCAATTTATATCCTTAGTAAGCTCCATTCATTCATATCTTAAATAAGAAAATAATAATTAGGATGTGATTAGCATTAAGTGTGTCACATAATATGAAGCCATTTTTTGGGTTTTTTTGGGTTATCGTTGTTATGTATGTTATTCTATCATTGTTGTAATTTAGTTCTGTGTGACTAATAACTTTATCAGGTTAAAATAACTCCTAAAGTATTTAAGTTAGTATAACTTAATAAAAAAACTATTGCCTGATTTTTGTTTTGACTAAGATACTTCGTGTTGTAGATAAGTAGAGAAGATAAGGAACTGAATTTGATGTAACCTACCTTATCCTGAAGTTAGTTGATTTAGAATTAATACTTCCTATCAGTACCGTTCTATTTCTGTTCGAAAATTTCCTTTTCCAGTCCTGAGAGTTTTTATTTCCTTTGCGTTAATACTGTTCTGCATCTTTCATTTTAATTCTGCTCTGTTGTGGTTATTGAACTGGCTTTAATCTGAAGGGTCTCTGGAATGTGTAGTCTGTATTACCAAGGAAAAATGAGCTTGAAATTCACATATACATTTTTTTTAAAGTAACTCTACCCCAACATGGGGCTCAAGCTCATGACCCTGAGATCAAGAGTTGCGTGTTCCACTGACTGAGCCAACCAGGCGGCCCCGAAGTTCCCATTTTCATACATTCACTCAGACTGTATATCCGAGTGCCCACTCTTTCCTTGGCACTGCATCCTACGTGCTTAATGATGAGTTAACAGAGTGAACAAACGGGATGCTTTCTGTGCTAAAGGCTATGAAGGCAATGCACAGGAGGACATTTAGAGAGAGAGCAACTATGGGAAGGTTTGGGCAACTGTCTTTGAGAAGTTAAGCTCTAATTGCAAGAAGGGGCAGAAGCCGTGATAAGAGCTGGAGAGAGAGCTTTCCAGGTAGAGGGTACAGTGAGGACAAAGCTTTTGAGGTGGAAGACAGTTTTGGCAGGTTCAGGAAAAAGGTAGAGAGAGGCCAGTGAGGCTGGTAGGTACTGAGTGAGGGGTAGAGAGGGATGGGATGAAGTTGGGAGGTGTGCGTGGCCCGGATCTCTTGCCCTGTAAGGAATATGGGAATGGAAAGATAATGGAATGGTTTGTAAGGGAAGCTCTTTTTCACGGTAGCTACCTATTGTGTGTTATTGCCAAGAGTCTGTTACTGAAAGAACGCCAGCCTTTACACTGAATTTAGCCTCTGGACGTCTCTTTGCCCCCTTTCCTGCTTTTGCAGTCTGGTTGTAAGAGCACTGACTCCGCTTGAGAGTCCGGTGGGTCAGGACCTGACAGTGACAGAAACAGAAAGGAGGGCTAGGCCAGTTCCATGGGCTTGCGGAGGGAGTTTCTCATTCCTCTCTCAGCTGTAGTGCTGACACTTCAGTATCTGACTTGAAAAAGGTTCTTTCGTTTTTGTTTTATACTTAAATAACAAGTAAATTAGGGGTTTAAATCCCACATTGCCAAATTATTTCTTTTTTTTTAAAGATTTTATTTTTTTATTTTTTATTATTTTTTTATTTTTTTAAGATTTTATTTATTTATTTGACAGACAGAGATCACAAGTAGGCAGAGAGGCAGGCAAAGAGAGAGAAAGGAGGAAGCAGGCTCCCTGCTGAGCAGAGAGCCCGATGTGGGGCTCAATCCCAGGACCCTGGGATCATGACCTGAGCCGAAGGCAGAGGCTTTAACCCACTGAGCCACCCAGGCGCCCCAATACCAAATTATTTCTTGCCTTAAGGCGTGGGGTTCTTTTTTCTAAGAATTGTTTAAGAAAATCATTAGCCATTAGGAGGAAAGGAAGAAAATTTTAAGACAAATATAAAGTACAACTGCCAATTCTTGTTGAATCAGAAATGAGAGCTGGTGACATCAAATTACGATGCCTTGTGAAAAACAAGATTTACCCAGACCTTCAGATTTACCCAGACTGTAGGTTACGTAAGAGAGGGGTGACCATGCCTGTGCCTTTCTATTTTTGCATTAAATCTAGCTTTATAGCTATTTAATCGAGCTTATACATTTTACATTAAAAATATATTTTAAAAAGGTCTTTTCCCACTGGAAGAATTTTTCTGTGACTATTACATGAACAATTATTTTTAACTAAAATATTTTATAATTTAATAGACCAGGTGGTTACAGCTATTCAGTCTGGTGGAAAAACAATGCCAACAACAGATAGTCGCCCAGCAGGAGCAGTTCCACAACCAAATTCAAGTAAGTTGTTATTTATATTGATTCTTTTTTTTTTTTTTTTTTTAATTGTCAGATTTGGAAGAGGAAGCAGTTAATACTTCTTACTGGTTTTGTTTTTGAACTAAAACCAGACTCTCTTTAATATCTCTTATTTTTAAGCAATATTTTCAGAGTATTTACACAAAGGTAATGTTTAATATACTTTCTCACCCAGATCTATAACTTTATTTGCAGCGAATACAGGAGGAGATAAAAAACTTAGTCAAGTTACAGACCAGTAATTCTTCCTGGGCTTCCTCCGATAGTTCTTTAAGCAAACAATTATCTTCAGAAAGTCAAATGGGTTTTTATTCTGAAAACAGTGAGAGAAATGAACCTATTATCAGTTATCCTAAGTCTACAGAACCCGAAATGCAGCAAGGAACAGCCACGTCCCAACCAGAGGGCAGCATGGACAGTAGCTCGGTGAGCAGCGGGTATGGCACCTTTTGTGTCTCTGAATTAAATGCCTACAAATCTAAGGACCCGCCCGAGATCATGGAGCACACAGAGGTTTCTGAAGGACAGTTTGGAGCGCCTTTGGGGCAGACGGAGTCACCTGTAGATGGTGTAAAAAACAAGAGTTTTCATATACACACCACTGAAGTGTTCGGTGCATCTTTAAAGGAAGATATTTCTATTTTTCCTGGTGAGTTTGAACACCACTTTCTTGGCGAAAATAAGATTTCAGAAGTATACAGTGGGAAAACAAATAGGTGAGTAGAATTTCTCCATCCTTTGAAGGGAGGTTTGCTTGTTTATTACATTTAGAATCTAGTAAAGCAAGCTCCTTTTTGAGAATAATAAAATGAGATGTCTTTGAACACTTAGGAGCTTTACCAAAGTCTTGTATTTATTGCCTGTGGCAAATGGAAATAAAGCATACGATATATTACCAATGTCTGACTTTCTTCCCGTTTGCAACGTTGTAAGACTACTGACCTCCTAAGGTGGGAGGCCTTGCCAGAAAAATACCTTTTTATATTTTCTGGTCACTATAAACTTGCTGAAAATTAGAGTATGGGATTGTATCAACAGTAGAGTTTTGTCACATATGTGCATATAATTTGAAACCAAACATCATACACAAGTATATTTAATGCTTTTTATATATAAGAGGAACTTTTGTAAGTTTAATGACAACTGTGGCTGGATGTTTGTAAAGCAAATAATCATTTAAAATTATGTCATTTACCCTAAATGTTCAGTTTTATATCTCTAAAGTGTGTCTTCTAAGATAAGTGTTCACCTATAACAACACAGATCTTGTGTATGTTTTAGTAATCATTACTAGTCCTTGTAAATAAAGATTTTGCTCGAGAAAGACATTGAGCACTTGAATGGGCCACTGTGATCGGTTTTGTTCTATGGCTAGAGCTATGCGTATTATTAATCACTGTTAGTTTTTTTTTGTTCACTTTGCCTTTGGTAATAGAAAATTATAAGAAGAAATTTAGGTGAATCAATAAAAATCCATCTGTTCCCTGCTATTAGAAAAACAACTCAAAACATTTTCCACGATCAACTAGTGTTTAGTTTTATGTGTGAGGGACAGCTTCTAAAGAGAATAACTTTGGTTTTCTTTTTTTGAATAGTAAATCGATAACATCATGGGCACAAAAGCTGAAGCAGAACCAACCAAAGAGAGCACTTACAGAAGAGGGGTGTTCAAAACCTATGCAAGGAAATGAGCTGGCCAAGAAGTCACCAGTGGAGAAGGTGGGTGATAAGTCCCTTTACTCTGCCATGTTTCAGCCACTGATAATTACGTGGAGTTTACTACATACTCATCAACATAAGTTTTCGGCCCTTTCTTTTGTGGCATTAATTTGTTCCATTGACCTGTCTGCCTTCGGGTGTCTCAAAGGATTGGAAACAATGATTTGCTCTAAGTACTGGTTCTTTAGTGGTCTGGAAATCAAAACTGATGAGGGGTAAAGTACTATAAAAAGTGAGGGGCCCCTGGGTGGCTCAGTGGGTTAAATAAAGCCTCTGCCTTCGGCTCAGGTCATGATCCCAGAGTCCTGGGATCGAGCCCCGCATCGGGCTCTCTGCCCAGCAGGGAGCCTGCTTCCCCCTCTCTCTCTTTCTGCCTCTCTGTCTACTTGTGATCTCTCTTTCTGTCAAATAAAGAAAATCTTTAAAAAAAAAGTGAAACTCATTTAGGGTCCTAACTCGCTTTGTACTGCAATTGTTTACATTCGGTCAGAGAGTGATCCACTTAACTTTTTTTTAAGCCCTCAAATAATTTGTATTACTATGAAGTTGTAAGAAGTAGTACTCTATGTGTGAATGCTTCAAGACAACTCTGAATTTATAACCCAAATTGTGAGAGATTGCATGGTTAAATCCTGTGTGGCCGTTTTGCTAATCTAGCAGCTGTTTTTGTTGAAGAGTTACAGATATGAGCAAGTTTTAAGCCCTTTGAAGCCCTTTTGGCTTAAATTATCACAGAGTAACATTGTTTAGTATAACACATTGATATTGCAAAATCCGGTCTCTGCAAACTTGGTAGCCTTAGAAATTGACCACTTCTTGATCATCATAAACATGGTCTTTCCATCATCCTGTGAAAAATAAATAGAAGTCATAGGGAGACAATCCCTCAGTCTTCCTAAGGCACTGTTCTTTTTTCTTTCAGTAAATTTTCATTTGCCAGCCAGTGATACTTTGGCTTCTTCCTATCACTGTTCTTGAACGTATTCCGCTTTGTGTTCAGGAGGGAAATGAGGGTGCAGGAAGCTACAGGAGCCGCCGAGCCTCCAAGACCCGCAAGTGCCCTGTAGTACTGCCTTCATAGAACTGTTCTTTTGAACCCATGTGCCATCAGCCATCACGATGCTATATCCTTGTTTGGTGTGAGAGCATGAGAGTATTTGGAATAGGGGTGAAAGTTGCTTTTTTTTTAAATTTTATTTTTTTGACAGAGATCACAAGTAGGCAGAGAGGCAGGCAGAGAGAGAGAGAGAGGAGGAAGCAGGCTTCCTGCCGAGCAGAGAGCCCAATGCGGGGCTCAATCCCAGGACCCTGAGATCATGACCTGAGCCGAAGGCAGAGACTTAACCCACTGAGCTGCCCAGGTGCCCCTGAAAGTTGCTTTTTTTTATTGAATTACGTTGGCAGAATAAGAAAATGTCTTCCTTCCTTCCTTCCCTTTCTTTCTTTCTTTCTTGATTTAATTTATTTGAGGGAGAGAGCAGGGAGAGGGGACGAAGCAGACTTCCCGCTGAGCAGGGAACCCAGCATGGGGCTCGATCCTAGGGCCCTGAGATCATGACTGGAGCTGAAGACTGATGCTTTTTCTTTTTTAAGGTTTTATTTATTTGTTTATTTGACAGAGACACAGCAAGAGAGGGAACACAAGCAGGGGGAGTGAGAGAGGGAGAAACAGGCTTCCCACCAAGCAGGGAGCCCGATGAGGGGGCTTGATCCCAGGACCCTGGAATCATGACCTGAGCCGAAGGCAGACTTTTAATGACTGAGCCACTGAGGGACCCTTTTTTTTTTTTTTTTTAATTTTATTTATTTATTTGACAGGCAGAGATCACAAGTAGGCAGAGAGGCAGGCAGAGAGTGAGGAGGAAGCAGGCTCCTTGCTGAGCAGAGAGCCCGATGCGGGGCTCGAACCCAGGACCCTGGGATCATGACCTGAGCTGAAGGCAGAGGCTTTAACCCACTGAGCCACCCAGGCGCCCAATAAATGGAATCTTTAAGAAAGAAAAAAAAAGCTCCTTTCTGAAAAATTAAAAAAAAAAAAATACTTCTTAACAAAAACTAAAAGTTTGATGATGGTGGAGCGGACAAGAAAAATTCTAATAAAAATGCTCTTCTGTTAAATTTCTTGACAATGCTAGAGACACCGCAAGGAGTAGTTGGCTAAGTATTTTTATCAGAATTGGTGATAAGCAAGCATTTCGAGCTTTTTCTGCGGTTAGTAACCGGTTGCCTATACAAAGACATAGTTTACTACTTGAAGTTCATATAGATTACTGAATGCAGTTTTCAGAGTTTGAATTATTGTACTTTTAATGATAAAAATGAATTATTAGGGCTTTCACATTAATTTTGACCCTACATGACTTTAATTCCAGGCATTTTGAATTTCTTTCGGATGTAACTGGCAAATTATAAATACATTTTCTTCCTGAGCTCATTAAGTAGCTCCAATTGCCAGTGTTGTTCTCCCAAATAAACTTTTGTAAACACACAGGAGAAGAAGATCCTTCACAGTTAATTCCTATCATTGTACGTTCCTGTCATCGTGGGGACACCCAGGCTTTCCTCCTTCTTCGTGAACCCTCTGAGACTTTTCTCTACGCAGGGGTTGCCACCTGGCTTTCATTCCTTGGATCGGCAGTTTGTGCCTAATGATTTTCAGCTGTGAACTCACAGTTCTCTCTCTTGCCTTGTAGTCTAATTTCACTGCTGCTAAGCATCCTCATGCTTTTTACCTCAACAAACCAGATGAGAGTCCAAATTCTTGGATGTCTGATTCAGGAACAGGTATGATAGTCATTTTTTTATAACAACTTCTCATAGGATGATGTTGCTATACGGCGTAATAGAGCGGTTTCTGTAAATCCGTTATATGTTGTGTTGTGCCTCTAAGTCTGACTTCCTTACTTGCATTGATTTGTGTTACACATTCTAGAAGGATAGATGGAAAAAAATACTTTTACAGTTATTTAAACCCTTGCAGAAGGCATCTCAGCATTTTCCAGGTGCTCCAGAGTGAATTAAGAAATGCAAACCCTTTGTGAGCCGTTCCTTACTCTCCGTGGTAAGCTTATTTTAGCTTCAATGATGTAACCTACTGATTTTCTTCCCCCCATGATCCCACATGCGGTTTGTCAGGATGAATTAGCCTTGCAGGATGAAAACTGCCGGAATTCAACCCCCGTCAGGCTGCCCCCCCTCAGAGAGCTCCCATCACCTGTCACCTGGGTTTCTGCCGCTCCCTGCCCAGCCTCCCTGCCCTCACCCTTGCACCCTTCCATCTGTGCTCAACAGCCTGTAGGGTCCTTCTTAAAGAGGGGTCAGATCATGTGACTTCTCTGCTCAAAACCCCACTGTGCTCTTTCCCTCAGAAGAGCAGCCTGCGTCCTTGTCGGCACGCACAGGCGCAACAAGGTCTAGCCTTGTTCTGTTTGACCTCATTTCTGCGGCTCCTCCTCTCTGCTTCAGCAGCAAGGCTGTTGGCTTAAATGTGCCAGATATGGTCTCCTTTTAGGGTTTTGCTTTGCTGCTTCCTATATTTGAAATGTTCTCCCCATCTCTTACGTAGGGGACCTCCCTCAGGGCTAAAATGCTTACTCTGTCTTGTTACCTTGCAATGAGCCGACCCCGAGCACCCCTCCACACATACCCCACATATTTCCTTTTACCCGATTTTTAAATCTTAACTATTAGGGTGCTTACTGCCTTCTAACCTTCTGGGTATACCTTGTGACTTATTTACTGTTCATGTCTCACATTTCCTGCTCGCCGGCCTGGCACAGTAAACACTCAATGTGTATTTGAACCATTGAATTCTTTATATTGCATTTTCTGTACTGTTCATAAAGAAATTGTCTTTTACGATGTATATTTTGTTTTAAGATTTTATTTATTTATTTATTTTTAAAAGATTTTATTTATTTATTTGACAGACAGAGTTCACAAGTGGGCAGAGAAGCAGACAGAGAGAGGAGGAAGCAGGCTGCCTGCTGAGCAGACAGCCTGATGTGGGGCTCGATCCCAAGACCCTGGGATCGTGACCTGAGCCGAAGGCAGAGGCTTTAGCCCACTGAGCCACCCAGGCGCCCCAAGATTTGATTTATTTATTTGAGAGACAGAGATCACAAGTAGGCAGAGAGGCAGGCAGAGAAAGAGGGGGAAGCAGGCTCCCTGCTGAGCAGAGAGCCCGATGCGGGACTCGATCCCAGGACCCTGAGATCATGACCTGAGCCGAAGGCAGAGGCCACCCAGGTGCCCCGAAGTACATTTTAGATTGTACTAGTTTATCTTGACTTCAAAAAAAAATTTTTTTTTTAATCCTGCACCCAACATGGGGCTTGAACTTACCACCGCGAGATCCAGAGTCACGTGCTCTCTCACCTGAGCCAGCCAGGAGCCCCATATTTTGCCTTGTAGTAGTACATTTCAGTTTTAAATATTTGGATCATTAAATTAGAACTCTTACATGTAAGGCAATTAAGAGATTCTGTGCCATCAAAATTCAACTTCCCAGATAGCCTAAAACTAGTCACTCCCCGTATGTAATTTTCTTTTAAGTAGAAATAAGCTCTCCTAGAGAGCATTTTTATTCTCTTTCCTCAGTCTTCTATGTTGTCTTATTTGTGTGCCATAGGACTGACTTACTGGAAGCTGGAAGAGAAGGACATGTATCGCTCTTTGCCTGAAACTTTAGAGAAGACGTTTGCACCAGCCTCCTGCACAGATATGTCCCCCGGCCAGGTAATTTAAAAACACATTGTGGGTGGGTGTTTGCATTATACAGGTGTAGTTAAGTATGCCGTTTCATTATAAATTTTGTGTTTTCCAATTTGATATATTAAAGAAAGCCTGGGCTGTAAATTATACCTGCTTTCAAATGTGGTCTCTCATTCATTGCCTTACGTGATCATAGGAAAGTTACTTAAGAGTAGAATTAGAAATGTCCAGTTACTGGGGCGCCTGGGTGGCTCAGTGGGTTAAAGCCTCTGCCTTCAACTCCGGTCATGATCCCAGAGTCCTGGGATCTAGCCCCACGTCGGGCTCTATGCTCAGCAGGGAGCCTGCTTCCTCCTCTATCTCTCTCTGCCTGCCTCTCTGCCTACTGTGATCTCTGTCTGTCAAATAAATAAAACCTTAAAAAAAAAAAAAAAAAGTCCAGTTACTGTGTTGTAAAATGAAATGAGCTGATTTTGTGCCTACGATTCTAAATCCAGCAGGTCCGCAGACAACTGCTTCTGCTGTTTCTACACCTGGTTTTGATTCTCCAACCTATTACGCCCTCCTGCTAATCCATTTGTACCATAATTTTGAGTATTTTAATTTGCCGTAGTTAATTTTCTTTGAGTGAGAAATGTATTTTCTTCAGAATAATGAAATAAAACTATCCAGCTTGTGTATGTCCATGTTTTGGTCAGGTGGTGAGAAGGTAGTTTGGGGAAAAGAAGGGATTACATTGAAAATAACCAGGAGAGCCATAAGCATGATTGACCGGCATCAGCAGGGCCCTGGGGGAACAACATATGTGTAGACATCAGAGTCCTACAATGGGGCGGAACCCAGCATCTCATCCTTCAGGAAAGGAGTGAAAAAGAGAGATAAACACAGAGGGAGAAAAGCTAAGGAATGAGACTGTGAGGGGCCGGAAGGCTCAGTGGGTTTTGTGATTGCAGGACTCACTGTGTGCATGACGTAATCTGTACCATCAGCAAATGGACAGTGTTTTGGTAATGCTAAGACACTGTTGCCTTTAAGACTTCCTGTTTCATATTCTCACCCCTCCCAAAATTACCAAGAGAGCACTGTAATAGTAGAATATGTATTTTATTCTTATTGAAAGAGCTTGTAGACCTAATTAAACATTGATTTTTATCGAAGAAATCTTAAACACACATCAAAAGGACAATATAAATAATATAAGTTTGTTAAAACTTTTTCACCTACAGAGGCTTACACAACTCTCTTTAACTCAGTGTGGGTTTCTGTTTTCTCATATACTGTTTTCCTTGAGCCATCGAGAGCTTTGAGGATGTGGCATTTCTTTAAAAAAGGAGGAAAGGCCTTGGTGCTGTTTTTATCTGGCTTTAGTGGTCATCTAGAACTGGCCTATGTTTGGCTCCCAGATGCGGGAATATTGCTAAACATACAGGATTCACCATCCCTCAAATATTGGTTCTCAGGGGTTCTGATGTAGTCTCTAGGATTTTCTTCCAGACTGCTGACACCTGTTTGGCCAATTTTGATGTCTTCGATACTTACTTTTTTTTTTTTTTTAATTTATTTATTTGACAGACGGAGATCACAAGTAGGCAGAGAAGTAGGCAGAGAGAGAGAGAGTAAAGCAGGCTCCCCGCTGAGCAGAAAGCCCCATGTGAGGCTCGACCCCAGGACCCTGGGATCATGACCTGAGCGGAAGGCAGAGGCTTTAACCCACTGAGCCACCCAGGCGCCCCTCGATACTTACTTTTGAGCAGGCAATGACAATTAGGTTGTAATTGCTACTTGACCGGAAGCCGTGTAAGATGCCATTTATTACAAGAGGCATTCTCGCTTCAGAGATGTTAAAATATGAAAAGAAATCCTAGATGTGGAAAATGGTGAAAAATGGTTCTACTGTGAGCTCTATATAGAGGAATTGCAACTGCTCACCCAAACCCCTAGGGAGGGACTCCTCAGGCTCAAGGCCACAACCAGAGCACTCTGCTTGTTATAGGCTGGGAGTCTTGAAAGGGCCTTTGGGTTGTTGGCATATAAAAAGTAAAATTCCAAAATAGCATTACGGAAATTATTAATTTTAGGGATTTACAGTCAACAAATTAATTCCTTTAATGCACACTCAAAAAGGTCTGTGTGTGTGTGTTTTTTTTTAAGATTTTGTTTATTTGAGAGAGAGAGAGGCATGAGCAGGGGGAGGGACAGAGGGAGAGGGACAAGCAGACTCCCCGCTGAGCAGAGACCCTGAGGACCTCCCCCCATGCCTCCCCCCAGGCGGGGCTCGATCCCAGGACCCTGAGATCATGACCTGAACTAAAGTCAGATGCTTTACTGACTGAGCCACCCAGGTGCCCCCATGCACACAAAAAAGTTTAATCATCTTCTTCACAAGCTAGTTAAAGGGCTTGTTTGAAAATATTAATTCAGGTGTGCCTGGGTGGCTTAGTGGGTTAAAGCCTCTGCCTTTGGCTCAGGTCCTGATCCCAGTGTCCTGGCATCAAGACCCGTGTCGGCCTCTCTGCTCAGCGGAGAGCCTGCTTCCCCCCTTTCTCTCTGCCTGCCTCTCTGCCTACTTGTGATCTCTGTCAAATAAATAAATAAAATCTTTAAAAAAAACTTAATTCATGGCATTCTGCAGGCTGTGTAGGGTCTGGAAATTGGACACAAACTTGAAGCCCCCTGTGAATGTATCCTTCAGTGCTTTCAGTGTACCTCTTGCTGAATCTGTAATCTCGTTTAAGAGAAAGTCCATGGTTTATATTTGAGACCTGGGGTTAAATAATCCACCACCATGCCCTGCAGTAGATCCCACCTGGAAATAATTTAAGGCTGAGATTTTTTTTTTTTTTTTAAGATTTTATTTATTTATTTGACAGAGAGATCACAAACAGGCAGAGAGGCAGGCAGAGAGAGAGGAGGAAGCAGGCTCCCTGCTGAGCAGAGAGCCCGATGCGGGGCTCGATCCCAGGACTCTGAGATCATGACCTGAGCGGAAGGCAGCGGCTTAACCCACTGAGCCACCCAGGCGCCCCTAAGGCTGAGATTTTAATGTTTGGAGCTTAGACCTCTTTGCCACATTTCCAGCATGGCAGAGCCCTGACTTCAAGCTGTAATTAGGGTCATGCCTTCTTATTTTAAGAGTTTTTAAAAGGGTCTTATTTCCACTGGGTAACTTGTTTCTTAATCCCCCCCCCCTTTTTTTTTTTTTTTTTGGTCTGCCAACTCTTAAAAAAATAGAAAGGGGCTCCTGGGTAGCTCAGTCGGTTGAGCGTCCAACTCATGATTTCCACTCAGGTCGTGATCTCAGGGTCCTGGAATTGAACCCTGTGTGATGGATGGGGCGGTCCTTCGATCAGTGGGGAGTCTGCTTGAGGATTCTCTCTGTCTCTCTCTTCCCCTCTGCCCCTCTCTCTGCTTGTGTGTATGGGCTCAATCCTCTTCCTCCCTCTAAAATAAATAAATCTTTAGGCATTGGGTGGCTCAGTGGGTTAAAACCTCTGCCTTCAGCTCAGGTCATGATCTCAGGGTCCTGGGATCGAGGCCTGCTTCGGGCTCTCCGCTTAGCAGGAAGCCTGCTCCCCCAACCCCCACCTGCCTCTCTACCTACTTGTGATCTCTGTCAAATAAATAAATAAAATCTTTAAAAAAATAAATAAATCTTAAAAAAAAAAAAAAGGAAAATAACTACATAGGTACCCCTATACCTGTCCCCTTGAGTCAGAGTAGTCATGATACTAATTTAGTCAGAACTCTTCTCATCGTGCTTTGGTTATTCATGATGAAGTCTTTTCTTACCTCAAAATTTGATTTTTTAATCTTGAGTCAGAGGGGCTACCAAAGTTTTTAATTCTTTAGAAGTATTCTTAGGCTACTAAATAAGTTGGGTTCAGATTATCACCTTAATATTTATTGTTAGGGGATGTTAATTTTTTTCGTTCTGAGGGAGATTCATAATTAACAGGTAATGACTTCTAAATTTGTTTTCTAAGTCTGATAGTATAGAGTCTCAGTTCATTTAAAATCTCTCAATAATCTTTTTGTGGTGCTGATCTTGATACCAGTAAACTTTTTCATCATTGATAATACCATTCAAATAATTTTGTTTCATATCTTTAAGTCTAATACTAGTAATGAGATGAAGCTACCATCACTGAAGGATATTTATCATAAAAAACAAAGGGAAAACAAGCAGTTACCTGAGAGGAATCTCACTTCTCCTTCCAACCCAAATCATCCACCAGAGGTAAATTGTCAACACTCTGCTGACTGAAAATGAAAGCTGCTTCATGACTCCTAACTTTTATCTTAAGCTTTATTTTCCCTAGGAGATCTAAAGCCCACTCACTTAAAAACAAACACTGAGTACTGAGGGCAAAACCTTACTGTTGTCTGTCTTATTTCTAGGTACTAACTCTAGATCCGACGTTACACATGAAGCCAAATCAGATTTCAGGGATTCAACCACAGGCCTTTTTGAATGCCCTTGATGACAGAATATCCTTTTCACCAGACTCTGTTCTAGAACCTACTATGTCTAGTCACTCTGACATAGACTCATTTTCACAAGCAAGTAATATTGCTTCTCAGTTATCTGGATTCCCAAAATATCCCTCAAATACAAAAACTTCACCAGTGGACTCTTGGAAAAATCATGGATTCCAAAATGAAAGTAGGACCAGTTCCACGTTTCCTTCAGTTTATACTGTTAATAGTAATGACATCTCGGTCAACACTGTAGATGAAGAAAACACTGTCATGGGAACCTCAGCCTCAGTCAGTCAGTCCCAGCTTCCAGGGACAGTCAGCAGTGTCCCAGAATGCATTTCCTTGGCTTCCCTGGAAGATCCTGTGATACTGTCCAAGTATGTATTTCAGTGCATGGCTTGTAACGTTAGCCGATTTTGTATGACATCTGATTGAATGATGGCAACGGTTTTTATTGACTGTCCCTAACGTATAAAATCTTAGAGAGACAGCATTTTTAAGGGAGAACATTTAAAAATTGATCCATGGTTTTTTTGTTTTGTTTTGTTTTGTTTTTTTGCTTAATTAGTTGTCAACGTGTGTATTAATCTGTTATGTTTTCTGTGGGTGTGCAGAGGAAAAAGGCTGTACTTTTGATTACAAGAGATTGTGTTCTTGGTTTCTCTTATGGGTTAGAGAGTGAGGAAATGCTCTCCTAAAATTTTTTTTTTTTTCCCCTCAACCACAGAATTAGGCAGAACCTCAAGGAAAAGCATGCTCGACACATAGCGGATCTTCGAGCTTATTATGAATCAGAAATAAATAGTTTGAAACAGAAACTGGAGGGAAAGGAAATTTCTGCAGTTGAAGATTGGAAGAAAACCAATCAAATTCTTGTAGACAGGTAAAATTTATAATTCAACTATAAAGTTAGTGTTTCTCCAACTTGGAATATATTATTTTTTCTGAAGTATACTATTTTGTGATGAAAGACTTTGAAAACATGTTTTAGATTTGAAAATTGTAACGGAGATATATTTGCCTAAGTAATTGTTTTTATAGGTTTGAACCAACCTCATAAAGCAGAGTGGTAGCTGGCATGAGGGCATTTGTTTCATATGGACAAAATACTGAAATATTTGAGCAGATTTTGTGTACTTAAAGGAATTTCATTTGTGGGGGATTAGTACTATGAAATCTAAGAAATCTCTGACTAATGTCCTCGAGCCGTTCTCAGTCTTTTTTTTTTTTTTTTTTTAAAGATTTTATTTACTTATTTGACAGAGATCACAAGTAGGCAGAAAGGGAGGCAGAGAAAGAGGGAAGCAGGCTCCCCGCTGAGCAGAGAGCCCGATGTGGGGCTCAATCCCAGCACCCTGAGATCATGACCTGAGCCAAAGGCAGAGGCTTAACCCACTGAGCGACCCAGGCGCCCCCTCAATTTTTTCATAAACCCGGATTTCACATAACTTAATCCAGACACTCATGCACCTGTGGAAGCCATTATCCTGCTCAAAAAAGAAACCAACATGGCAACACAGGGGACAGTTATGTTAAGGACGGCCAGATACCTGTTTTAGAGAGAGAATCCTGAACAAAATTTGAAGCTCTAACTGGTATTAGTAACAGTATATTTGCCACATATTTTACATTTAAATGGAACTTAAACAGATTGAAAACTGACGTTGATGTAGCAGCAAAGAATGGATCCTTAAGGCAGAAAAAAGACAAAGCCCCTTGAAAAAAGATTAAGAAGGAACGGAAATCATTTGGTGCAGTTAATAGTTTCACTTGCAGAATTCTAGGAAAACTAGCCTTGATACTAGCCTGTGGCTGCTGTGGTAGTTAACCTGCTGTCTCATTCCTAAGAGTCACAGCAGCTTCCATTCCGCTTCTGGGGGTGGGGGTGAGGCTGGAACTGAGGGTGCAGTGGTCAAGAGCAGTAGTTTGACAAAAGCCGGAACGAAACAAGCCAGGTTTAGGTTTTCTAGGATAAAAGGACAAGGGTAGATGGCAGGCTAGGGGAAGTTGGTTCTTGTCTTTTTGTTGTTTTCAAGAAGACAAAGAGGAGTACAAAGAGGACTGTAGGTACTTCCTGTGGAAAACGGAGGCATTACAGAGAGGCTGCTAGAGAAGGCACCTAGTGAAGGATTGCTGAGTAAAGCACTATTTTTACCCAGAAGCTGCTAGAGCCTTAGAGCGGTGAGGCGGTGTAGGTGGGACGGCCTAGAAGTTGGGGTTTGAAGAAGTGGCTATGGTAGAACTGCGACGGCGGCGGTGCGGGGGCGTGGTAGGGAGGGGACAGAGAGCATGCAGGGGCACAGCAGTAGTCCCTGTCACCTGGGACGGGAGAAAGGATTCACCGGAGACAAAAACTAATTTTAAGTTGTCAGCAAACATAGCAGGTTTTTTCTTTTTTCTTTTCTCTTGTTTTTAACTTTTTTTTTTTTTTTTAAGATTTTATTTATTTATTTGACAGAGATCACAAGTAGGCAGAGAGGCAGGCAGAGATAGAGGAGGAAGCAGGCTCCCCGCTGAGCAGAGAGCCCGATGCGGGGCTCCATCCCAGGACCCTGAGACCATGACCTGAGCCGAAGGCAGAGGCTTTAACCCACTGAGCCACCCAGGCACTCCCACAGCAGGTTTTTTCAAACTTAAAATTGCAAGGGGGAGAACCCCTTCCGGCACTGCGAATGGGGCCCCTGACACATGGTGGGCCAGTCTGGTCTCCGATTGTTCTGTCACACAGTTTCCTACCACAGTCAGTGTGATGGTTAAAATAGAAAAATAGAGTTAACATACTTCCACTTGACTCTTTTGTGCTCTTTCCTTCAAGTACAATTTTTTGTTTTAGTTTTAAGATTTTATTTATTTATTTGACAGAGAGTGAGAGAGGAAACACAAGCAGGGGTAGTGGGAGAGGGAGAAGCAGGCTTCCCCCCAGAGCCGGGTGCTCAGTGTGGGGCTCGATCCCAGGACCCAGAGATGATGACCTGATTGGAAGGCAGATACTTAACAACTGAGCCACCCAGGCGCCCTCTTTCAAGAACAGTTTTATCAGTATTTGATTTCTGCACAGCATTAATACACAGTGGTTAGGAGTGTGAACCCCAGAGCCACACTACCAGGTTTCAAATCCCAGTGATTGCCTACAACCCAGGAGGAATGCAGCTTCTGTTTTCTCATCTGTAAAATGGTAATGATAGCAGTCCTAACTCATAGGATTTTGAGGACGAACGTAAAGTGCTTAACGTAGATTTGGCTTATAATCCGTGTCAAATAGATAATAGTTTTTATTCACAATTCAATAACACCGAATCAAAATGATAATGGAATTCTGTGTATTTTGTGATTTTTGAGGTTCTGTGATGATTTACTTTAGGAAGGTCTTTAATTATAAGAATAATAGATCCAGTCTAATTTGGAAAAGTACAGTGGGATGTAACATGAGAGTTCTCCCTACCCAACCTCTATGGTTACATTCCAAACTTAGGTTTTATATCCTAGAAATCGTAATGCACAGATCTATATATAGTTTTTTTTTTTTTTTAAGATTTTATTTATTTGACAGAGAGAGAAAGATGCAGTGAGAAAGGGAACACAAGCAGGGGGAGTGGGAGAGGGAGAAGCAGACTTCCCACTGAGCAGGGAGCCCAGTGTACGGCTCGATCCTAGGATCCTGGGATCATGACCTGAGCTGAAGGCAGAGGCTTTAACCCACTGAGCCACCCAGGTGCCCCCAATTTTATGCATTCTTTATCCTGTATTTTTAAATATAATTTTTTAAAAGAATTTTATTTACTTATTTGACAGAGAGAGAATGGGCACAAGTAGGGGAAGTGGCAGGCAGAGGGAGAGGGAGAAGCAGGCTTCCCCCTGAGCAGGGAGCATGACGTGGGGCTTGATTCCAGGTCCCTGGGATCATGACCTGAGCCAAAGGCAGACGCCTGACTGTGTCACCCAGGCGGCACAATAACTTTTTCATCTCGCAAACCTGACCCTGTCCCCATTAAGCAACACTCCTCCATTCCCTGCCCCCCAGCCTTTGGCACCCAGCATCCTACTTTTTTTTTTTTTTAAGATTTTATTTATTTATTGACAGAGAGAGATCATAAGTAGGCAGAGAGGCAGGCAGAGAGAGAGGAGGAAGCAGGCTCCCCGCTGAGCAGAGAGCCCGATGCAGGGCTTGATCCCAGAACCCTGAGATCCTGACCTGAGCCAAAGGCAGAGGCTTAACCCACTGAGCCACCCAGGTGCCCCAGCATCCTACTTTTTGTCTATGAATTTGACGCCTCATATGAGCTTGGGGACCTCGTATAAGTGGAATCGTACTTGTCCTTTTGTGTCTGGCCTATTTCACTTAGCATAATGCCCTCAGGGTTCACCCATGTTATAGCAGGTGTTAGAATTTCTTTTTTTGTTTTTTTTTTAAAGAGGGAGAGAGAATCTCAAGCTGCCTCTGCGCCCAGGATAGAGCCCGATGAGAGGCTTGATCTCACCAACCTGAGATCATGACCTGAGCTGAAATTAAAAGTCTGATGCTTAACCAACTGAGCCACTCAGGTGCCCCTAGATTTTCATCCTTTTTAGGACTGACTACTACTCCATTGGATGGATAGACCACACTTTGTTTATCCATTCCTCCTCTGGACACTTGGGTTGCTTCCATCTTCTGACTTGCGTGTGTTTTGCTGTTGTGAACATGGGTGTACAAATGTCTGTTCATATTTTGTTTTTTTCATTTAACTGTATTAGGGGTCTTTTCTGTTGTTACTTTCTTTGGAAAATAGTATCATCAAATTTATTGGGATGTATTTATTAAAATGGCATCCTTAATGTTCACTATCATTGGAGAATTTATGTGACATATTAGAGAATGAGATTCATAGAATACTTTGAAGGGAAAGGATTTTATCTTCTAATTTTTTTGTTTCAATTTATGGTTTTTAGATGTGGCCATTTAGATAATGCTCTGAATGAAGCTACCAGTCGTGTGAGAACACTTGAAAATAAGAATAACTTACTGGAAATAGAAGTCGTAAGTACTCTTTTGTTGTTTAGTGGCTTAATGTTAGAAACTTAAACCTTTTTGTTAACTGAACATTAGAGACAAATAGTTTTATGAAAACATTGGCTATGAGCTTTCTTTGTTGTTAGGATGTCTTCTTGTTTGTATTTGGAATGCTGTTGGTGTCATCTGATAGGATAAACTTTTACACTTTATTTGTTTGTTTATTTTTTTAAAAGATTTTATTTATTCATTTGAGAGAGACAGAGCACAAGCAGGGGGAGCAGCAGCAGGCAGAGGGTGAGGAAGAAGCAGGATCCCCCCTGAGCTGGGAGCTCGACACAGGGCTCGATCCCAGGACTTGGAGATCATGACCTGAGCCAAAGGCAGAAGCTGAACCATCTGAGCCATCCAGGCGCCCCTACTTTGAAACTTAAAAAATTTTTTTATTGGAATATTAATTTATGTATCATAAAACTCTTTGGAAATGTATAATTCTGTGGTTTTTAGTATATTTGCAAACTTGCGCAACCATCCACCACACTTAGTTTTAGAATATTTTCTCACTTAAGGAAACCCTGAACCCCTTAACCATCAGCCTTTCCCTCCTAACTCCAAAACTCCTTCTCCCCATCTCCTAGCAATCACTACTCTACTTTCTGTTCTTGGGATTTGCCTCTTCTGGACATTCATGTGAATGGAATCATATATATAACCTTTTGTGTCCAGCTTCTTTCACTTGTGATATTTTCAAGGTTTATCCATGTTGTAGCATGAATCAGTATTTCACTATTTTTTGTGGCTAAGGAACATTCTATTGTAGGGATAGACCATATTTATCTATTCATCAGGTGATAGGTGTTTTGGTTTTCATGTTTTGGGATTATGAATGACAGTGCTATGAATATTTGTATACAAGAGTTTATGTAGACTTAGTTTTTTTTTTATTTTCTATTTTTCTTATTTTTAAAGATTTTATTTAGTTATTTGACAGAGAGACAGCGAAAGAGGGAACACAAGCAGGGGGAGTGAGAAGGAGAGAAGCAGGCTTCCCATCAAGCAGGGGGCCCGATGCGGGGCTCAATCCCAGGATCCTGGGATCATGACCTGAGCTGAAGGCAGACACTTAACAACTGAACCAGCCAGGCACCCCTGGACTTAGTTTTTTAATTTTCTTGGGTGTATAACTGGAATGCATAAACTTAAAAAAATTTTTTTCATGCATTACCAAGTTTTATTCTTCTACATGTAACCTTATAAGTAACGTTTCGATGGAAGATGCCAGTTATGTTCTGTGCACTGTTTCTTTGCCTTCCTTTGATGTGTTTTTAGTTGTCTTTGTCTCCTAAACTGAAAGCTTCTCGAGGTCGGAGACTTGTCTTTCTTGCTAATCTTATATTTCTGGCACTGTATTGCCTGGCACCTAGTGAATGTTTAAAATATTGAGTGAATACTAACATATCAGATGTATTTTGAATTTTCTCTTATATTTTCCTAGTAAGTGAGAGAATAGGGTAATAAAAGCTTTATTATTCTCTAAATATTAATGTGGGGCAACAGATTCTAGGTGTGGTTTCAGAATCATTCTCCTGATAGCCATGGTCATTTTTTTCATTAAAGTAACCTATAGATGAACCCAGCACCATAGTGTCTCAGACAGTGGTTTTGTGTCTATACTTGATGATAATCTCATGAAGCTGATTTAAAAATGTATATATATTGATTGATTGATTTGTTGTTATTTTTTTAGATTTTATTTATTTATTTGACAGAGAGAGTCAGCACAAGTAGGCAGAACAGCAGGTAGAGAGAGGGAGAAGCAGGCTCCCTGCCGAGCAAGAAGCCCTATGTGGGGCTCCATCCCAGAACTCTGGGATCATGACCTGAGCTGAAGGCAGACACTTAACTGACTGAGCCACCCAGCGCCCCTAAAAAACTTATTTATTTTAAAGATTTTATTTTTAAGTAAACTCTATACCCAGTGTGGGGCTCGAACATAAAACCCCAAGATCAAGAGTTGCACGCCTAGTGCCTGAGCCAGCCAGGAGCCCCTGAAGCTGTTATTTTAGTAGAGTAATCCCTTTTCATCTCCATCCCAAGACATAACAAAATATTAAATTTGTGGTTCCCATTTGTAGGTTTTATTGTATTTATTTATTTTTTTAAAGATTTTATTTATTTATTTGTCAGAGAGAGCGTGCATAAGCAGACAGAGAGGCAGGCAGAGGCAGAGAGAGCGGGCTCCCCACTGAGCAAGGAGCCCGATGCAGGACTCGATCCCAGGACCCTGGGATCACGACCTGAGCCAAAGGCAGCGGCTTAACCAACAGAGCCACCCAGGCATCCCTAGGTTTTATTTTATTATTTTTTTTTTATAGTTTAATGCCCACAATTTGTTAAGTGCTATTGAAACATCTATTTTTTTTAATTAAAAATTTTTGTTATTTTTGTTGTTATTTTGTAGAGTGATTTTAGAGAACGCTTCAATGCAGCCAGCAATGCTTCCAAAATTTTGCAGGAACGGATTGAGGAAATGCGAACAAGTAATAAAGAAAAAGACAATACCATCATTCGGCTAAAATCCCGTCTGCAGGATTTAGAAGAAGCATTTGAGAATGCTTACAAACTCTCAGATGATAAAGAAGCGAGACTGAAACAAGAAAACAAAATGTTTCAAGATGTAAGTGACAATAACGGGAACCTAATGACAGAGGAGGCAAAAAGTAATTTTAGATGTTAGACTCTTACAGGCAATTATGACTTTTTCCACCTTTATTTTTGTTTTATGTAACTTTGCTGTAGCTGCAAATATATACCCTCCTAACGGAGTCAGTTGGGTCTTATCTTGAAGCAGGAAGTCAGCTTCTAGAGCTGTGGTGTCACTCCCACGCCTTTCTGCCTCTAGCGGGTCAACTTTTGAGCTATCTTAAATCAACATCTGTGTGGCTGGATGGGTAAATTGAACCAGATTAGAATAGGTTTGATTGAATATTTTCACTTTGCTATAACGTCATTTAAAATTTGGTTTTGTATAATCTTGAGACTGCATTGGGTTTGGGGTTGTATATTTTTTCCTCAGGTTTTTCTTGATATCCTTTGTTATGCTACATGAAAAACTCTGAATATATTTCAGCGTTGAATTTTCTTCCTGATAGCTTCAGATTATTGCTGCTGTGATTTTTGTTGTTGTTTGATTTTTTTACATTTATTTCCATGAAGATAATACCTGTAAATGGTTTAAATAATCAAATCTCAAATGAAAAACCGCAGTCCTCTCCACCTTCCCCCTACCTTGGTGTCTCCTACTTTAGAAGCCCTTACTGTCAGCTCTTTTAGCAGTTTCTTCTAGCATTTTTCTCCTATGTTTCTATGTAACAAATTTATATTGTTTTTTCTTTTTTTCCCCCATCAATTTCAGACATTATATATTGACCTCCTTCTGTGCAAGGAAGGTCACAGTTTAGTTTTTTTACACCATTTGCTCCCAATGCGAACACTTCTTTCTCTCCTTTCAATGTGATTAATGTATTAAATTTATTCTAAGAAGCTATTCTTTTACATTTTAACAACTCTGAGAAATCGGTATACATCTTTACACCATGGTGTTATATTTTAATGGGCAGCATTTCTCTTCTCTTTTAGTAGTAAGTAATAGTAAATAAAGTCATGGTGTGATTTCTCTTGAGTGAAGTCTTAGATTTGAAACAAGAGGGGTTATCATTTCCAGTTAAATCAGTTTTCAGTATTTCTTATTGTCTGTGTAGATATTCTTCAGAGCGAAGCTGCAGTGTCCAGTGATTATGTTTCCTTTCTCTACCAACTTAATATTTTTCCTGGAATTGATAATTGCCTTTTTTTTTTAGCCTGCTTATTCTCCTGTGTTTAGTACTTACTCCCACCTGCGTATACTTTTGCATCATTATGAGCTGGTTGCTCTTGAGGTCAGATACACAGATGTCTAGGACTTGACTTCACTATCATCCTCGGGATAGTCTTTGCTTGTTTCCTATATTGGATCTCTTTTTTATGATTTTTATTCATTTATTTTAGAGAGGGAGGGAGCAGGGGCAGGGGCAGAGAGAAGGACAAGCAGACTGTGTGCTGAGTTCAGAGCCTGAGGATGAGTGGTATGATCCCAAGACTCTGAGATCATGATCTGAGTCCAAATTAAGAGTTGGGCGCTCAGCCGACTGCCCCACTGAGATGCCCCATGGATCTCTCTTGTGCACCCTGTGTCTTCTTTCTTGATTTAATTCTTTGTTTTGCTAGAGTATATCTCCTGAGAAAAAGAATACACGGGAGATGAATTCCGAAGCTTTCCCTATCTGAAAACATTTGCGTCACACTTTTAAAAAAGCACTTTATTTTTTAGAACAGTTTTGGATTTACAGAAAAATTGAGAACATGGTGCAGTGTTCCCACATACCCTGCACAGTCCACCTGTTGTTAATATCTTATGTTAGGATGGCATGTTTGCAACAATTAATGAAGCAATATTGATATATAATTATTAAATAAATTCTATAGTTTATTTAGATTTCCTTTGTTTTTACCTAATGTCCTTCTGTTCCCGGATCCTGTATCCTTTAGGTATCTTTTCTCCTTAAGCCCTTTTTGGCTATGAGAGTTTCTCACACTTTCCTTGTTTTTGATGACCTGGACAGTTTTAAGGAGGACTGATCGGGGATTTTGTTGGATGTCCTTGGGATTTGTCTGTTGTTTTTCTCATGTTTAGACTGTAGTTACAGGATATTGGGAGGAAAACCACAAAGGTAAAGTACCATTTTCAGCATATCATATCAACAAGCCTTATGGTTTTTTTTTGTTTCCTTACTGTCATAAAGTTTCAGGAGACAGTGGATATAAATACTCTCTTCAGTATGTCATATTTGATTAGAATTTTACAAGGTTTTCATTATTACTGTTCTCGTTCATGTGTACTAACAGTATAATTTTTGTGTGTGAATACCTGATGTAGTCTGATTTTTCAGACTTCTTTTTTTTTTTTTTTTTTTTTTTTAAGATTTTATTTATTTGAGAGAGAGTGAGTACAAGCAGGGTGAGGGGCAGAGGGACTAAGACTTCCTGCTGAGCGAGGAGCCTGACGCCAGGCTCCATCCCAACACCCTGAGATCATGACCTGAGAAGTCAGATGCTTAACTGACTGAGCCACCCAGGAGCCCCTTGTATGTTTACTTTGACATAATACCAGAATTATAGAAAGTTGCAAAAATTGTATAAAAATTTTCCACATACCTTTTTTTTTTAAATAAAGATTTTATTTATTTGTCAGAGAGAGACACAGCGAGAGAGGGAACACAAGCAGGGGGAGTGGGAGAGGGAGAAGCAGGCTTCCTGCTGAGCAGGGAGTCTGATGTGGGGCTCGATCCCAGGACCCTAGGATTATGACCTGAGCAGAAGGCAGATGCTTAATGACTGAGCCAGCCAGGCACCGCCCCCCTTTTTTGTGTGTGAGATTTTATTTACTTATTTGAGACAGCAGAGTGAGAGAAGGAAAGAAAGTGCAAACTGGGAGGAACAGCAGAGGGAGAGGGAGAAACACACTACTTTCTGTGCAGAGAGCCGGATATGGGACTTGATCCCCCGGCCATGAGATCATGACCTGAGCCAAAGACAGAGTCTTAATCAACTGAGCCATCCAGGTGCCCCACCATATACCTTTCATCTCAAGTTTTTAAGTGTTTTTCTTTCTTTCTTCCTTTCTTCCTTTCTTTCTTTCTTTCTTTCTTTCTTTCTTTCTTTCTTTCTTTCTTTCTTTCTTTTTTTAAAGATTTTATTTATTTGAGAGAGAGCATGAGGTGGGGGGAGAAGCAGAGGGAGAGGGAAAAGCAGGCTCCTGGCTAAGTGGGGAGGGAGCCTGCTGCTGGGCTCTATCCCAGGACCGTGTGATCACGACCTGAGTCAAAGCTAGATGCTTAACTGACTGAGCCACGCAGGTACCTCTTGATTCAAAGCCTTAACATTTAACAATATGTGCTTTATCATTCTTTTGGTGGTTCCATGTGGTTGTGGCTGCCCTGCTGGGGAGTTAGGATAGAAAACATCCAGTGTTGCAGAACGTTCTGTTGGACAGCATTGCTGTAGAATATTCTTCAGTTTGGGTTTGTGTTTTGCACAATTAGATTCAGGTTGTTAGAACGAATGTGCAAGAATACTGCAAAAGGAAGCTGAGCCCTTCTTATTTATTTATTTATTTTTAAAGAGATTTTATTGATTTATTTGACAGAGAGAGAGAGATCAGAAGTAGGCAGAGAGAGAGGGGGAAGCAGGCTCCCCGCTGAGCAGAGAGCCCGATCTGGAGCTCAATCCCAGGACCCTGAGATCATGACCTGAGCCGAAGGCAGAGGCTCAACCCACTGAGCCACCTAGGCACCCCAAGCTGAGCCCTTCTTAGCACATCTTATCAGGAGTCACATGTTAGTTTTGTGGTATTAATTGTGATCTCTTTGTTAAGGTGGTGTTTGCCAGGTGTCTCCACTGTAAAGTTCTATCTCCACATTTAGAATTAATAACTATTAGGGGGTGGAGATATATATATATATATATATATATATATATATATATATATATATAATATTTAAACGTTTTTAAATTTAAAGTAATTAGTATTTAAATGTCCACAATAGCTACACTATGGAAAGAGCCTAGATGTCCATTGGCAGATGAATGGATAAAGAGTATGTGGGGTGTGTGTGTGTGTATGTGTGTGTGTGTGTGTGTGTGTGTGTGTGTGTGTGTAATGGAATACTATGCAGCCATCAAAATATGAAATCTTGCATTTGCAATGTCCTGTAACTAGAGGGTATTATGCTAAGCGAAATAAGTCAGCCAGAGAAAGACAATTATCATATGATCTCGCTGATAGGTGGAATTTGAGAAACAAGGCAGAGGATCATGGGGGAAGAGAGAAAAAAATGTAAAGGGATGAAACAAGAGAGGGAGACAAACCGTAAAGACTTTTAATCTCAGGAAACAAACTGAGGGTTGCTGGAGTGGAGGGGTGGGGAGGGTGGGGTGGCTGTGTGATGGACATTGGGGAGGGTATGTGCTATAGTGAGCGGTGTTAATTGTGTAAGACTGATGAATCCCAGACCTGTACCCCTGAAACAAATAATACATTATATGTTAATAAAAATAAAGTAACAAAATTAGCATATAATGTATTACTGGTTTCAGAGGTATTTGTATATCATTTTTGGAGAAATGTCTGTTCAAGCCCTTTGTTCATTTTTTAATTGGGTTATTTGTTTATTTTTATTTTTTAATTTAAATTCAATTGATTAACATAAAATGTATTACTGGTTTCAGAGGCAGAGGTCCGTGATTCATCAGTCTTCTATAACACCCAGTGCTCGTTACATCATGTGCCCTCCTTAATGTCCATCACCCATACCCCATTCCCCTACCCGCTCCTCTCCAGCAACCCTCGGTTTGTTTCCTAGGATTAAGAGTCTCTTATGGTTTGTCTTCCTCTGTGGTTTCGTCTTGTTTTATTTTTTTCTCTCTTCCCCTATGATCCTGTTTTGTTTCTTAAATTCCACGTAGGAGTGAGATCATATGATAATTGTCTTTCTGTGATTGACTTATTTTGCTTAGCATAGTACCCTCTAGTTCCATCTACATCGTTGCAGATGGCAAGATTTCATTTTTTTTTTTAAAGATTTTATTTATTTGGCAGACAGAGATGGCGAGAGAGGGAACACAAGCAGGGGAAGCGGGAGAGGGAGAAGCAGGCTTCCCGCAGAGCAGGGAGCCCGATGCAGGGCTCAATCCCAGGACTCTGGGATCATGACCTGAGCTGAAGTCAGACTTTTAATGAGTGAGCCACTCAGGTGCCTCAAATTTCAGTTTTTGATGACTGGGTAATATTCCATATTGTGTGTGTGTGTGTGTGTGTGTCTACCACATCTTTATCCATTCATCTGCTGATGGACATCTGGGCTCTTTCCGTAGTTTGGCTGCTGTGAACATTGGGGTGCAGGTGCCCCTTCGGATGACTACATTTGTATCTTTGGTGTAAATACCCACTAGTGCAATTGCTGGGTTGTAGGGTAGCTCTATTTTCAACCCTTTAAGGAACCTCCATGCTGTTTTCCATAGGGACTGCACCAGCTTGCATTCCCGCCAACACTATAGGAGGGCTCTGTTAAGGGATATTTTAAGACTTTGTAAATCGGGCGCCTGGGTGGCTCAGTGGGTTAAAGCCTCTGCCTTTGGCTCAAGTTATGATCTCAGGGTCCTGGGATCGAGTCCCACATCGGGCTCTCTGCTCAGCGGGGAGCCTGCTTCCCCACCCCCTCTCTGCCTGCCTCTCTATTTGTGATCTCTGTCAAATAAATAAATAAAATCTTAAAAAAAAAAAAAAGACTTTGTAAATCACCTTTTTCTCATCAAACTTTTACCCACTAGCTTTAGCATCCACTGAGGAGTCTTTCCTGAAACAAGTAATTACTGTTGTGGTTGCCAAATGGTGGTTCTTCTATTACTCCTTCTGCATTTTACTGCAAGGAGGAGCTCTCCGCTCTCTCTTGTTTATATTAGTGTGGACTGATGAATTCTTATTTTGTTCAGTGAGTTACAGTTCTTTTTGTCGTTGTTACAGTTACCATTTTGATGCTTGCGCTGTCCTAGTTTTGGCCAGTAGGGTAAGTGTCAGGCGGGCTGACTCCTGTGTCCTTTGGACACGTTTGTGTCATCCTTCGACCCTCATCCAGTGAGATATAGTCCAGGCTCATCTTGTACTTTCCCAGTCCCAGCCCTAAACCCATCATTTTCCCATGGAGCGCTGGTTCACTTAGTTGGAAAATGATATTTAGAAATGAAGATCTAGCACTAGGTACATTCCTTGCTAGTGGGATGCCATCGTTTTTAATTATTTATAAGTTCACCGCAGTTATGTTGGAATAACAAGAAGCAGCACGGGATGGTTGGAATGTTGTTTTGAGCTGAAATTATATTAATGTTGCCAGTGATTACACAGTCTTCCTTTGCATTTATCATGTCAAGTATTTTAAGCATAGGGAAAAGAATACAGAGTAATATATAGAACATCCACATACCAGCTGTCTGTAAATACAATTGAAATACTCTCTTCTCACCCTTTCTCTTCTAAACCTGCTATGTTGAATATACCGTTGGTTTTCCCCATGCATTTCTACTTTTGCTCCACATACGTATTCTGTAAACAATATATAGTAAGGTTTGATGTGTCCTTAAACGAGATATGAATCATATTGTACCACATATACTTCCTGCAACCTGTTTTTTTTTTTTTTTCCTTTTAAGTAGGTTCCACACCCAACATGGGGCTCAAACTCATGACCCCGAGATAAAGAGTCCCAGGCTCTAAGCAATGAGCTAGCCAGGTGCCCCTCCTGCATCCTGTTTTTTTGTAGCTTGGTTTTTGAGATTTACCATGTTGATACATGCAGCTTTTTATCATTTTTATTTAAACATATTTGAAGTTTTTTAGGTATATGAAAAGAGTATTACGTGTGGACCCACCACTCCTCTTTAGATTTAAAATACAACAGATACGGTCGCAGTCCCCCTGCCGACCCCCCCGTGCACCCATTTCTGCTCACCCCGCCCTCCTGGGTGTGACTGGTCTGAACAGTGAATGTCTTCCCATGTCGGTGTCTCACACGTGCATGTGTGCATAGTCAGTGTTGTTTGGCATATTGTAGAGCTTTTTACAATTGCTGTCACACTGTATTTACTAATCTTTTCTCGTTGGTAAGATTTGTTCAGGCAGATGCATTAGCACTAGCTCGTTTGTCCTCTGCTCACTATGAATTTTCCACAATTACCTGTTTCCCTCTTGCCAGTTTCTTTTCCTTGCTCTTAAGAGCCGCAGGGCCATGAGCATTCCTAATCAGGTCTCCTTGCAAAGACCTGTGCAACTGCCTCTCAGGTTAGGAACCAGAGTCTTAACACAGGTGGCCCCGAACTGGACGTAGTCTGGGAACTTGGGCGGGCCATAGCGGAGACAGCTTGTCTCTGCTCTGCCACATCCAGGACCTCAGCTGGATTTTCAAAGGCTGGTGGCCGGTTGTTGATGATGGCCGTCAGCTAAGGCTGCATTCCTCTACGTGGGCTAGTTGGGCTTCTCTGAAGCGCGACGACGGAATGCCACGGGCCAGCGTCCTGGAAGATTGTCCTGACAGCCAGTAGCCTTTTATGACCCAGCCCTGGAAATCCTTCGGCCTCATTTCTGTCACTTTCTATTTGTTAGTCTCAAAGGCCTGCCCAGGTTCAGGGGAAGAAGAAATAGATACCACTTCTTGATGGGGTGTGGCAAGGTTCCGGAAGACCTTGTGTGAACAGAAATTACTGCTGCGATTGTGGAGATAAACAGTCTGTCCCGTGAACCTGCGTGCGTCCGTGTGCGGTGGCCGGGACTTAGAATGTGCACACTGTCCTCTTCATGACACATTGCTAAGCTGCTCTGTGAAATGGTTGTACTAGTTCATTTTCCCACCAGTAATGTATGAGAAGTCTTGTTTTCTAGAGTATTTCCAATGCTTGCTGTTGTCAGACTTCTTAATTTTTGCCGGTCTGATGGATGCGAAATGGTTAGTTTATATGTGTTGCAGTCCTTTTCCCTTGGCTTGTGGCTCGCATTTCACCTGATGTTACCTTTTATGGGGTAGAAGCTTTGTATTTTATTTATTTATTTATTTTAAAGATTTATTTATTTATTTATTTATTTATTTAATTTATTTGACAGACAGAGATCACAAGTAGGCAGAGAGGCAGGCAGAGAGAGAGGAAGGGAAGCAGGCTCCCCGCTGAGCAGAGAGCCCGATGCAGGGCTCGATCCCAGGACCCTGAGATCACGACCTGAGCCTAAGGCAGAGGCTTTAACCCACTGAGCCACCCAGGTGCCCCTGTATTTTATTTTAAAGATTTTATTTATTTTTGAGAGAAAGCAAGAGAGAGCACGAGTGGAGGGGCAGAAGGAGAGGGAGAGGCAGACTTCCTGCTGAGCAGGGAGCCAGAACTGAGGCTCGATCCCAGGACCCTGAGATCATGACCTGAGCCGAAGGCAGAGGCTTTAACCCACTGAGCCACCCAGGCGCCCCCAAGGTTTGTATTTTAGTGTCTAAAATACAGTCTTTTCATTTCTGGTTTGGAACTCTTTTATGTCTTGTTTACAAAATCTTTTCCTACTTAAGGATCAGAAAATTACTAACCTGTATATTGCCTTCTAAAATTAAACAGCCAAAGGGATGCCTGGGTGGCTCAGTTGGTTGAATGACTGCCTTTAGTTCAGGTCATGATCCCAGGGTCCTGGGATCGAGCCCCATATCGGGCTGCCTGCTCCGTGGGGAGCCTGCTTCTCCCTCTCCCTCTGCCTGGTGCTCTCTCTGCTGTGCTCTCTCTTTCTCTGTGTCAAATAAATAAATAAAATATTTAAAAATAAAATAAAATATAAAATTACATTAAATTAAGAGCCTTTCTTCATATATTTAGACCTTTAATCTACCCCAGATTGCCTCTTATATATGGTGTGAGATAGGGATTGGACTTGATTGTTTTTTTTTCAAATGATTAACCGAGTATTACAGCACCATTTTTTCAGAAAGTACATTTATTTTAAGCAATCTCTGTGCCCAACAGGAGGCCTGAACTTATGACCCCAACATTGAGATGCCCTTCATGGCACCATTTTTTAAGAGAATATATTTTCCCTACTGACTTTTTTTTTTTTTAAAGATTTTATTTATTTATTTGACAGAGAGAGATCACAAGTAGACAGAGAGGCAGGCAGAGAGAGGGAGGGAAGCAGGCTCCCTGCCGAGCAGAGAGCCCAATGCGGGACTCGATCCCAGGACCCTGAGATCATGACCTGAGCCGAAGGCAGAGGCTTTAACCCACTGAGCCACCCAGGCGCCCATCCCTACTGACTTTTAATGCCACTTCTGTTGTATATTATGTTTCTTTCTTGGATGATCTGTTTTGAGGCTCCCTAGTCTGTTTCATTGGTTTGTTTGTTTGTCCCTGGATGGAAACTACATCATCTTAATTACTAGCATATTATAATGAGCTTTTATTTTTGGTGTAATGCTTCCTTAACTTTTTTTTTTGTCTTCTAAAAATTATTTTTACCAGTTTTTCATCTTTTAAAATTTTTTAAATCAAAATAAATTTTTTTATTGTGTTGTGTTATTCACCATAAAATACATCATTAGATTTTGATGCAGTATTCCAAGATTCATTGTTAGTTTTTTGCCATTTTATTTCATGTAAATATTACTGTTGGCTTATCACATTAAAAACAAAACAAAACTGCGTTTGGAGCTCCTGGCTGACTCAGTTGGTGGAGCACATGATTCTTGATCTCGGGGTCATGAGTTCAAGTCCCACCTTGGGTGAAAATATTACTTTGAAACAAAGCAAGGGTGCCTGGTTGCATGCTCTTCCAGCTGAGCCAGCCAGGTGCCCCTATGTCTTGAATTTTTAACATTATCCGTAATTATCATGGATGAAGATTTAAGTCCTTCACATGTCATTTGGCTAAGAGTATAGAATTCTGGGGTATATTTTCTTTCCATCAGATTTTTAAGCATTTTGTTCCATTGTTTTTTGCTGCCTTGAGAACATACCTGATGATTGATTCTCTTCCTCTCTTCCCCATCCCAGTCCTGTGTCTTTTGTGTTTTCTCCTTTCCCCTCATCTTTCTTATTTTGAAAGCTTCAGGTCTACAGAAAAATTGTACAGATGGTATGATGAAAACCTCTGTATATTCCTTGTCTAGTTCATCAGTTGTGAATATTTTATCACATTTGCTTTTTGTCTTCACAACATTGTATGCTTTTTTCCTTATGCTGAACAATTTGGGAGTCAATTACAGACACTGTGAGATTTCACTCCCAAATACTCCAACAGGTGTCTCCTGAGAATAAGGACATTCTCCTGCATAATTTCAACACAGTTCTTACACACGGGGAATTTAATTTTGATATAATGCTAGTTATCTAATATATAGTCTATATTCAACTTGACCTAGCTGTCTAAATAATGTCCTTTATAGATGTTTTGGATTTTGCTTTTTAGTTTACACTCCAATCAAGGACTGCACATTGTGTCTGTAAATGGCGCTTCTCATTCCTTATGAGTGAGTTCAAGTCTCCTTCTGGAAGTTGTAGCATTTTTTTATCCTTGGTGTCCTTAAATTCCATAGCAGTGTGCCTTGAAACAGGTCTTTTTTCATTCATTGTTGGAGGCACAGATTCTTCCAATCTGGGAATGAATGTCCTTCAGTCCTATAGACTTGCTAATATTATTTCTTTCTTGATTTCCCTCCTGCCTTCTCTGTTCTCTTTCATTGGAACTTTTGCCAGTAAATGTTGTATTGCGTGGGTTGATTTTCTAAGACTCATGTATCCTTTAGTTTCCATCATGGCCTCTTTGTTCTCTATCTCCTTGTCTTAGTATTACATTTATTTTCTCTCTCATTTTTAGTTTCTTTTTTTTTTTTTTTAAAGATTTTATTTCTTTATTTGAAAGAGAGAGAGAGAGAGAGAGAGAGAGAGAACATGAGAGGGGAGAAGGTCAGAGGGAGAAGCAGGCTCCCCATAGAGCTGGGAGCCCGATGCAGGATTTGATCCTGGGACTCTGGGATCATGACCTGGACTGAAGGCAGTCACCCAACCAGCTGAGCCACCCAGACGCCCCTCATTTTTAGTTTCTTTCTTTCTTTTTTTTTTTTAAGATTTTATTTATTTATTTGACAGAGATCACAAGTAGGTGGAGAGGCAGGCATAGAGAGAGGAGGAAGCAGGCTCCCTGCCGAGCAGAGAGCCCGATGTGGGGCTCCGTCCTAGGACCCTGAGATCATGACCTGAGCCAAAGGCAGAGGCATAACCTGCTGAGCCACCCAGGCACCCCAAGAGCTGTTTCTTGTTCTTCAGTTGCTAGTTTTTCACTGGTTTCTGGTCTTGTTTTATTATGAATAGAACACTGATTGAAGATATTAATAGCTTTCTTTTAATGCTTTCTTTAGTTTTGATTTATTACTTTTTTTGAGTTAAACTTTCATTTTGAAGTCCGCTTCATATTGAATATTTTTGCTTTTTTAAAAAAATGTTGGTTCTTATACTGTAGATTCACATTTAAGGGGGAGGTAGTCAGAAGCCATTAGGAGACTCTGCTGGCAGTAAGGGATGGGGAGCCAAGTTTTGTTTTGTTTTGTTTTGTTTTAACTCTTCCTTGGTCATCATCTCCTTACCCTTTGCTTCCTCCACATGTTAGACGTGGGCTTCTGGAATGCCATGTGTCTCTCATTCACATTTCCTGTGTCCTGTCGCCTGGCTGGGCAGTGCACTGTTGTTCTAGGCTCTAGCCACTCAGCTTAAGGACTTTAAACCAGCTCCCTTTCGTCAGCCTGTGCTCGCACCCTGTCTGCTACTGAACCTGACATTCAGGTCCTGAGCCTCTCGGGATATGAAGACACTGGCCTGCTAACCGTTAGCGTCCCATACACAGGCACTAAAGCTTACAGCCCGCTATGCCTTGTTATAGCCTCATTGAGATCTCTCCTTTGTTACCCTCAACTCTTGATTTCTCTATAACTGCCTCATTGTCACTTGAGTTGGATCTTGGGATAAAAAGAAAATTCTTGGACTCTGTCTTTAGTAAGTCTCACGTAATACGTATTTTCAAAGAAATTACCTAATCACATTAGATTTGGGATTGTGCCTTTACTCTATGGAATTTATCCAAAAGAAGTATACAATTCACAGAAGAAAGCAAATTTTAATCTTTTAAAATACTGCTTACTTGAAGGGTCTTGACTGATACTATATAATTTTTGTTTTTATTTTGAAACATTCAGATTAACAGAAAACTTGTAAGAATGTCCTGTTCCTTTTACCTAGGATCCCAGTTGTTAACAATTTGCCATATTTGCTTTATCACCTCCCGTACGAACGTTTACATGCGCTTTTTTTTTTCTTGAATCATGTGAGAGTAAGCCGTAGATGTTCTGCCCCTTTACCCCTCCCTTTTGATATGTATTTCATAAGAACAGGGATCTTCTGTACATAGTCACAGAACAAATCAAAGTAATTAAATGTGCATTTGACATCTAAATTATTATTTTATGGCACTTTTTTCCTAGTTTAGGATCCAACCCAGAATCATACCTTATATTCACTCCTCTTATTTCTTTAGTCACCTTCAATCTGGAACAGTGTTAATTTTTCTATTTCAAGACCTTAGCATTTTTGAAGAGTACAGGGAGCTATTTTATAGACTATCTGAGTTGATATTATAATGTTTAATTTTATGGTACATTTCTTTGTTTTTTTCTTGTAGCTCTTAGGAGAGTATGAGTCCCTGGGAAAAGAACACGAACGAGTAAAGGTAATGGTTGGTGATTCATGTTCTGAGTTTCATGGAGGGGCAGAAGCCCTGGGTTGGAAATGAAGAGGGCTGACCCTTTATCTCCCTCTGTTCTCCCCACCCTCCATCCCCCTCTAGCTGCTTGAGTTAGACCACTGTCTTCATCTTCTCTGTCAGTGGCCTTATTCTCAAATATTTGCCCACTTAAGTCAATCATTTTTGGATGTGTTAACAAATATTGAATGGCTGTTGCGTTTAAGATGAGATGGAATTTTTAGAAGAGTGTAAGGTATGATATAGATATAAATAATTATTTCATAATATTTAAATATTAAGTTTTTTAAAGCATTCACTTTTTATGGGGTTGTTTGAATTTATCAATGATGTTTGCTTTCTTAATGAAAGCTTTGTTTGGGAATGAGATATTTGAATTCAGTGAAACCCCACAGTGATGCTGTAAGTGAGGCCCCAGGCATTTCTGCTGCATGGACTACAGGGTAGCAGCCATTCAAGGTTAGAGGAAGACAGGGAGGCGTTCTGGGGGCTCAGGAGCCAGTCAGGACATCTGAAATCTCACCAGCACAGCTCTCTGTTTTGCCGTTTACTGAGGTTTTTAGGCAAGTTGTGGCTAAAACATGTCCATTTTAACCCTGGATTGCTCGTAATCAAGCAGAGCATGATAGGCTGTACCTGTTACTACACGGGCTATACACACGGCTGTTGGTGTAAGCCAGTGTTTTGTTCTCTTGGTTTCTCCCTTGAATTACATGTACTGGCTCGTGGTTGATGCTCCCTTTTTGCTGAGTATCCGCATGATTTTCTTTGTAGCTCTCTGGCGTAGCCTTAGATTGGTTTTGTATTATGTATTTTAAAATAAAAACAATCTACCCTATTTCAGTTACTGAATTTTTCCTTTATCTTCATAGGATACATTAAATACAACTGAGAACAAATTGCTGGATGCACACACTCAGATTTCTGATTTGAAAAGGTAAAATGTATTGTCTCACTAATAAGATAATTATGCCTCTGTTCTTTTACCATCTGACTATGTGTCTGTACTGAAAGCAATGAAAGAAAGTTTTTCTTGAGGGTTTTTAGGCATTTTGAGATCAGGTTTTATCCTAATCTTCCCCTGACCTGGAAATACATTTGATTTTAGCCAAAGGAGATTTTTAAACTGTTAGAGTATATTGGTGGTTGGGCTTGAGGAGTGTACGTATCCTGAACCATTATGTGCTTTGTCAGCATAGCAAAATCTAAATGATGTTACACCATTGGAAATCTGTCAAAAAAAAAAAAAAGAAAAAAGAAAAAAAAGAATTTTAACAAGCAGTCTAGTTCACTAAATTTTATTTGTGCTCCCAAAAGAAAACAACATTCACCCCAACTTTATGAACATCTGCTTTCTTAAAAACCTGGTGTGGGGACTATATTCATGATCTGATTTGCCTAGTTAGATAGAAACAGAGTCATAAATCGCCCCTATGCAAATGATTAGATATTTCTAATTGGCTTTGGAGCACGTTTTTGTATTTGTATTTGGAGATGTGGCCCTTAATTGGAGATTTTGCTCCTCTCCTCAGGACTTCCCATCTGGGAGAATGTGAATGCTGTCTGGCCCTCTCATCCGCCCAGGTCTTTTCTGTGATGCATTCAGTTATTCCGATAGCTTCTTTATCTCAGATGGCCATAAAGCATCAGCCCGTTAGAGCTGTTCTTTCTCAAACCTTCCTTGCATCAGGGTAGGCAAGATTTTGAGCTTAAAAGATGAGACAAAGACATGCAAAATTTAAAAGAACAGGAAGAATGCCAAGATAACCTCAAAACAATTAATTGGCCCGAGTCCTATTTTCTGTTGGTGAACTTGAAAATAGGCTTTTATTCTGAACATGGCACAGATGAGGTGAATTGCTTGTAGACAGAGAATTCGGGGGATTGTTTAGCCTTTGTATCTTTTAAAAACTAGGAAGTTCTTACTGGCTCTTTTATTGGATGTTAAACCTGCTTCTTTTTTTATGAAAACATTACCTATCTATATTTTATATGCGTGAATATATATGTTTAGAATTAAACACGTTAGAGTTGCACTTTATTTGAGTACTTGAATTTATTTTATTTTTTAATTTAATTTATACATGAGTTTTGATCTGTAATCAGATTTATAAATCTTTTTAACTTGTCTGTATAAAGTCCATTTGTGTTTCCTTGTATAGTTTAATGTATTTGCCTTTCAGTGTATGTTCCAGTTTTGCTCAGCTTTTTTAAGCTTATTGGTGGCATTTTACTATGAAAACAGGCTTTAAGACCAGCAGTTCTTCTGTCACCATTTTTCTAGAAGTGTCTGTTAAATAAGTAATTTGTAGTTGAGCTATATTTTAAATGTGTACTTAATTTATCTTATTACTTTTGAATTAGAACAATTTCAAAACTTGAAGCTCAGGTCAAGCAAGTAGAGCATGAAAATATGTTAAGTCTTCGCCATAATTCGAAAACTCCCATGAGAGCCTCACGTGCCAAGTAAGTTATTTTGCTTAATCTCTGTAAAGCCAGAAATAGGTACACCCTTTTATTGAACTGAGAAGCTCATCTTTCTAAGTCATAAGGAAGTCAGAGTTCAATGTCATTATAGAACTTAGATGTGTAAAAACATCTAATTACGGGGCACCTGGCTGGCTCAGTGAGTAGAGCATACGACTCGGGGTGGTGAGTTGGAGCTCCACATTGGATGCAGAGCTTGCTTAAAAAACAAAAAAGTAAAACCATCTAATTATTAGATATCATAAAACCTCTCATGTGGAGGCATGTGCCAAAAGGAGGAAATAGAATCAGATTAGGTATAAAGAGACCTGGAATGTTTTGTTGACTCTTCCCAGCTGTGTGACCTTAAGCAAATCTCTTAGGTTTTTTTGGAGCTCGACTTCATTATCTCTGAAAACAAGGACATTGAGCTAGAACATCTCAAAAGGTCTTTTAACCCTAAAATTCCAGAAATTTTATTCCTATGTTAATGGGCAGACCTATGAAAATAGATCTTCCTTAGGTTCTATGGATTTTTCTATTTAGTTTTTTTTAGTTATTCAAAATTAGCTTTGCTATAATCTCAGAGCATTATCTTCATGATACATTTATAGAGTAGTTTTTTTCATATGAGATTGTTTTTTTTTATCATTTTGTAAAGAATATTAAATGAGTAGATCATAAGGTCGTGATAGTGATGTGTATGAGAAAGATTGTTAAATTGTAAATTTTAACCTTTCTAAGTCATTGTCAAATGAGAAACTTTCTCTAGATCTTTGTTCATTGACCTTAAGTTAGAACATAGTGAATTATTTAAAGAAAATATTTTATAAGTTATTGAAATGGAACATTTGAGTGAGAACAGGAATGGAATGAGAATTGGGGTCAAGGGAGGTCTTTCTGTGGAGGTGACTTTGTAAGCAGGGCGGTGAGGCCTGTGCTGAGTCGTTGGTGTGGGAGGCATGAGGGAGGGGCATGTTCATTCAGAGAAATGAGCTTTGCTACGTCTTGAGGTAGGAAAGAGCTTAACATGTTTAAAGAACCTGGATGAAGCTTGTGTGGCCTGAATATTGCTAGCGAGGGGTGAAGGAGGTCCAGATGAAATCAGACTGTCACGTGTCGCTTTCTAAGCCCTGGTCAAGAGTTTGGATTTTACTCTAAGTCTGTTGGGAAGACTTTGAAAGGTTTTATGTGGTAAAATTAGGTCATCTGATTTTTTCCCCTTTTCTTTCTTTTCTTTTCCATTTTCTTCTTTTCTTTTCTTCTCTTCTCTTTTCTTTTCTCTCCTTCTCTCTTTCTCTCTTTCTTTTTTGAGAGAGCGAGCATGCCCAGGAAGGGGGTGGAAGGGACAGAGGGAGAGGGAGAGAGAGAGAGAATCTGAAGCAGGATCCATGCTCAGTGTGGAGCCCATTGCGGGACACAGTCTCATGACCTGAACGAAAGTTGAGTCGGACGCTTAACCAACTGAGCCATCCAAGCGCCCCTGATTTCTTTGTTTTTGTTTGTTTGTTTGTTTTTTAATAAAGATTTTATTTATTTCACAGAGAGACGCATAGTGAGAGAGGGAACACAATCAGGGGGAGTGGGAGAGGGAGAGGGAGAAGGAGGCTTCTTGTGGAGTAGGGAGCCCGATGCGGGGCTTGATCCCAGGACCCCGGAATCATGACCTGAGCCACAGGCCGCTGCCTAACGATTGACCCACCCAGGTGCCCCCCGGTTTCTGTGTCTTAACGCACCTGCCATGAGGAGAAGATGGAGAGGAAAAGTAGAAACAGACATACTAATTAGGCGATTGTGGTATTAGGAGAGATGGTGTTCACTGGGTGGTGGCCATAGAAATGGACAGAAGACAAGAGTCTGAAAGACATACTGGAGGTAAAATCCACAGAACATGAGATGGCAAGGGGCGCCTGGGTGGCTCCGTTGCTAAGCATCTGCTTTCGGCTCAGATCATGACACTAATGTCCTGGGATCGAGTCCCGCGTCAGGCTTCCTGCTCAATGGGGAGCCTGCTTCTCCCTCTCCCACTCCCCCTGCTGTGTTCCCTTACTCGCTGTCTCTCTCTGTCAAATAAATATATAAAATATTTTTTTTTAAAAAAGAATGAGGTGACAATAAGAAAGGGAGGTGTCTGATAATACCTTGGTTTCTGTCTGGAGCAACTCAGGGTGCCACGTACTGAACTAGGGAAGAAATGGGAAGAGCAGACCATGAGGTCAGGATCAGAATTTCTATTTCAAATATTTTAGTTAGAGATTCATACGAATTCCAAGTGGGAATCCAGCAGGTGATTATAAATTTGCATTTGGAACTCTATAGAAATAAAGTCTTAGGCTGGAGTTACAAATTTTAGAATTTCTCATTCTGTAGTGCTTGATCCTGGGATAGGTGATGGGTGTGTGGTGGGAGTTTGCTGTAGGAGAAGCCCGATGTTTTGATGCTGGGGCCAGAGGAGTTGGCCCGAGAACCTGAGGACTGCTGGGAGTTACGGGGAACTCTGAAGTGGCCAGCGGTGTGGATGCTGCTGAGAGAGCAAGTGAGGGGACTAGTGACCCTTAGGTGCGCCAGCCAGGCCTTGATGGCCTGGAGAGTGGTTTGTGTGGAGGGACAGATGTGAACATCTGCTGGGCATGTTGTGCAGAGTGAGTGAAAGCAGCCTGTATGTCTGACAGCTGGAACATTCATATGCTGTGATATACTTACGCACGGGGCTCTGCAGTGTGATGGTGTGTACATTAGGTCAGGGATTGGCAAGCACAGCCCTAGCCCAAGTCCAGTCTGCTGCCCATGCTTGTAGGGCTCATGAGCAAAGAGTAGTTTTTATGTTGTTAAATGTTTGGGAAAAAATCCAAAGACTAGTATTTCATACAGGTGAAAATGATATGAAATTCAAGTTTCAGTGTCCATAAATAAAGCTCAGTCATTTACGTATTGTCTGGCTGCTTTGCACGACAGTGGCAAATCTGAGTACTTGCAACAGAGACCATCTGGCCCATAAAACCTATTTATTAAAACGAAACAAAACAAAAACCTACTTATTCTCTGAGTCTTTGTAGGAAAAAATTTGCCAGCCGCTTAAGTTGATTGCTAACATGGTTTAATCTTTTTTTTTTTTTTTAATTTATTTACTTATTGGAGAGAGAGGGGGAGAGAGCCCTAGTAGGAGGAGCAGAGGGAGGGAGAATCTCAGGCTGACTCCACGCTGAGCGTGGAGCCCAGTGCGGGGCTTGATCTCACAACCTTGAGATCACAACCTGAGCTGCAGCCAAGAGTTGGGTGCTTAACTGACTGCCTGCTCCTCCCAGACGCACCTAACATTGATTTAATCCCGAGAACATAATTTGGAACAACAAAAAACCAGTCGCAGAGGAAGTAGGGTCCTATTTATATTGATTTGGCATTTACAACGTATCTTACAGGTTCATACAGAAGTAGTAAAAATATGATGTGTGTGGAATGTTGAATATGAATTTAGTGGAAGTGGTGGCTGAGCACTTACACTAAGGTTATGACATTGGAGGATCGATACCGGTGAGGTCCACAGGGCGCTTGGGTTGTGTCTGTAGTGTTCCATTGTTCACAGACATAGAGCGAACAGGGTTCACAAGCAGATGGTTGTGCAGGACTATAATCTGTATGTCTGTGCACGCCTGAAATATTTTATATTTTAAGTGAACAGGAACCAATAAAAGATTAATATCTAGGATGTAAAGAACTATAAATCAATAAGAAAAATTCTCAGTAGAAAAATGATAAAAGAGTATGAACAGATGATTCACAGGAAAAAAAAAACTCTAAATGGCTGATAAAATTGAAAAGATGTTCATTTTGCTAGTAATCAGAAAAATGCAAATTAATAAATAGCATGGGCTACCCCTCACACCATCAGACAGGCCAGGCCAGGCCAGACTCCAGGGCTAATCATTGCAAATTTTGCAAAGATGTGAAGGAACAGGAACTCTCCCGCTACTGGTTGGACTGAAAATCGATAAGCTCGTCTGGAGTGTGAGTTGACAATATCCAGTAAGACTGAAGATGTGTGCACCCCAAGTTCCACAGTTCTGGTTTTGGATATTTACCTCAGGAATTCCTACACGTGTTAATCACAGCAGCAGCATCACAAGGACGTGTGCATTATGTGGACATCATTTAAAAAATATGTGGACATAATTTTAAAAATGACCTTTCATGCAGAATCTTCTGTCTTAATGTTGAAAACAAATATGGTAAGATGTTAGCATTTGTTAAAACTAACTACAGGTGAGTGCTTGCAGTAGTCTGTAATTTTCTAAGGACGTTTAGAATGTTTAATTTAATTTAAAAATCGAGGGAAAGGGGTGCCTGGATGGCTCAGTGGGTTAAGCCTCTGCCTTTGGCTCAGGTCGTGATCTCAGGGTCCTGGGATCAAGCCCTGCATCGGGATCTCGGCTCAGCAGGGAACCTGCTTCCCTTCTCTCTCTCTGCCTGTCTCTGCCTACTTGTGATCTCTGTCAAATAAATAAATCTTTTAAAAAAAAAATCAAGAGAAAAAGGAAGGGAGTGACTGGGAGTTGAAATAAAAACGAGGAGGGAAGTCGTAAGAGGTTTGGCTGTGGCAGGGAGCAGAGAGAGGAAGATACCTCTTGTCTCCTGGTTTCTTTTTTCCCTCCCAAGTGTGATGCGAGGCTGTCAAGTGACTGGCAGGGCAGGGTGAGAGGTCGGAGGAGAGTGGAGAAGGTGTGAGGGAGAGTCCTGGTGGAGAATTGGAGTGCGCTGATTATGGAAAGGTATGTTGTCAGCCGTGTTGGGTGTCCATGAGATGGTAATAACCACTCTCGTGCTAGCCCAGGCTGCACGGTTGGGTGGCTTGCTTTCCAGCAAAGCCTAAATGGAGGACTGTAGACACTCAGGAGTGAGACCACCGTGTTCCTCCAGGCTTAGGTCTCTGCTGCCAGTCGGGAGTGATGGAAGGTGAGTGCGGAAGGGGGGTTAAAGCAGTGAGTAACCATGCACCCTGGAGTAGGTAGAGGGGAACTGGCGAAGCTAGGGGAGGGGTTGATCAGTCGAAAATGGTGAGGCCAGGGATCATAGGCCTTGGGGTCACAGAGCCTTGGTGATGCTTGAGCACCTTAGCCGAAAGAACCTTCAGAATTGGGATTTTTTATTCATTTATTTATTTATTTGACAGAGATCACAAGTAGGCAGAGAGGCAGGCAGAGAGAGAGGAAGGGAAGCAGGCTCCCCGCTGAGCAGAGAGCCTGATGGCGGGGCTCGATTCCAGGACCCTGGGATCGTGACTTGAGCCGAAAGCAGAGGCTTTAACCCACTGAGCCCCCCAGGCACTCCCAGAGTTGGGATTTCTCAAGGGAATGTGTTCTCTAGTGATGATGAAGTCCAGTGAATGTTCTCCAGTGGGGGAGGGGAACGAATAAGCAGGAGCCCCAGTCTAGGCATTGCAGAGAGATCCGGGCAGCTCCTCCTATGGGCAGTGAAGCAGGTGGGCAGGAGCAGGTGCGGAGAAGGTGAGAACAGTTCGGAAGTCTAGCTCAGCGCCGGTTAACGCCCGAAGGGTGAGCCACAGTTGGGTTAGGGTTTCCATAGGAGGCGAGGCCTGGCCCCCAGCTGCACTACTCAGTACGCGGTGCTGCTCACCATGTGTGGCTTGTTACCTTTAAGGTCATTAAAATGAAATAACATTTAAAGATTGGTTCTTCGTCTCACGAGCCACTGGGCAGCATGTGACTAGTGGCTGCCGCGCCGGGCTGTGCAGGTAGAGGAGGTTTCTGTTTTCACAGGAAATTCTCCCGGGCAGTGCTGGTCTGGGAGGAGCAAGAAGAGCCCTATCGCTACACCTCCTGGGCCTGAGCTGTGGGTTGGGTGTGAAGCATAGAAAGTGTGGTAGGAAGTTAGTTGGTGTTCAGATCTGTGTAGACAGAATACCTTGACTGAGATGCAGAAATATTCCGAAGGAACAGAAACCTAAAATAAGACTTCGGTTGGCTCTGGAAACCATAAAATAAGAATTCGTGTATCTAAAATAAGGGGGCTTCTTGCAGTTTTGGAATTACTGTACAAATGTGTACATACCGTTTCAAAGCAGGGTGCTCTGTTTATGTGTTCAGCGTGAACTGAAACACGAGCCCATCATGCCTCAGATCGTTTCTCCCTGTCCTAGCACACTGGCCACCTCCGACGTCAGCAGGCGCAAGTGGCTGATCCCAGGGGCGGAGTACTCCATCTTTACCGGCCAGCCTTTGGACGCCCCGGATAACAGAATGGATGACCAGCTGGTGGAAACCTGTGCTCCTGGGTAGGTAGCTTTGTCAGAGGTCAGATTGAGGCTCGGTTACGGTTTCATAGATCTCAGTCGCCTTTAAATGTCCGGGAAGGTCTAAAAGAGCCTTCTCTTCGTGGCTTCAGTGTCTTACTTTTGAGGACCAGATTTTTATTTTACTTTGAAAAGCTAATGGGTTTCAGATGCTTTCTGATCAAAGGCTGGGCAAAGGGTCCCCCACCGTGCCCCTGACAGGACAGTGTGCTGTGCACAGTCTCTCAGTTAGGCTAAGGTGTTCACCCTCTCACCTTCTGGACAGCCCACACAACCAGATTACTCCAGAGCTCCACGGAAGTACCATACTTCTGTATGTGCCGGGGTGTGAAGAGGATTGGGAAGCACTGGTCTGTTACACGCAGGTTCAGTTTTAGTGTATTTGCGTTGTAAAGCAGACATACTCTTTGTGGAGTGTAATTGTTCGCTCTCATGTCATTCCCCTAACAGGGCCAGGGATCTCTGTCTTAGCTCAGCCTGCTCTATGAAATCACCATAGACCCAGCAGCTTCAACAGGAAACACTTTTTCCTGCTGTTCTGGAGGCTGAGTCTGAGATTGGGGTGTCAGCGCAGTTGGGTTCTTGGTGAGGGCCCTCTTCCAGGTTATTGGGTCTTGGTCTTTCCTCGGTGAATGTGTGCAGACATCTTTTTAGAAGGGCATTAATCCCAGCAAAGGACCCCCTGCTCTCATGATCTCATCTAAATCTAATCACCTCCCCAAGGCCTCATCTCCTAACACCATCCACTGAAGATTGGGGCTTCAACATACTAGTGTTTTGGGGGGCACAAATACTCAGTTCATAGCACTGCGTGTCTTACAATTATTATTTAAGGTACCATTCTCCTCCGGAAAAGGATTCTTCATCTGGAAGTTCACCAAGAAGCTTATCGATAACAAAACAAAGAGAGACTTCAGATACACCAGTCATGAAAGCTTTAAAAGAACTCGATGAAGGAAAAATATTTAAAAATTGGGGCACACAGACAGAGAAAGAGGACACCTCAAATAGTAAGCATTTTTTCCTTTTTTGATATAGATAGATAATAGATTATAGATACCTTCCTCTTTGCCCCCAATTATATCACCTTCCTTAAATACTCTGGCTCCTAATTTATTGCAGTCATGGCATAACTTGCTGCTTTTATACAAGGCAGACTACATGTTACACTCTTTTTTTTTTTTTAAGGATTTTATCTTTATTTATTTATTTTATTTATTTTTTTAAAGCTTTTATTTATTTTTAAAGATTTTGTTTATTTATTAGACAGATCACAAGTAGGCAGAGAGGCAGGCAGAGAGAGAGGAAGGGAAGTAGGCTCCCTGCTGAGCAGAGAGCCCGACATGGGGCTCAATCCCAAGACCCTGGGATCATGACCTGAGCCGAAAGCAGAGGCTTTAACACACTGAGCCACCCAGGTGCCCCCCCCTTTTTTTTTTTGACAGAGAGAGACACAGCGAGAGAGGGAACAGAAGCAGGGGGAGCGGGAGAGGGAGAAGCAGGCCCCCCCCCGCTGAGCAGGGAGCCCAACACAGGGCTCTATCCCAGGACCCCGGGATCATGACCCGAGCCAAAGGCAGATGCCCAACAACCGAGCCACCCAGGTGCCCCGGATTTTATTTTTATTTTATTTGACAGAGAGAGCACAAGCAGGGGGAAAAGACAGGCAAAGGGAGAGGGAGAAGCAGGCCTCCCTCTGAGCAGAGTGCCCAATGCGGGACTCGATCCCATGACCCTGGGATTATGACCTGAGCCAAAAGCAAACAATTAAGGACTGAGCAACCCAGCGCCCTATGTTCTGATTAGTAAAGATTTATGAAGCGTTCTTAAAGATATTTGGAAATTTTCTACATCAGTTTGTCACTGGAAAGTTATGATGGACATTTAGTACTCATAAAGTGAGGTGTAGTGCTTTGTTTTTTTTTTTAAAGATTGTATTTATTTATTTAACAGAGAGAGAGATCACAGTAGGCAGAGAGGCAGAGGAGGAAGCAGGCTCCCCGCTGAGCAGAGAGCCCGACTCGGGGCTTTATCTCAGGGCCCCGGGATCATGACCCGAGCCGAAGGCAGAGGCTCAACCCACTGAGCCACCCAGGCGCCCCTCGTGTAGTGTTTTTTACTCTCCCTTTCTTGGTTACTGAGCATCTCTCAGGAAGACAAGAAGTATCTTTTTTTTTTTAAAGAATTTGTTTACTTATCTGACAGAGCGAGAGAGTACAAGCAGGGGGAACAGTAGAGGCAGAGGGAGAAGCAGGCTCCGTGCTGAGTAAGGAGCCCTATTGCGTGACTCGATCCCAGGACCCTGGGATCATGACCAGAGCTGAATGCAGACATTTAACCATCTGAGCCACCAGGCGCACCCCTCCCCCTTTTAAAGATAATTTTATTTTTTTATTTTTAAGTAATCTCTACATCCGATGTGGGGCTCGATATCACAACCCCAAGATCAAGAGTCACGTTTTTCCAACTGAGCCTGCTGAGCACCCTAGGAAGTACCTTGCTCAACAGCTCACCAGTTTTCACATCTCTTCGTACTCACTCCAGTGCTCGCTTGATCGGGTCTGCTGATTCCATTGTCCAATCTCGGGCATTGCATCTCCAAAGAAGTATCTGCTAGTAAATAAATCAGTAACTTCCTAAAAATAATCTCTCTTGAAAAATCGCCGTGAATGGCAATTGTAAACAGGGAGCCAGAATGAATTCATTATAAACCCCCACATTTGTTCTTCATCGAGCATTTTTTAATCCTTACAATGTGTATTTGCAAATAATCATTCTAACCTGGATAGTGAGAATGGCTTGCTTGGTGTAATTATTTCTTAATAAAGGCAGCTAACCGGCTCAGGTTTGTTTTGTTTGTTGACTTTTTAACAATTTGTCTGTTACAGAATTAGCAAATCCTCGGCAAACAGAAACGTCAGTCAGTGCAGGTCGGTCCCCAGAGAAATGCGCCCAACAGAGGCAGAAGAGATTTAACTCAGCTTCACAGAGATCGTCGTCTTTACCACCTTCAACTCGTAAATCAAGTACCCCAAGTAAGAGTTAGATGTAATATGTCTCCTGGGCTCAAAAGAGTGGCATCTGAGCTATGCACACACGTCTGACATTCTTTTTCCCTCTGTTCTCTAGCACCTACTAGAATACTCTGAGAACAGGGTCCCTAAAAAGGGTCTTGCTCAGTAATACCATCTGACTGTACAGACGCTGTGATGATAGGTGAAGAAATTATCACGGCATACTGTTTTGTGTGTGTCCAGCAGATTCCTTTTTGCAACTTATGCCATTTCACAGTTTTTGAGAGCGTTGACAACTATCTAATTAAACATTAGTTCAAACAAATTAATTTAAACTAATTTAACCTGGGAAAGATGCTTCTTTGCATATATAGTTACGTCTGGTTTCTTTAGTCAGTTACAGTTACGGTTCTAAAGGTTAGGCATTGGATTTCTGTTTTCTTGATTTTTATATTCAGAACAGCTAAAGATATTTCTGTGTCGTCTCCCCCCCCACCCCGTGTGATGGAGCGAGTGTGTGTGTCCCCGTGTGATGGGAGCGGGAGCCAGCGTTGGTGTGTATCTGTGTGACTGGAGTGCGTGCCAGCGATTGTGTGTCCCCGTGTGATGGGAATGTGCGCTGGGCACTGGTGTTTCCATCTTATTTCCAGTCGACTTCTAAAATCCTGAAAAACCAGTTTTGAGTCTGAGTGCTGACCCTGCAGTCGGATACACTAAAATGTTGACAGTGGTTCCCTCTAGGTGTTAGGATTATGAATTATTTTTAATTTTGTATGCTCTTACTTATCTTTCAGAAAGTTTTATAATAAAATTGTATTCCATTAAAGTTAGAAAAGAGTACTGAAAGAGGAAGTATGCTCTGCCAATATATGTATTATATAGAAGGAAAAGTGAATTTCCTCTTCATTTTCTTCTGTAGCAAAAAGAGAGATTATGTTAACGCCAGTGACTGTGGCTTATAGTCCAAAGCGATCCCCAAAAGAAAATCTCTCCCCAGGATTTAGTCATCTACTGAGCAAAAATGAAAGCAGTCCAACTCGGTAAGTTCTCTAAAATAGTAGAATAAAATATTAGTGATTTTTTTTTTTTAAGTGTCAGCTTATGCCTATAGTTGTCACTAATTTTTCAGTTGCCAGTGGGAACCCTGTGGATTTAAATCATTTAAATGAGTGTCAAGTTAAAAATAAAAAAGTACTGTAATCCATGAAAACAGTTTTTAACTCTGGAAACTGGCTACTACTGAGTTTAAGTACTGCGTCAGAGTCCCTTCCAGCTTTTGGGTATAGAATGACAATTCTTTGTTTTCCTGAAAAGGTTTATGATACAGGGCAATTTTTGAGCCATTTGTATAAGAGAGCGGGCTGTCCTAGGAGGGCCCTGGCAATATGCATAAGTTTCCCTGGGTGCTTGGGACAGTTGTCCTCTTTCTGAAGCAGCGTAGTCACAGGACATGCTCCTGTGGGGGGCCGTGGATCCCTACGCTGTAAGAGCTGGCCACCTGGCTCGGTCAGGCTCTTGAGAAATTCCTTAAGCACAGTGAACCTTGGTTTCCTTTTCTGTAAAACAGGGATAATAATACTTGGCCCGCATATATTATAACTTGTTATAAAGATTGGAGGAGTTAATGTATGGGTAAATGCTTTAAGTCTCTAATACATGAATATAATTTGGTGTTAGAAAATATAAATTAAGCTTCAGTTTTAGAAAATTACATGACCAGCTTTCTTTTTAAAAAATACATGAATATGTGAGTTAACCGGACACCAGCTCAGCTTTCTAGTGGAGATAGGGAAAATCAATAAACATTTTTTTCTCACAAGTAACTTGCTTCATTCAATAGATTTGATATACTTTTGGATGATTTAGATACTGTTCCTGTGTCTGCTTTACAACGTACCAATCCAAGAAAACAACTCCAGTTTCTTCCTCTAGATGACTTGGAAGGTATCTTTTCCTAAAAAATTACTAGTTATGGTTTTAGTCATTCATTTGTGAATTTCTGGTATCTTTTCAAGGTCCTAAATAGTGTAATATCCTGCACTTAAAAAATTTTTCTGCCCAAGGGCCTCTAAGAACACACATTGGTGCGGCTCATATTATGTGTCAGGGCTATTATCCTGATAGAAAAGTTGGGAAACTGAGGTACAGACATTGTTAATGCTTACTTACCAGAGCCATACTGTTCCATTTCTCTCTTTTATGTTCTGGCATTTCTGTGCAACTTGGGCGGTGGGTTATTTTGGTTTTTTTCTTTTTTCTCATTTATCTTTGAAGTTTGGAATAAAGTACAAGATAATGCATATGAGTCACCTGGGCAGGCCCCGTAAGATGCTGGCTCTGCACTGTTGGTTCGGGTTTGTGTCCGCTAAATGTGAGCTTAGCGCTTAACTTTTTTTTTTTGCTTTAAGTTTACTTAAAGTTCTTTTGAGCTTACAGAAAGTTTATATACCTTCTCTTAGGGACGTTGTACAGATTGTCCAACCGAGAGCAAAACTTTTAGAATTCTGTGGAGGAAAAGCACTGACTAAATGTGATTATTGTGTTTCTTTTTGTTACTTTTTTTGGCATGTGGCGGCCCTTAGATAACATATATAGTTATGTATATGATCGGTCAGGAAGATGGATATGAAATAAAAGAAAATCCTTTTCTCTCTGACAGAAAAAAAATACTCAGAAACAGCCACCGACATCCATGCTAATCATAGCCCTTCTCCCGAACTGTTGCCAAGTGGAGTGAAGAGAGTGTCTGTGAGATCAGCCTGGGAGAAGAATAAATCAGTTAGCTATGAACAGTGTAAGCCCGCGTCAGTAGCACCACATGGTAATGATTTTGAGTATACAGCAAAAATTAGGACCCTAGCTGAAACGGAACGGTTTTTTGATGAACTTACAAAAGAAAAAGACCAGGTAAAAACAAAAACTTAAAAAAAAAAAAAAAAAAACCAAACCTTTTTCTGAACTTAATGCCTATGTCTGAGGAATAGTCAGAAGGGAATTACGGAGTCAGACTGTGCCAGAAGCTTCTGTGGCTTGCACAGCAAAGCCGCGCTGGGAGCGAGTTTGAGCTGAGCTGTCCTTGCTGACCCGGGCAGGGGGAGCGGAGGTGAAGGCCAGGCGGACAAGGAAATACTAGGCCGAAGCTTGTCGTTTCCATTCTGTTACAGATGTACCTGCCACTCATCAGAATTCTTCTGTTTTTATTTAAATTTTGTTTGTGTGTCAACAGATTGAGGCGGCACTAAGTCGAATGCCTTCTACTGGAGGACGAATCACTTTGCAGACAAGATTAAACCAGGTGAACCGTCTTAGCTTGAATCTGCGTTGGTGGTGTGGTGTGGGCTGGTGCTCATTTAGCCGAGATGACGTGTTAGGCGTCCTGAAGCAACTGGGCCAGACTTTTAGCCTTTTAGGAAGTGTTTGGTGATTATAGTATATTTTAGAACTGCACTGTGGCTTTCTGGAGTAAAAAGTGATTTTTCCTTTATACTTAATGAAAAAGACGTTCCTGCCACTATGCAATATGGCTTTGAACAGATCTTACATTAAGCATCTCCCCTCAGCTCAGCTCATGATCCCGGGGGTCTTGGGATCCAGCACCCCCGTGTCGGGCTCCCTGCTCAGCGGGGAGTCTGCTTCTCCCTCTCCCTCTGCCCCTCCCCCAGCTCTTGCTTGTGCTTGGGTGCACTTGCTCTCTCAAATAAATAAAATCGCCAAAAAAAAAAAAAAGAGAGAGAGAGATGTGATTCCATTATTGAGCAGGAGATGGTGCAGGCAAAGCGGCTCATGTGCACTTTTTTTAGTTGCTTTCCAGAGAGAATCAAAATGCATGAAGCCATGAGACTTTGAAAATCTGCTCTTTTTGTAACATTTTAAACATAACAACAAGGATATGTCTCTTACATAACTGCATGTTTTGGCTTTTCAGTGCTTTAACTTCAGGAAAAATTCATTTTCAGATTGATCTGTGATACCAGAAGGAAAAAAAGCAAAGAAAACAGCGGAGGTCTTTCCTTGGGCCTGCATGCCTAACTTCTCCTTAAGACTTAAGTCTGTTACTGTTTTTGTTGGTCCCAGAGTCCTTAGTCAATAATTTATAAGACTCAACCCATGAAACTCTCCTTCCTTGGGAAGCAGAAGGAGAACCTGTAGATACTCTGATTCCAAACTTACCTGAAACATCTGTTTAATATATTTTTTTATATAATGATTGTAAGCTTTTAAAGTAATTTAAAAGGGAGTAGATCCTGTTCATACATGTCAAAGCTGTTCGTCCAGTAAGGAGACCAGTGACAGCAAAAAGGGACTGAAGATGCTTATATATGATTCGTAAATGAAAAGAGTAAAATTGGGCAAAAAAAAAAAAAAAAAAAAATTCAGTCTCACCCATGAGTAAAAAACTACACATTTGTACAAAAGCTTCATTTTTTGAAAAGATTTTATTCATTTGAGAGACAGAAAGAGCATGAGTTGGGGGAGGGGCAGAGGAAAAGGGAGAAACAGACTCCCTGCTGAGCAGGGAGTCTGACATGGGGCTCCATCCCAGGACCACAGGATCATGACTTGAGCTGAAGGCAGATGCTTAAGCAGGCATACAATTAACCAACTGAGCCACCCAGATGCTCCAAAGCATAATAAAAAAAAAAAGAGAGAGATTTATTTAATTATTTTGAGAGAAAGTGTGCAGGCCCTGGTTAGGGGAGGGGCCAGAGGGAGAATCTCAAGTAGACTCTCCCCATGATGCCTGGGGCCTGACCCAGGGCTTGATTTCATGACCCATGAGATTATGACCTGAAACCAAGAGCCAGCTGCTCAACCAAATAAGCCACCCAGGCACCCCAAAAAAGCATCATTTAAAAACAAAAACAAAACCTTACATAGGCAGGTATTTAAACACACACACACACACACACACACACACACACACACACACACAAAAAAACCAAAACAGTACACAGGGTGTAGAAAAGCATGTTCTCATACACGGCACGTGGAAGAGGAAATTGTCACAAACCTTTTGGAATATAGTTTGACCTAGATCCAGAGCTTTAGATTTTTTTTTTTTTTTTAAGATTTTGTTTATTTATTTGAGAGAGAAACAGTGAGAGAGAGCATTAGAGAGGAGAAGGTGAGAGGGAGAAGCAGACTCCCCATGGAGCTGGGAGGCCGATGTGGGACTTGATCCTGGCACTCTGGGATCATGACCTGAGCCGAAGGCAGTTGCCCAACCAACATAGCCACGCAGGCACCCTAGAGCTTTAGATTTTTGGATTTTTTCAGACCAAGCATTTTTCTTCTGGGAATGATTCCTAAGGCAATGCTTACAGATGTGTGCAAAGAAACCTTTTCAAGAATATTTATTGCAGGATTATTTATGGTATCCAACATTAAAAGCAACCTAAATTTCTACTAAAAGATAGTTGGTTAGGGGCGCCTGGGTTGCTCAGTTGTTAAGCGTCTGCCTTCAACTCAAGACATGATCCCAGGGTCCTGGGATGGAGCCCCGCATTGGGCTCCCTGCTCAGCGGGAAGCCTGCTTCTCCCTCTCCCACTTCCCTTGCTTGTGTTCCCTCTCTAGTTGTGTCTCTTTCTCTGTCAAATAAATAAATAACATCTTTAAAAAATAAATAAAAGATTTTTGGTTAAATCTAATGGAATATTGCACACTAACTTAAAATGATATCATAGAAAGATATTTCATAACGAAAGTTCAGTTGAAAAATGTTTTGAAGTAGTGAATTTGATTCTGTTTTTATTTTTCTTCTTAATGATGTGGGTATCTACACAAAAACCCCAGGAAAGAGGAACTGGTTATTTTATTTTTACTCCTCTGTCTTCTAAGTATTTTATCATGAATGTGTGATCCTTTTATTATTTTTTTATTTTAATTTTTTATAAAGATTTTATTTGAGAGCGAGCGGGTAAGAGAGAGCACGAGCCAGGGAGCTCATCTTGGGGCTCCATCCAGGGACCTGAGCTGAAGGTGGCCACTTAACCGACTGAGCCACCCAGGCTCCCCTCGGGTGATCCTTTTATTTTTTTATTTTTATTTATTTATTTTTAAAAGATTTTATTTATTTATTTGACAGAGAGAGAGATCACAAGTAGGCAGGGAGGCAGGCAGAGAGAGAAGGGGAAGCAGGCTCTCTGCTCAGCAGAGACCCCAATGTGGGGCCCGATCCCAGGACCCTGAGACCATGAACTGAGCTGAAGGCAGAGGCTTAATCCACTGAGCCACCCAGGCGCCCCTATTTATTTTTATTTTTTAAAGATTTTTATTTATTTATTTGACAGACAGAGATCACAAGTAGGCAGAGAGGCAGGCAGAGAAAGAGAAGGTGGGGGAAGCAACAGGCTCCCTGCTGAGCAGAGAGCCTGATGTGGGGCTCTGAGATCCTGACCTGAGCTGAAGGCAGAGGCTTTAACCCACTGAACCACCCAGGCGCCCCGGGTGATCCTTTTGTAATCCTTTTGGAATTTTAAAGTTTTATTTAAGGATACCATTGGAGTTAAGATTGAATAAAGTATCTAAAATGATAAATTTATATTCCAGGTGCTATTTATTTAATCGTAATACTGCTTATTTATTTATTTATTTGAAGATTTTATTTATTTGACAGAGATCACAAGCAGGCAGAGGGGTTGGGGAGCAGGCTCCCTGCTGAGCAGAGAGCCCAATGTGGGGCTCAATCCCAGGACCCTGAGATCACTACCTGAGCCAAAGGCAGAGGCTTAGCCCACTGAGCCCCCCAGGCGCCCCATGTACTGCTTATTTAAAAATAGCAGTTGTTACATTGATTCTTTGTGAAATCTCTTGTTTCTTGCAAGAAACTCCTCCAGTGTATTCCCTCTTTTTTAACTTACACATTCTTGTCAGAAGAAAGTTGCTTGACATACACCTAAGTGGGATAAGGCACTGACCTGTTTCTTCTGGTGACTTGTGTAAAGTGCCTCTGGGCTCCTCTTGGTCTGTCCTCAGTGCCCCAGAGGCTGAGAGTCACCTTCTCGCCGACGGTCCCGTTGCCCTTGCTGAGATTTTCACACCCTGCAAGCAGCAGGGTACTGGGGCTGTTAGGGTGCTGAGTGCAGCATTTATTCTGAATGGTTGAGACCCTGATTCATGTTGTTTAAAGAGACAATATAAATAAGAGGAAATGTATAAAAAATACAACTCTGTAATTTGAATGTTTCTGCCTGCTCCTTTGCTAAAAGAAAGGTCAGTTTGGTGGTAATCAGAGAACCAGTGAACCTGATGTAGAATTCTGACGCAACTTCTCCTGTGATTTCCCCTTAGGAAGCCTTGGAAGATCGTTTGGAAAGGATTAATCGAGAACTGGGCTCAGTTCGAATGACATTAAAGAAATTTCATGTGTTGCGCACCTCTGCAAATCTTTGAGATCTGTAGCCATTAAATTTTGAGACGTTTTTGTTTGCACTAATGTATAATTATGCACTCAGAAAAGGCAAACTATTTTGTACTGTTTATAAGCCTTCAAATAGTAGTTTTACAATCATGCTATTCTTTACACTTGCTGTTTTATACTTCAAATGGCCACATATTTTCAAGATATTTTTGTTATGCTCAGGAATCTCTTGTATATTTTACTATTTAAAAAGTATTATTTTTAAATAGTATAAGTCTCCAGTTTATATCAATAGTAAGGAAATGTAAACAGGGGAGGCAGCTTGTTTCTAAACAAATAGTGTTATCCTTTTACAATTAACTTTGCACACTAATTTTATATACTTGTTCTACATTGTGAATATGATTCTTTTTTTAAAAAATAAATGCTTAAGAATAGCTTCCGTAATAGACCAATACATGCTGAATGCAAAAAAAAAAAAAGAAAAGAAAAGAAAAAGAATGCAGCATACCCTGGATTTTAGTTGTGTTGAGATTTTTTTTTCTTAATGATAATGCAGTTCCTGTTAGGAACAAGTCTTAGAGTGATTATTACAATAGTAATAATGGAACTATTGGAAGTAATGGAATATCGGAAAGCTTTGGAAACTGTGAATAACTCATTTTGTTTCCCTTGAACTTTATTGTCTGTAAGGAAAGAGAAATGAGCACTGTTATTCTCTAATGTTGTCATATATGTAGTACTTTCCAGAAAACGGTAAGCCGTTGGGGGACCCGGGGCTTTCTGCCCAGCATTCCGAGTGAAACCATGTCCATAAGGTGATGGTGGATCAAGCTTTGATGAAAGACCACCACCCATCGAGGGTTCAGAGTGGCCCTGGTTTCTGCCATCAGAGCCACTGAGCAGATGTTTTCAACCCTGCTGACCCCCACCACCCCCGCCAAAAAAAAACAAAAAACAAAAAACCCTCCAGCCGTGGCAGGGGCTGTCAGGATGCTAGGTGTAGATTAGAGTCCCCTCCCCTTAATGTGCACAGGCAGGGAATGTGTGCAGATGACGCGTGGGCCTTTCCTTGGGCCTTGCTGGGGAGCTGCAGCTCACGGCCTGGCAGCGGCACCCGGGCGGAGGCTGTGCTCTGATCAGCAGCACCAGCAGGTGTGTGTTCTGACCCCTGGTCAAGTCCGGGCTGCCCCACTGCCCACTTTTCGGGGGCCGGTCGGAATCCAGTGCCCACATATCCGTGTACATGTTCATCAATAGACTCATTCTAAACTTTCAGAATTGATTGCCACTGATGATGCTCAGGTTTTAAAGTTTGGTTTTCTTTTGAATGTTTTCTTCTTATGTGACTCTTAGCAGCTCGTAGTTATAATGAGCCAAGCCAGGCATCACTGCACTAGGGTCTGTGTATGCCTTTGAGCAGGGATCTCAAACTGCACCCTTCACCAAAGCTTACCTGGCTGAGCTCTGGGCCTGTTGCCCCAGCAGGCTCCCTTCTCAGCTTCCTGGGTGGTCCTCCATCAGGAGGGGCCATCTGACACCTGCCTCTTCTGTTCCTCTCCGTGAATCGAACCTTTGCTCCCATCTCCTGCCAACAGTTGAAGACCTTGGGTTAATCACAATTATTCATCAACAGAATAAGTGCCTTTATTCATAATACTTTTTTCTAGCCTTTTTTTTTTTAAAGTCAACTAGTTAAAGAATAAGTTAATTTTAATCAAGCTCCAGTACAGCTGTGTCAAGACCTAGTAAAGGGATCGACTTTACTGATGGTTATTACCTTTGTGTTCCTATATGTGATATTAGAATTTAACTTGAAAATTATTAGGATATTCCTTGTTCCCTCCTTTTATCATGAAGTCCACTACCTTCTCAAGAATAGGAAATTGCCATTTCAGAAGTTTTATCTTGTGAAGGAGTTATCTTTTTAGTAGTCTCTATCGGCTTATTCTAAGAAAGATCTGAAACCCCATCAAAACCTCTTCTATGCCTCTCAGAAAACATGTGCTTTGATTTTTTAAATGTATAATAAATTGTATCAGTCACTTATTTAAACATTAAAAAAAAAACAAACCTTTTTCTTCATAGCTGTGAAGAGGAGAACCAAGGAAAATCCTTTCAGCCATCTTTCCCTTTTTCGTGCTTAATTTACAAACACAGAACGCTCCACTTAAAAAGCAACTCAACCCCAGAAGTGGCGATGTTAGAAAGTTGCGGGTGTCCCTGGGAGGTGAATTGCTTGGTTCCTGGCTGGGGCTGAGCTGCTGGAGAGTAACAGCCTGAGAGCACCTTCCACTTCGGGGAAGTGCCTCTTTTAATGCAAATAGAGTTTACTCACTCTTTTCCCGTGGTTCTGTCCCTTTCATAGTACCTGTTCTGGCTGTAGAGGTGGCTAAGGGCAGAGCTGCTGGGCGGCACAGGGAGAGCCAGGAGGACCTGGGTCACCACCAGGCTCAGGCCTGCCCGCCTCCGCAGCAAGAGATAAGATGAAGCGATAAGCTTCCTTCCATTTTAAAGGAGATTATGTACAGTACCTGGTGCTTCCTAACTTTTCAACAAAAGTACACATTTCAGATTCATTCTGAGTTAATCAGGGCTTTGAAGTAGTGATTTAGGACTTTTTAAATAGGAAAGTAGGTTGTGCCCCCCCAATTGATTTAAAAATTGCCTTGGGTTGGTTGACGTTTCTGTTAGGTGGTCTAAGATGATCTCTCCACCTTTTTGCAAGAAAAAAAAGATTTCTTGGAGTTCATATGATCTTCCTGGTGTGAGGTGTTTGTTTTTTGACTATTAAAACTGGTAACTGTTGGGTAGAAGTTCAGAAGCATCTTAAATAGGTGATCTGGGGGTTATTTGATGTAAACATAGGTTATTTTCCTTAAAAAAAAAAAGAAAAAAAGAAAAGGTTTTGTCCATGTAACCAAAATAATGGCTCCTTTGAATGTCCCGTAATTAGAGGTCCAAGGTGGTGGCCTCTAAGGCAGGACCGCAGGAAGGCCGGTCTGCAGTAGGCATCAGAAGGGCCACATGAAGACGAGGGTTGTTTTTAGAGTTTGGTTCCCCTTCTTAACTCTGAAGACTCAGGCGCTTTGCTGAATGCTTTTTAAATTTGAATTCTGCCCTTACATATGTAGTAAAATTAGACATTTTTGTCATTTTAATTTTTATCTCAGAAGCAATTTTCATTACATTTTAATGTGTCACTTGTGCTGCGAGTCTTTAAGAAGCTTTAAAAAGTAAGCGCATACCTAGCACCCTTCACGAGTCCTACAGGTAAATCATGTTTACCCGTCACGAGAGTGTGCGTGGTCATGAGATGTACAGGTCTGATTAAACCAATTATATTGCACACATTCTGCAGGAGATGATAATTTTTTTGCCAAGAGCTCTGTGGCAGTATAATACGTTAAACTGCACCAGTATCTTAGGACCTGTGTTACAAAGCCTTCTTCTGACTTACGTTTTATTTCAGTAGATGCCTCTCAAATAGGAGGAATCAAGCCATAAATGTGCATTTGCTGGACATGACACACCACGTCATCGCTGTGACTCCAGACTTCAAAGATAATCGCTTTATTCACGATTGCACTGTAGCAGTTACCAAAACAATGAGAAACACTTGCTTCCTCCAGTGCTGCTGATGGTCCGGCAGAGACAAGTGCTTGCTGCAGTTTTTTTTAATCTAGGCAAGTATTGGAGTCATGGGATTGTAAGCTCTGCGAGAGCAGGGACCATCGTGTCTTCTTGCGTACAAGCACTCAATAAATACTTGTGGATATGAACTGCCTTTTGATATTAGTGTATTTATTCCTACCGGGTTACTGGGGGAGCTGCTTTTTGATGAAGGCCTCCCAAGTTTTGAGTGCAATCATGGCAAGCTTGCAGTGGTATCACCCAGGGGCTCAACTCGGGGTGGGGGACAGGCAAAGAGCCTCCCTCTGGCTATCTCCCTGTATGCTCCGGAAACCATGCTCAGTGGGACTTAAGGCACCTCTGGGTGGAGGGAAGAAGGTGAGGGTCTCGTATTTGTTGGGACATCTTCACTGGTCTCAGAGTGATTGCCCTAAGATGGTAAGACAGGTATTTTGAGAGCTGTGTAATGATGGCTTTCCTGGCCTCCTCTCCAATTCTAAGTCACCGCAGGGTCGAGCAGCCTCTGGTGGTTTTGCCCGGGCTTTATGGGAACGGTCTGGGGCTGCTTTAATTACAGCGCTTGCCCTTCCAGGGGAAAGCGCTCCTTTCGCCCACAGAAGGTGATACTTGGGGACAGGTAAGCTAGGTTTTAGGTGTGGCCCATTTGGTTCCATCACTTCAGACCTTGGCAAAAAGGCCGTTCCCGCTCAATCTAACTGCACACTCAACGATTCATTGTCAGTTTTACCCAGTACCCTCTTGGCCGTCTTGTTCCTGACTGGAGAGTCCGGTCGGGAGGGAACATCAAGATGAATCTATTTCTGATCCTCTTCCAGGTCCTTTTTGAGGTCGGGGACTAGAGCTTCACACAACCCTTCTGTTGTCACCGATCCCACTACTTCTGATGACCAAGGGGCATTTTCATCTTTCATGCCCAAAGCGAACGTATTCGGTACCGGGGAGAGAACCCCCTGCCAGCCGCACACCTGGTCTCTGGCATTTAGGTTTGGGCCTCATGAAGTCGTACGCGGTTTGTTCCCCTAGATCTGTCGGCTTACCCCCTAACTTCGTTTTTAAGAAAGCTACTTAAGTGACGATCGCCGCAAGCCTACTGGTCCCCTTCCGCGAGGGCACTTGGCTCCTCTAGCGCGGTTTCAAGGCCCGCGGGGTCCGAGGAGCCGGAGCCCCCCACGCCCAAGCCCCCCGTCCCCCGGGCGGGGAAGCGCGAGCCCCGGCCGCGGAGGGGAGACAGCGAGCCGGCCCGAAGTTCGCCGGCGTTCTTCCGGCGGAGCCCAGCCCTCGGGGCGGGCGGGGGCGGCCCCTCGCCGGGACTCGCCGCCGCTCCCCGCGCGGCCTGACGGAGGCGCAGGCCCGCCGCCGAGTGGGGGAATGCGAGGCGGGCCCGGCGCGCACGGGCAGCAGCGGCCGCTGGGGCGCGCGGGGCACGGCGGCGGCGCGGCGTAGAGCTGTCCAGCCCGTCCGCGGGCGCGCCCGGCCCCGCGCCCCGCCGGCCGCCGCCTCCTCGTCCGCCTCGACCGCCGCGGCCCGGCGCGCAGCGCGCACATCCGCGGGGCCAGCACGTGCGCGCCCGCCGCCCGCGCCGACGGCCGGGGAGCATGCCCGCGGGGACCCGGCCGCTCGCCCGGGGCCAGCTGGCGGCGGCGGCGCGCGGAGCCGCGGGGCGCAGCCGGCCGGGTCGGGGCCGCGGGGCCCGCGCCTCCCCGGCGGCGTGAGGCGGCGGCGGCGGCCCAGCGCGGCCGAAGAGGACGGAGCCGCGGCCGCGCAGAGCGGGGTGAGTGTGTCCGTGGTTCCGGCCGGAAGGCGGCGCGGCCGGGAGCCTCCCCGGGGCCGCCAGCGGGCCCCTGAGAGCCGGGCGCGGGGCGGCGGCCCCGGCCCCGCCGGCCCGCGCGCCCGGGAGGAAGGGAGGAAGGGCGGGGGGTTGGGTGGGGGAAGTGGGAGACCCGGGCCCGGCCGCCCCGCGCGGGGAGGAGGGTGTGGCGCGCGCCGGGACCCCTACCTCAGGAAGTCGCCCCGGAGCCTACCCCCTCCACCCACCCCGGGAGACCCACCGGCTCTCCGGAGTCGGGCCCCAAATGCTAATTTCCCAAATGCTAATTTCCCAATTTCCGTCGGTGGCGGCCGGGGCGCGGAGGACTCCCCTCCCCCAGTGACAAGTGTCACCGCGGTCAAGGGGCAGGTGTGTATGCGGTGCTGGGCCTGTCCGGTCCGGCCCGCGCTCCTGAGGAAGGGCCCGGGAAGGGGCCGGGAGGAAGTGGTGGGCACAGCCCTCTGTCCAGCCTTCTGCCGTTTCCCGCCTGCAGCCGGACATCCCTCCAGCCCTGGCCGTGGCTGGGTGGGTTGTCTGGGGCCTAAGCCTGGGGTGTGGCCCTCCGAGAGGGTCCAGAACTTAGAAGAAGGTGCTCCAGGTGTCCCTCGGGCTGGAGGAAAATCTGGCCCATCTCCATCCTGAGAGTCTCCCTTTGCTGTTGTAAGCTGAGGCACCGCTGTCTTAGGGCAGGCAGCTGCCCCTTCCCCCCTGCCCCTCATCCTTTCTTATCAGGGGCAGGGCTGATGGCTGTTTGGGGGCGAAAGGGGGGACACTTCTTCTCCCCCATAATGTGCAAATACCACCCCCCCAAGAAACCCCAAATCAACATTCTAAGTAAACAATGTGCTTGCTAAACAAATGTCATTTCAAGGCAAGTCCTCTAGCTTTGTCCCCTTTCAGCAGACCTGCTGCCCCTATATAGAAATTCTAGATCCCTCATTCTACACTCCTCTCCCTACCTCTGACGCAGGGACTGGGGCACTTCTGCAAAGTCTCAGGCTTGCCCACGTCCCCCTCTCCAGAATCGGGATTCTCTAAAGGACACCTCGTTTGAGCATCTTTCTGGGTCCGCTACCAGCTCTCACCCCAGTCTTTGCCTGGGAGTCACTGGAGCTGATAGGACAGGGCCCTCCCCGTCCTTCCTCTGGACCTGAGCTAGCACCAAGGCCCCCAGTGCGCTGTCTCTGCTTCAAAGTGTCACAGCACTTTAATGTCTCTCGTGTGGCTCTTATCGCTGTCTGCCTTATTTTACAGCTACTTTTTGTGCCTGCTCTTTATCTCCTCTGCGGGCTTGTGAGCTCCTGCTGGAGAGGCCTGGAGTTTGATTCGTTCCCCCACCCCCGCCACCCCGGGCTCAGCACTGTGGGCAGAGTCCCCGGCTAGATGGAGTCAAAGCCGCCTCCCCAGCTTGCCTCTAGGACCCCAGCTCATCTGGCTCCTGGACTTTTGCAGTTAAATTATCTTTCCTGTCTTCGGAGTCTGTGTGTCCTGATGGGAAGAGATTCCCCAGCCCTCTCGCTTTGGGTTAGGTAGCATTGTTTTTCTTGTAGGGAGTGACTTGCCAAATGACGGACGAGGGCAGTGTATACTTTGCTGTTCCCTGGGTGGTGAGTGTGGAATGGCCCTTCTCTCTGGCCTCCCACAGCTCACGGTGTGTGGCAGGCAGCAGGGTAGAGAACTGGACTACCCAGGTGGAGGCTCCGGGCCCGGCTGCCCTTCCGTGTCTGCGTGCGCTTAACTAAGTCACTTGGTTTCTACTGGTCTGGGTTGGTCCTTAATGAATCTGAGAGAAAATTCCTCTGCATGGTATAGGCCCCTCAGGATCTGGGCCCTGCCTCCTCTCCTCTCTCTTATCAACTTTCTATTATCAGAACCCAGGCTTGTCCCCACAGGCCTTCCCAGGGAAGGTTGATCACCTTTACCCTTGTGCTACCCAGATGGGACCTGTTTACAGGCGGTCCCCAACCTCCTACTTAGGCTGAGCGTCTGGGGGAGCGGTGCTGGAGTGCTTTTCTCTGTATCCCCAAGGCCTGGCTCATGGTAGGCTCTCAGGAAAATGTTGGGTGAATGGCGAGGGGTCAGCTCCGATGACGCCAAGAGTCCTCACCCCAAGTTGACTCTTGTACATTCTCTCTCGGGGGATCTAACTTTCCTCCCTCTCTGAGGCCAATATTAAAACCAAGCAGACGTTCTCCTTGCCATGCCATCTGGTTACGTCTTTCCAACTTGGTCTCTGAGAAGAACCAGTCATGGAGAATGTGCACTGACACATAAAGATTAGAAGAGGAAACTTCTGGTCCTTCAAGATCATTGCCTTGGTGCTTTTGAAAAAGATGCCGTGGACTTGTACTCTGGATGGAAGGACTCTCAGGATCTGGCTCCTGGGGCCTCCGCGCTGGGCAGGGGCCATGGTCAGAGTCTGCAGTCACGCGCTCGGTCGCCACTTCTCAGCCGTGCCAACGGGAGATGCGCTCCTTTGCAGACAGCCATCGGGAGGCCAGCTTCACGGGATCCCCTGCCGCCAGGTGTGGTCTTTGCGTCGCTTCTCCATAGCTCCTTCCCTTGATGTTGGTTCAGCTTTTACTGGGGACCTGGGGATGTTATTAAAGGGAGCTGTGGCCAGTCTACGTTTGGTTTGCTCTGAAGCGGTCGCAGAGGGCATCACTCCCTCTGTTCAAGGCTCCCAACGGAGCGTCGCATGAAAAATTTCTCTTCCGGTTTAGGGCCAGGCATCCTTGGCCTCGCCTGCAGGAGACTAGGTCGCTGTACTTCCAACCACGAGAAGGAGCAGGGAAAGAAAACCTGCATTGTGTGTCTACTCCGTGCACGCGTTCTTCCGTTTTCTCAGAGAAAGAGACTGAAACACAGGGAGATCCATGGATTTGCCCAAAGGCTCTCAATTTGTACCCCGTTCTGCCCGAGTCTTCCCTTGCCGCTCGCACTGTCTTTCTGAGTGATTATGGTTACCTTTTTTTTTTTTCCTAAAGATTTTATTTATTTATTTGACAGAGGGAGGCACAGCGAGAGAGGGAACACAAGCAGGGGGAGTGGCAGAGGGAGAAGCAGGCTTCCCGCTGAGCAGGGAGCCCGATGGGTTCGATCCCAGGACCCTGAGATCATGACCTGAGCGGAAGGCAGACACTTAACCACTGAGCCTCCTAGGCGCCCCATGATTGTGGTTACCTTTTCTTCTTGGCTTCCAGAACGCTTGATACACAACACAGTGTTCTGTTTAGTAACTATATTCACTGAGCCTTCGGGTCAGCATGTTTTTTTCCTGTTTCCTTTGTGCGTGCTTGCATATGTGTGTGTGTGTGTGTGTAGATCTAGATCCCTCTATTCTTTTTAAAAAAAATATTTTGTTTTAGAGAGATAGCATGAACAAGTGATGGGGGCATAGGAGCAGAAGGAGAGGGAGAGACTCTCAAGCCAGATGTGGGGCTCGATCTCACGACCCTGAGATCATGACCTGAGCTGAAACCAAGAGCTGGGCACTTAACTGACTGAGCCACCCGGGTGCTCTTCTGTTTGTGTTCTTTATAAGTCATCACAAAAGGCTTCTGGAAATCAGGATAGATAAGTGAGTTAAATGCAATAAGTAACATTGCACGTAAAACTTAGGCCAGCTCACGGTGTGGTTAGGGAAAGGTACCCCCCAGTTAACACAGGTTGTGTGTGATAGGTGTCACCTAAACGGCAGGCACAGGGGCACCCGGCGGGCTCCGTCGGTATAGTATGCGACTCGATCTCACGGTTGTAGGTTTGAGGATCACGTTGGGTGTAGAGATTACTCAAAAATAAAATCTTAAAAAAGTATATTTAAGTGGCAGGCAGCATTCAGAGGAGGAGACGCCCTTTCTGGGTAAGGAAGTCAGGACTGACTTCCTGGAAGAGGTGGAATTTGAACAGGCCTTGAAGAATGGGTTGAGTTTTAATGGCCACCGCACCTGTAAAGGTGTGTGGGGTTTATAGGGTCTAATCACAAAGGGCTCCACCAGAAAAGTTCTGGTGTGAAGGGAGGGGATTGGTCTGAAGGGTAAAGTGTGGGGTCTGGTGATGCCTTTTCCCATTGTCTCCAGCCCTGGCAGAGTGCTTGAGAACACGGGAATTGGGAGGGTTGCACCGTGGTAAAGACTAGAAGCTGAGGAAGGTAGCAGAGAAGCGACTTGCTCAGGACCCCGCTTTCAGCCTGGAACCCAGGTCCCCGATTACCAGTTCGGTGCTCGCTCTTGACGCCAGCAAGGAGGACGGCAGCAGCCTTGCACGTTGGCCCGTTTCTCCCCTAAAATGGGTATAAGGGTACTGACTCCCTCACCCCCTTGCCCAGCAAACACCATGACAGACCCAGGCTCCAGCTTTATGGCCGACGACGTAAAGGGCGCTGTTGGAGAGGAGAGCTGGCATTTGCTTTCATTACTCATAGGAACAATTGCCTTTGCCAGAGGACGGCAAGAAAATTAACCAACAGGCTGGGTTCTGGCAACAGACACGTCAAAAACCCAAGCCATAGCCTCGGAGAGGAGCATAGAAAAAGCAATTTCCCATCTTCTGCTGAAGTCCCTCACCCTTCGCAAAGCTTTCCTGTTGTGGGCAGGGGGTCAGGAGTCGGGGTGCAGGGGAAAGGCAGAGTCACCAAAACAGCAGCAGGGCTCGGGGGAGTCTCAGAGCCTTGGGACAGGCAGGGTGTGGATGTGTCCCCTTCCAGCCGTGGAGTGAGAACCCTGCTGAGTAAAAGACCTCCAGGGAGGATATATGGTCCGGCACGTGCGCACACAGCCCAGGCTCCCTGGTCCCAGCCCTTCTGTGTCTGCAGTGCCACCAACACCCCATCAGCGAGCACAAAACCACCAGCCCAGGGGACGGACCGGCTTAGGTTCCTGCGCGCCTCTGCTCACACGTTTGTTCCCCGATCAATACCTAACCCCGTTTTATGTTTCCGTTTGAAGATGCCGTATTTCACAGATGCTGTTATCCATTAACACTGAACACAGCCGCCACCGGCTGTCACTTACACCTGAACGAGGCTTATCTCGCTCAGGTATTTCCTCCGGGAGGCGCAGCACTGCCCAGAAATGGGAGCGTGCTCCGGCACCGGGCTTGGGGCCCCTTCCGAGGTTGAGGCGGCCGACACAAGAGGACAGACGTGTGAAAAACGTGGCATTGCACGGATCCCGAGAAGGATGCTTGTTTTTGGTCTGAGAGCTGAGAGCAGAAGGCGAGCATCTCCTCGTTCAGCCTCGGCTGGGATCACACATGCTGGGGGCTCAAAATTTGAAGCCACCCTGCACGTGTTGGCAAACGACCGCGTAAGCCCCATGAAGATTACTTGTAGCGAGTAAGGAGTTTGTAAATACGGAATCCGCGGATGATGAGGACCAACTTGTATGGGCAAAGCACGTCCACGACGGCCTGTTTGAATGTGAGCGCCACGGCATTCCTCAGAGATAAGGACGGACTGTTGCCCAAATTTTACAGAGGGCGGAGTGGGGGGGGCAGAGAGTATCCTAACCCCCTCCAGCTTGCACAGGCCAAGGTTTGCACCCACCCCCGCTTCGGCCCCCCGGCTTGGCTCTTCCTCATCTGTGGCTGTACTTGCAGTCAGATTCTTGTCCCCTCATGTCTCTCCCCATGCAGGGACCTCATGGGCTATCTCTGTCATCGTGTCTGTCCCCGTGGTGACCCCGGCATCTAGTACAGGGCACCTCAGTGGTGCGCAGTACAGACGGGGGACTGGAGGCTGGGGCTGTGGTTTCCAGGCTTTGCTGTCTCAGGTACCAGAGAAAGGAAGAGTCCTTGGCATCGGTCCCCTCTCTTGGCTCCCCTGTGCCCTCTTCCAGAAGGGCGCCCACCTCACCTTTCCACAGGCCTGCTGGCCACACGCACGTGCGCGCACACACACACACACACACACACACACACAGAGGGAGGGTCAGCGAGCCCACGTGGGTCCCTATGACTGCTCTTTGCTGAGAGGAGCTGAGGGCAGTCCTTCACCCAAATGAATGACCCACTTAGGGAGGGGTTTCAGGCCAACGTGAGGCTTCCTGTGGCCTCACATCCTGGCCTTCTTACTCCTGGCAACCTTTCCAAAAGCATTTTGCACTGGTGCCCTGTTAAGAGCTGGAACATAGGTAATTCAGATGACCCGCTCATTCTTCTCTCCGAGGCTCTGTTTCCCCTTGCAGATGTGGTTCCTGGTGATGGACAGAATTTTCTCTTTTGGCAGCTAGGGGCTTTCCTCCTCGGCCTCCGTAGGGTCTGGCTGACTCATCGGCGGGGCTGTGGAGCCTGGTGCCAGCTCTTTCCCCCACTGCTGGCCTGCCAGGACTGAGTCAGGCTCTGCAGCCTGCTGGGCTTACCTGGCCTCGTGCCGCCAAAGGATCCAGCCCCCGCTGGGGGGCTCACAGGGCAGCGGGGTGCTGTGTCAGGCCAGTGGAGGGGTGGAGGGCCAGCACTCTGATGGGGGAGGGTACTCCCAGCTGTCCTCCCCTCCGGCCCCTGCTGTCTCTGCAGCCCTTTGAAATGCCATCTCTCAAAGGGGGCATGGGGTGGGAGTGTGTTGGGGCAGAATAAGGAGACATTCCCCTTTTCGGTGGAGAACAGCTCCTCCGGGCACAGCCAAGAGGCAGGGCTTCCCGGCAGGTCTGAGAACTCGGTTAAGGGCAGGTTAGCCAAAGAGAGTCCCCTCCTCTCCTCTGTCGTACTGGAGGGCCCATTAATTGCTTTGCTTTTCTTGGCAATTTGTAAGAGCTGACTTTTTGCTTGTGTTTTCATGAGAGGGGAAGAAAAAAAAAACAACCCAAACATGTTCTGCAATGACAATTTTTCCCTCTTGGGTAATCACAATGGAAAAAAGCATTTAAGGCCTTTGGAAACCACACATAAGTGCGGCTCAACGAGGGAGGGGGTGGGGGGGAGCATTCATCAGGGACGGCCAGACATGGAGGCAATTCGGCGGCTCCCGTGTAGGGAAACAGTCGTTTCGCGTGTATTTTGGGTTTGCTGGCCACAGCATATTTTAATCAGTCCGCCAGTGTTGTGCATCTGACAGGCCAAACGTTTATTGTGGTTGAACCATCTGGGAGGTGGGAGGCCTGCAGCCTTCCCCAGTGGCAGCCGGTAACTCCTCGTTTAAAGGAAATTTGTTCGATGTGTTCAAGAACCCACCGCTAAAACACCATTAATAACAGAAGCCTCAGGAGTTCTGAAAGCACGCACGCTCGCTTAGCCATCCACCGGACGTGCCTCGCCCAAGACCTCATTTTTTCCTCTGCGCGGGTGACATTTTCCAACACAGTGAAGCAAAGTTCTGAAGTGGCCCCTTTAATTGGTCCAGAGCCCGGTGTGTATGAACCCAGTGTGGAGAGGAGTTCATTAATTTGTAGCTGGACGCCGTGCCGCCTGTGTCTTTGCTGCGGGAGTAGCGTGGAACAGATCCCTGCATTAGTATGCAGCAGGAGCTCCCGTCCTGCGCTGTGAGAGAGAACGCTGGCTTTATTTCAGTTTCCAGCCTTCGGTGACTCACTGTGGCATCGTGAGTCCGCGGGAACCACTGCTGACCCGCTCCGACTGTCCTGCTCTGCTTGGGCACCGCGGTTTACAGCCCCATTTTTCTTTCTTACCTCTGTGATTTCGCCTGGCTGAAGGTCTCTTTCCCGAGGAATGCTTTGCCTGACTCTCCAGCAGGGGGGAAACTAGGAATTCAGAATATTATGGATCGAGCCAGGCAAGCCGGAAAGAGCCCTGGAAAAAACCAAGTCCAAGGCTTTGACCTTTCCACGGGGAGGAATGACTTTCCATTTCCCCGAAACCTTAAGATCCTGGGGCTGGGCGTGGAGCACAGTGGAGACTCAAGGACACGGTGGTGAATGGAGTCTGGCTCATAAATTCTGGGCCATCCGGTTCCCTCACGTTTGTCCTGGTGATCTGGTCGCTGCAGGACTGGGGTACAGAGGGTGCGGGCTAGTAATGGCACGTGTCTCATACCCAGCTAGGTTGGCCTTTCATGACAGACTTTTCTAGATACCGAGATTCCTGCTCCAGGAGAAGGCGGCTCTTCCCTCTGGAAGCCATGGGGGAATCCCTGGTCTGGCCCAGCGGCTCCTCAGGTAGAGGGACGGTGGCTTGTGTGCCTTCGAATCCCCAGTGCCCAGCACAGTGGCTGGTGATGACTCGGGGCCAGGTGACCATGTTGGGAGAGGTCAGAGGTGAAGGGCCGTCTCTCGCTTATCCACCTTTTTACAACACCCTCTGATACACAGAGTGTTTCCGCCCGATGTGCTTCGTTTGATCTCTTGTAAGTGCTGCTGTGCCCATTTTACAGGTGAGGAAACCGAGGCTCAGAAGGGTCATGGTTTGGCACCCAGTGCTTTCTCCCGCCGTGTTTCACACATGGGGGCACTGTAGCTCAGAGAGGTCGTGATTCGGGTCAACCACAGAGGAAGCACCCTCTTGACTCAGCGTGGTCCTGACCCCTCATACTCGTGTTCAGTCCCGTCATCACACACCCGTGTGGTGGTGTTCTGTCCCATCGGCATTTCCTGATCCGGTTCAGGCTCAACAGTGCTCATATGATACTTCTCAGTTTGGGTTTGTATGAGTTTTTCTTGCTGCTTTTCTTTTTTTTTCTCCAGAGGGGAAAACAGAATTCCTTTTCTGTTGGTTCTGCAGCTTTTACTTTTCCAAGAGGCCAGAGGGCTCCCAAACTTAGAGCAGATTCCCCGAGACGGGGTTGTGTGCTCTGAGGTTGTGGCTATCTCTGGATGCGATGCTCCGGCCAGTTTCCGGCCCTGTTGTCCAGTCTGCCAGCTGTGCACCTGGGAGGCTCAGGATCGGAGACACGAAGTGGGGCCTAGGGCCGCTGGCTGGGTGTGGGGCCTTTTATCCCCCCCCTGAACTGGGTACAGCTTCCCTCCCAGTGGTGAGTGATGGCCGGTCCGTCCCTGTGGGGAGGGGAGGGGGAAGGCAGCATTCAGCCTGAGCCTCCAGAGTGAGCTTGTCCAGAATGGGGAGGCCCCACTCACCACCCACTCTGGGTTCTCATCTGGGGCTGGGTCTGCTTGGTCTGCATCTGTCCCCTCCTCTGGCCTGACATCCTTGGTGTCTCAGGGCTCCTGTGGGCAGGTGAGCTGAAGGCCTGTGGCCCTGGGCTGAGAGGAGCAGGTGGTGTAGGTGGGCCTCTGGCTCAGGTCAGGGTCCCTTCAGCAAGCGTTACAGGGTTGCTTTACCCAGGGGTCTAGAGGCGTACGTCCAGAGAGACGGGCTTGGGTCCTTGGTCCAGACAGAGATCATCCCTGGAGCTCCTCACGCTGCATACATCACCCCCTGGATGACTGTCACCTTGAGACGGCTCCCAGGCCAGGTGACGCAGCCACCAGTGGGGCTCTCAAGGACAGGGACCAAGTTATCCCTCTTTGGCTTCCTTAGAGTGCCTTTCCCTATTGTGAACTTGGAGAAAGGGGTTTGCGAAATCTCTGAATGCAAGGAGATGTGGGGAAGGTGGCCGCTTGCCTGACTGTCCCGATTGGTGCTCCGGAGAACCCAGCAGGATTCCCAGCCTCTGGCTATATCAGGCCTGGACACAGGGAAAAGGGGGGTTCTAGCCTGTGCAGCACCTGGGAGCCAGGGAGCAGGCGGGAAGGGCTGCTCGATGTCCTTTCCTTTCTGCAAATTGAAGTGAAATTCACAGAACATAAAATGAACCATTTTTGAAGTGGACAGTTCAGTATTGGATAATCCCTTCACAATGACATGTGAGCACCACCTCTGTCCACTTCCAGAACATTTTCATCACCCCAGAAGGAAACACCTGTCAGCAGCCGCTCCCCACCCCTCCCCCAGCACCTGTCTGCCCCTCATCTACTTTCTGTCTCTATGGATTTTCCTATTCTGGGCGTCTCACAGAGAGGGAGTCGCGCAATGTGTGACCTTATACGTCCGGCTTCTTTCACAGAAACAGGACGCTTTCGAGGTTCATCCACGTTGAAGCAGGGGTCCGGGCCTCATTCCTTTTTGTGTGGGCGGTGGCACACACACCATCAAATTCACCACCCAAGCCAGTTTTGAGTGTCCAGTTTGGTGGCAGGAAGCACTCACGCCGTCGTGCGACCCTGCCCCTGTCCGTCGCCGGAATGTGCTCAGCTCCCGCCAAGTGAGCCTCTGTCCCCACGAAACACGGACGCCCTCTCTGCTGCCCCCAACCCCCGGCGGCCACCCTGCCACTTCCCGTCTCTGTGAGCAGGGCTCTTCTGGGTGCCTCGTGTCCGTGGAATCCCAGTGTTTGTCCTTCTGTGACCGACTGACTTCACCGAACATGATGCCCTAGAGGTCCAGCCCTGTTGTAGGTTGTAGTTTGTGACCGAACTGCCTTGTGTTTTTTTAATTTATTCATTTGTGAGAGAGAGAGAGAGAGAGACAGAGAACATGAGCAGGGGCAGGGGCAGAAGGAGAGGGGGAAGCAGGCTCCCCACCAAGCCGGCAGCCTGATGTGGGGCTCCATCCCAGGACCCCGGGATCATGACCTGAGCCGAGGGCAGACACTTAACCGACTGAGCCACCCAGGAGCGCCTGCATTTTTTTTTTTCCTTTTTTGGCTGAATCATACTCAGCTGTACGGTCGGGTTGCATCTGGCTTATCCACTCATCCGTCGATGGACGCTTGGGCTTCTTCCGGGCCAGTGAGTTGCTGACTGTGGATGGGACAGTGAAACAGCCAGGCTCAGAGGGCCTGGGGGTCCGGAGGCAGGAGCTTTGGTTTCCGAGGGGCGTGGCCTTTGGTGGTTGCCCCTTTGTGCGCGTGGGTTGCCGTCTCCATCCAGTGGGGTGGAGACGCTCCCGTGCAGGGATGCTGTGGGGTTGCAGCGACTGGACGTGTGTGTGTGGGGGGTGGGTGGCTGGCACACTGAGTCTCTGTCTTCTGCCCAGGGATGTGAGGCCTGGTGGTACCTGGCCTTCTGCCCACCTGGGCTCCCCTGTGACTCCCACTTGCTAGAAGTTTCTCTCCCTCACAGAGGTTCCAATGCCAGCCCCAGGAGAAGGTGGTGGCCGTGTGTCCTGCCTCTTGGTGGCCTTCAGAGCACTTGTTGATGCCTGCTGATGGCAGTAGGAGACACACGGCCTCCTGAAGCACTGTCCCCTGGGTCCCTCCTTCAGTGCTCCAGGAAATCAAAGCCAGAGGGATGACATCCGCAGCCTCTTGGGGTGGCTGAGTCAGAGCAGAAAGCCAGCCTGGAATTCACTAAGTCACACTTGCCTTCATTAGGCTAATTAACTTTCGATGTGAATTAGCTTTATGAGCTGATTTCGGAAATCCATTACCATCCCGGGGCCAGCTTGGTGAGCAGAGGTGCCTCAGAAGCTGTGCCGTACATTTCCATATCCGCCAATTAGGTGTGCTTAATTATTAACCTAGGGCTGGGTGGCTAATGAGGGCTTGCATTCAGCATGCTTTGTTTGAGAATTCTAAGGCTTTTAAAAATTAACCATAATATAGTTAAAATCGTACTAGGAATCCTAAGTTGTGACCCATGTTGCAGATGACTTGGAATGTAAACTGAGTCAGGGGGTTGATTTGTGGAAGTTCACGTGGATGGAGAGTTGGGGGGGGGCGTTCCATGGGTACACTGCTGGCCGAGGGCTCATGGGGGGGTTCACTGGCTAGGCCACCCACAGAATTACCGCCTCCCAGGTGCCCGGGTGACTGAGATCTCCAGGCACCTCTTCTGACAGCCCTCGGCCATTAGCCCCGCTGTACAGAGGACAGCACCGGCCCAGAGTGGAACAGGACTGCCCCGTGGACACGCAGCTCAGAGACTCAAAGCCGGGCGTTCTGGCCCCGAGACTCCGGGCTCAGCTGCCCCTTGAGATGGTTTACCCCACTGCGGGCATACTTGGGAGTTAAGTAGGCTTTTGAGAGTCCACCTGGGAGTCTAAGCATTATGTAAACTTTCTTTTCTTCTTCTTTTTTTAAGTGGACGAGCTTGTCCCAGGGTGCACTTGGAGAAGAAACACTTCTTACTTCCCAGCCTCAAGTGGAACCTCCCAAGGCTGCGGAGACAAGAGTCCTTGTTTGTGCCGGAACGCTTGTGCCCCGGGGGCGGGGCGCTCCTTGCTGCCTGGCTGGCTGGCTCTCAGCGCACGGAGCCCATGTGCCCGGGACCCTGTGGGTGACAGGCTTGGCCAGCTCTTCCAGGGGCGTCACGGACGGTGATCTGTGTCACCAGGGACCCGGCTCTGCTGTCTCCTATCTTTACTGCCTTTCCTTGCTGCTTAGGTGTTGGTCACCAAGGGGCACCGAGCTTTGGCAGGCCCCCACACAGCTGGAGCCGAACAGATGGGGGTTTCAAGAGGTAGAGGTTTTATTTTTAGCCCCACAGCCTCTGTCACTATGGAGATACCAAGCTGGGGACCCACGAGGCTTCATGCTTCTCCTGCCAGAAAGGGGAGAGGGTCCTTTATCCTTCCTGGAACTTGGTTCCCTGGGCAGCCTCAGCTTCTCCAAGACCTCAGTCTGTGTGTGTGTGAAAGAGAGAGACAGACAGACAGGCAGACGCTGCTACTGCTGCTCACGGTGGGGAAGGATGCGCTCCGGGGCCCACCCGGCGTGGAGGCCAGCGTCCACAGCCACCTGTGTTTGGGTGGATGGCAACAGGAGACCCGAGGCTCCACGTGCCCTGTGCTGTGTGACCTTGGGCAGGTTGCTCCTTCTCCCTGGGCTTTCTGCTTCCTCACCTGACAGGTTGGGAATCTGGTGACATAATCGACTGGGGGCAAACTTTGTGGCTACAGTGAGGTTTGAATGCCATGAGTGTGAGCGTGTGTGAGCGTGTGTGTGCATGTGTGTGCGTGAGCGTGTCCAGTCAGTGTGACGCCAAGGTCACCCTCCATAGATCATCTAGCATTTTTCCTGCTCCTTCATCTTGTTCCTTTTTCCCGTCATTTGGCTTCTCCATTCGAAGGTGGAGAAAGAGGAGGTCGGAGGGAAAAGCATTTGGTCCTTTCCGTACATTATCATAAAAGCTGTATCGAGGGAGGTTGAAACCTACCCCTCACTCATGACTGATGTGCCGTCCGCAGAGTTGATGAAAATCTGTTGATGAAAAGAGTTGATGAAAATTCTGTTCTGGGGCGAATACGCCGCCTTGCCTCCGGTGGAAAGGGGCACTTGTTGCCTTAGCTCCGCCGCTGTGGTGGTCGTAAGCCAGCCGTCGGGGGGCTGAAGCTTTTGTCCCGAGTCGTGCAGCGGGTGCACTGGGGCTGAGACTAGTCTCCCTCGACTCTGCAAGCAGCACCCTCTCCACGGCTCCACACGGGACCGCGGGGGTCAAGTGGGCACACGCCCCGCTTTTCAGAATCCTCCTTTTCAGATCTCAGGCTTGACTGTTATCCAAAAATCGGAAATTATGAGCATTGATGAGGGTATGGGGAGACGCGAGGCCTTGTGCACACTGGTCAGTGAGTGACATGGGCAGCTGCTGCGGCCAACAGCCTGGGGGTTCCTGAAATGATGAGACAGTTGCCCCGGGACCCAGCAGTTCCAGCACTGAGAGCAGGGACCTGAGCAGGTGTTTGTACGCCATGTTCCTGGCCTCACTGTGCACAGCCAGAAGGTGGGAACACCCCAGCTGTCCATCAGCAGATGTGGGGACAACGTGGCTCTCCAGCCAGTAGAATATCACTCGGCCATAAAAAAGGAGGTGAGGGCACCTGCGTGGCTCAGTTGAGCAGCCACCTCCTGATTTCGGCTCAAGCCGTGATCTCAGGGTTGTGGGATCGGCCCCGTGTCGGGCTCTGCACTCAGCCCAGAGTCTGTGAGATTCTCTCTCCCTCTGCTTTTTTGCTCTTTCAAGCAAATCAATCTTTTTAAAAAAGATTTTATTTATTTGACAGAGAGAGGCACAGCAAGAGAGGGAACACAAGCAGGGGGAGTGGGAGAGGGAGAGGCAGGCTTTCCCCTGAGCAGGGAGCCTGATTTGGGGCTCGATCCCAGGACCCTGGGATCATGACTTGAGCTGAAGGCAGACGCTTGACTGACTGAGCCACCCAGGCGCTCCTAAAGAAATCTTAAAAAAAAAAGGGGGGGGGTTTCTGACATGCTACAATGTGGGCGAAGCTCAGAAATATTAAGGTGGGTGAGAGGAACCCCACAAAAGAACAGTATTGTGTGATTCTGCTTGTACGCAGAGCCCAGAGTGGGTGCATTCACAGAGACCGGAAGTTGAATGGTGGTGACCGGGGTCTGGAGGAGGAGCTAGTGTTTAGTGGGTACAGAGCTTCTGTTTGTGGCGATGAAAATGTTCTGGAAATCGTGGTGGTGGTTGCACACCACTGAATGTCCTGAGTGGCGCGCTTAAAAATGATTAAAATGGAGGGGAAAAAAAAACAAGAACAACCCTGATCAGGCTTGTCTTGGCATCTCAGGTGAGACTTGGGCTGGGTCCCACCTTGCTTTTACTTTCAGGGAGCACAGAGCTTCCCCCCAGCCGAGGCCTCCCAGCTCAGCTGCAAGCCTGTGCACTGGTTCTCCTGCTCTCTGGGGAGGGTGTTCCTGGCAGTTAATGGTCAAGCCTGGTCCCCGTGTGTGCATGACATCCGTCTCTATGGAACACTTGTGCACCTGACGTCGGGCATGTCCTTTTATGGCTCTGCTTGTTCTCAATGAGTGGAAAGATAAACACTTTTTCAGAGAGCAGATGCCATCTGCCCAGGGTCCCTGGCGTCCACAGCTGCAGAGCGAGTGGGAGCCGGCTCTGAGGGCAGGTGCAGCTGCAGCCCCTGGGGGAGTGAGGCGGGGGTGTGCGGAGGAATGGGACCCCGCACAGGGTTGAGGCCCCGTGCAGACAGCGTGGGTGTGTGGCCCTGCCATGGACCTGCTGGGAGCACCAAGTGGGTCACAGGCTCTCACCCAGCTTCTGTTGGCTCACCTGCCTTTTGGGTGGTTGTGAGATTTCAAGGAGAATGTGTGCCTCACTCAGTGCCCAGTGCCTCACGGAGCTTGGCGAGCCTGTGATTCACCCTTGCTGTGGCCTGCAGAGGTGCCGGGATCCTGGGTCTCTACCAGGGAGAGGTCACAGGCTTCCCAGAGTTCGGGAGGCGCTGCAGAGGCATGGCTGGCTGGAGGGTGAGGCCTGTGCGCTGGACAGAGGATGTGAGGGGGTTCCAGGCCACACCAAACTCCCCTGTGCCTCTTGGAGCCTCCTGCTGTAGGCAAAGCCCAGGGCTGCTTCTCTGTCGTAGTCGATTCCTGGGGCTGTGTAAGGCGCACCGTGGGGCTTGAAACACGGAAACTTCTAGAGGTCAGAAGGCCACGTGTAGGGTGTAGGCAGCATTGGCTCCTTCTGGAGGCCCTGCAGGAGAATCTGGTCCAGGCCTCGCTCCTAGCTGCTGGTGGTGGCCAGCCATCCTTGGTGTGGCTTGACTCGCAGACACACGACTCCCGTCTCCACCTCTGTCTCCATGTGGCTGTCCTCCCTCTCTGTGTGTATCTCTGGCTGTCTTCTTGTGAGGACACCAGGCATATTGGGTCAGGCCTCCCCTTGTCCAGTGTGACCTCATGTTAACTAAGGTATCTGTAAAGATCTGATTTCCAAATAAGGTCACATTTTGAGGTTCCAAGAAGAACATGAATTTTGGGGGGCACACTTTCGGCCCAGGGTAGTCTCCATACTGGTTGAAGGAATGAGTGAATGACCAGGGAAAGCCATTCAGGTGTGTCTGCTTAGGTGTGTTGGTACAGAAGGTAGGGACATCCCTATTGACCTGGGTGTGTGAGAGGGTGGCTCCAGGATCCCCCCAATCTCCCCAGCATACCCTCCGACCACTCACCTCTACACCCTGAGTTGGGCACCCTCGCTGCCTCTTGACTCAGGCCCCCTCCTAGGTAGCAACAAGAAGAATGTTTATTACAGGGAAAGTCCTACACACCGGGGGTTCTCTGCTTCTTTCTGCCCAAGATCTCAAATCTGTCTTTGTTTCTCTCCCCTCCCCTTGAAGCCAAGAAAGGCTGTAGGGGTGGCCTTTGGCCTTGGGCAAATCCACTCTCCTCTTTGAACCTGTTGCCGCCTGCAGTTGAAGGAGTCTGAGCTGGGTGCCTCTGAAGGGCTCTTTCGCTCTATGATCATTTCTGTTCTACTGCGGAGGAAATTCTGGGCTAGGAAGGCATGCCTTTGGGCTCCCCAAGAGGCAGGACCCATTTCCAGATGTTCCTGAGTCTTCTCTGCCGCCTCCTGTAGGAAGCCCTCTGCGATTCACCCGATTCACGTGTGGTTCCTGCAGTCCTCACTGTGCCCTTTGCGTGACACATGAAATCACAGACACTAGCCTGCTGTTCAGATGGTGTGCAGTTGCGTGTGCGTGCGCATGCGTGCATATTATACCGCGTTATGGACCAGTCTCAGAAACATAAGCCGATGATTATTTACTAGGAGATGTGCTAAGAGCAGAAAGAGGGAAAGCCCTACTTTGTTGCTTTCAATAGAGTCCAGAAAAGCATTTGATGAAGTTCAACATCCCTTCCTCTTAATAACCTAGAGACTGAGGGATAGACACGAGATCGCAGTGTGACAAAGGACATCTCCAATCAGTAGCAACATACTCCTTAATAACGAAACACTGTGGCAGCATCTTGCAAAGTGTGTTCGAGGGGCACAGGACGCTATTGCAGACTGTGTCATGACAGTGTCTAGAAGCCGCTGCTGGGAGAGGCGTCCCTCTGAGACACGCTCACCCCTGCCATTAGTATTGAACATCTCGGTGGACCGAAGCCAGGCCAATGGGCTGGGAAAAGGAAATGGAGCAGAACTCCTGGGAAGGAGCTTGGAGAATTAATGTTTTGAAATGGGTACAGTGTTCACCTTAGGTTTTCGTAGTGGACACACTGAAAGGAATTAGAAGTAGTGAGACAGCGTGGCGGCCAAGCCCCAGAGTAGGTACGCAGCTGCCATCGCTTTCCTAGGTGCCAGAGGTCACAGATGGGAAGATTGATGGGAAGAAGCACTTTAGGCCCTGGCTCGGGTGTCCACACCCTGGTTAGAAAGAAGAGTAATGGCCAGGCCGTCTCAGGCAGCTCCTGCCTCTGCTTTGCCTCTCTGGAGCCCAGAATCCCAGGGGGATTGTAGGGACAGTGATGCAGTGCAGAGCCTTCCAGATCCCTGCCGGGGTCAGGTCGAGGCTGTTCCATGGGGCCGAGCTTCCCATCCAGTGTTAGGGTGATGGACGGTGTGGCCTGGAGTCAGGACCCCAGGGTCCCAAGTCCGGTGTTCCCACTTTGTGTCTGGGGGGTTTAGGCTGAGCTCCCTGGAGCTGAATTTCCTTGTTGGTGACAGAAGGACCCCAGCACCATCCTCGCACACTTCTGGGGAATCTCTGAGAATGTCTTGAGCCCCTTTGCATGTCATTCGGCTCTTGTTACAAAGGCTGGAGGCCATTGTCTTAGGCTCAGCCCCGATCCTGGGCTGGGGATGCAACGTGTGGAAAGAGGACCTCAGTATGTTCTCAAAGATGGGCGCTTAGGGTCATCTGGTCCCCTTGTCCCACGTCCCCGCCTGGCCATCCCCAGGGTGGCTGGTGAGCAGAGTCTGGGTGTTGGAAGCCCTGTGAGAAGCCAGAACACAGACGAGGCCACACGTGGTCATTCGGATGAGGTCACCTCATTAGCTTTGGGGCCGAGGAGGTCTTCCTAGGGCCCCCTTCTCAAAGCCCCTCCTTGCCTCCCTTTGCTGAACGGGGGACATTAGGTGTAATTCAGTCTCTGAGGGATGGCTGACTCGCTCTCAGGCTGGCCCCACGAGGACACAGATGGAGCTTGGCCACGGGAGCAGGACTACTCAGAGGGGTGGGCCGGGCTGTGGCTGCCACCGGCTCCCACTAATTCCTTATTAGGTAGCCTTCTGTTTTGCCGCTCTCTTTTCCTTTTCTCTCCTCGGTGTGGTTTTGCTGCTGTTAATTTTTTGCCTTAGTTTAGCCTGTGGGGCCAGTGTAACTTTCTAAAGACTGAAGTTCTTGGGTTCTGTGACAACTTTGTCCTGGTGGCCCGGTGGCCTTGCGCTGCTGGTCAGCTAGCTTCTAAAGGGTCAGGGTTGCTGCCCGCTGGCAGACGGGGTCGTGGAGGTTAATAGGCAAGAGTTCCCAAGCTGGGTTTGCACCAGTCCCTGGGGAGCTTTTAAAAAGTGTTATTGCCTCCCTGGAAACTGATGGCTTTTTGATCTACTTTCTGATTCTTTAGGAGTATGTGGTTCATGCAATTAAAAGGTAGACTGGAATATGGTCTTAAAAATATTTGAAAACCGTTTGGACCACCTGTTATTTTCTTTGCATTCTGCTGTATCAAAAGAAATGATAAATGTTGTCTTTTAAAAAAAATATAGTTACTAAACTTTAAAAAAACTCTCATTTAATAAACTTCCCTTTAAAAACAAATTAGTTTAAGTCATATCTATACCCAGTGTGGGGTTTGAACTCACAACCCTGAGATCAAGAGTCTCAAACTCTTTCAAATGGGCCAGCCAGATGCCCTCTTTTTTTTTTTTTTTTTTTAAGATTTTATTTATTTATTCATGAGAGACAGGGAGAGAGAGAGAAATGGAGGCAGAGGGAGAAGCAGGATCTCTGCTGGGCAGGGAGCCCGCTGTAGGACTTGATCCCAGGACCCCAGGATCATGACCTGAGCTGAAGGCAGATGCTCCTGAGCCGCCCAGGCGCCCAGCAGATGCCCTCTTGTCCAGTAAACTTCTAACAGCAACTTAGCCATGCTGTCCGTGGTGTGTATCTTCCTCTAATGAGTCTGCTTTTTCTACCAAGATAATCAGTTATCAACCATGGTGTTTCCACTCTCTTCCTTTCCTAACAACTCAAGACTCACAGCTTTCTAGTCTTCAAAGAACATTTATAATTTTTCAAATGCTTTTCTTCACTATTCTTTCACTTAATCATCTACTTACTTTTTCATTTATTATAAAAATTATAAAACGCACACAAGAAATTGTTTGTGACGTTATGCCAGGCATTAGCCACGTTTTAAAAATAAATTAGGTAAGTTTTTTGATTTATGAGAACTTAAAATTCATTGGTTATCGGGTACCTGGGTGGCTCCGTGGGTCAAAGCTTCTGCCTTCGGCTCAGGTCATGATCCCAGGGTCCTGGGATCAAGCCCTGCATGGGGCTCTCTGCTCTCTAGGGGAGCCTGCTTCCCCCTCTCTCTCTCTGCCTGCCTCTCTGCCTACTTGTGATCTCTGTCTGTCAAATAAATAAATAAAATCTTTAAAAAAAAAAAAACCACTCATCGGTTATGATGAAATAGTAAAAGAGAGGACGGAACCACTGGCCGGCTCAGTCAGTCAACTCAAGGTTATGAGTTTGAGCCCCACATTGGGCGTGATGGTTAGTTAAAAATAAAACTAAAACAAAATAGAGGATAAAGGCCATACTTGATATGAAAACCATTGTTTGGATTCACAAAGACCTTACACTTGGTACCAAGCTGATGTGTGTGTAGTCTGGTCCGCCGTTTCCCTGTTCTGCTCCCCAGGGGTGACTCCCCTCGCCATGTCTAGTGCATGTGTGTACTCTTGGGAAGAGTCTCTGCGTAGACAAATATATGTTACTTTGGAAAAAACTGCACACAAACGGCCGCCCACCGCTGGGCTCCTGCTGTTTTGACTTAACAATTGGTAAATCGTGGCGGTGGTCCTCTGTTGGCTCACTTAGCTTGCCCAGGCCTTTTTAACAATGGGCTTTGTGGAGGAATCGTGGTTACTTAAATCCGTTTCACGGAGTTGTGTATTGTAATGGCAGAGGCGGCCGCAGCGAGTCTCCGAGCTGGGACGGAGGTATTCACGCAAATACCCTCCTCTCCCGTCCGCGCAGCGCGTTCCCAGAAGTCGAGCTGCTAGGTCGAGGGGTGTTTTCCTTGTTTCCCGTAGCTGCTGCTAGAGTGCTCTCCATAAGGGTGGTACCGATTTACACTCCCACTTACAATGTGTGAGTGCGAGGCGGTGGTTTTTAACCTCAAAACCCCAGGCAAGGAAGAGCTTTTAAGTAAAATGAAAATCTGGAGAAAACCATGTGAGAGCCTTTTCCACCGCAAAGGGCGGCTCCAGCAGAGTTCCTGGCACAGCCAGTTAAGGACGCCGGTTCCCGTTAGGTGCCCACTTGTACATGGCAGGGGAGGGGGCCCTTGATTCCTCCGGGCAGGTGGTGCCTTCCCGGGGTGGGGGGTCGCCCCCTCCTCTGTCAACTTGTCCATTACCAAGGATCTGAGAAGATGCTTTAAAAATGACACCAGGACCTGTAAAATTACAAAATAATTTTGCTAAAGTAAGGACATTATTATTATTATTTTTTTTTTTTAAAGATTTTATTTATTTATTTGTCAGAGAGAGAGAGAGAGAGAGAGCAAGCACAGGCAGACAGAATGGCAGGCAGAGGCAGAGGGAGAAGCAGGCTCCCTGATGAGCAAGGAGCCCGATGCGGGACTCGATCCCAGGATGCTGGGATCACGACCCGAGCCGAAGGCAGCTGCCCAACCAACTGAGCCACCCAGGCGTCCCTATTATTATTATTTTTAAAGATTTTATTTATTTGACAGCAAGAGACACAGCGAGAGAGGGAACACAAGCAGGGGGAGTGGGAAGGGGAGAAGCAGGCTTCCCGCTGAGCGGGAAGCCCGGTGTGGGGCTCGATCCCAGGACCCTGGGATTATGACCCTGGGATTATGACTTGAGCCCAAGGCAGACGCTTAATGACTGGGCCATCCTGGTGCCACAGGACATTATTTTTAAAGAGCTATACAACCCACAGATGTTTTAAGGGGTACAGAGGATGACACATTTCTGGCGAGGGATGGTAGTGATGTTTCCACAAATGGTTAAGATGTTAAATTTTGTGTCCTCTGTGATTAACCACATACACAGAAAAGCAAGCGTTCTCTCTCAGGAAGAGGACACTTAAAAATAGGAAAGACCTAATCTAAGAACGAAAAGAGAATATATGGGGCTTTTTGAACAGTTTGCTTCATTAATCATGTTCTCATGTCACCTTGAACTGGCAAGAGCTTGATGGTGGCCGGTGCTGACCTCCCACTGGGGTGTGAGAGCCAGTCTGGAGACGTGGAGGGTGTGAGACAGAGACCTCCCTGGGGACAGAGCTCGGCTGGACCTGTAAGGGCTCTGTGGTCCCTGAAAAGATCCCGTCTCTGACGTGAGGGCCTGAAGCTGACCTGGCCCATCTTGAGGTGCTGTCTTGGAAATGAGACAAGAAGCTTGTCCCTGGCCCGTTGCTGGGTGTTTTCTGAGCCTGGTATGAATGCCGCTGGCAAGTAGGGACTGGGTGCAATCTTTGTCACCATACTCTTGTGTCCCCAGTGGCTCTGATAATGTTTGCAAAAAGAGCATTTGCCTTGTCCCACCTAGAAGCTGGGGAGGGGAGTCGACGTCTGTCTGAGACCGCTTGGAGGCGCTGAGTAGGTGCTAGGGCTCCAGGGATCTGACCTGCATGGAAGAGCATCCTGGAGAGGTCGCCTAGCTTTTTGTACTGTCCACAGCCTCCTTGAGGTGCTGGGGTGTGACCAGTCGAGCCTCTGCTATTAGAGACTGTGTGCGCAAGCTGACTCATATAGGCAACGCGGCTTCGGTGGGAAATGGGTGTCGCGGCGTGTCTGGCCATGGGTCCTCGGTCCAGGTGTGGGTCTCTGGTCCTCACTCTGCTTGCGGAGAGCGAAGCACGCGTTCCAGGAAAGAGCAGGCCCCTGGGTTGGTTCTGAGACCACGGAGAGCCCCCTGATCGGGGCCAGCATGTCCTGGCCAGCCACCCTGGGACTGGGCGACCCATTCACGGTCCCTTCGAGCCACAGTCGCAGCCACACTGCACAACTCAAACTCCAATTCCAGGAGGCGAGGTGGCCGCGTGGCTACCCGGGCCCTGAACACCCTGTCTGGGGTGTTTTAGGTCTTAGAGGGTTAAAGAGCAGTGAAAGAGCCCGGAGCGGTGTGGGTTCATGGTTGACGGAAACACAGCCCCACCTTCCCTACGGTGCACCCATCTGAAAGCCTCTGTTACAGCTCGAAGCCACCATGGGAGGCTACCCAGGCACCTGTGACGAGTTTCCATTTGACTCACGTTTGTCAGGAAGGTGGCATGACCTACCAGATTCTCAGGCTGCTGTGATCCCAGAGCTGACCCAGCTCCACGAGTAGGCAGCGAGCGTATGCCTCCCATCAAGAAAGTCGTTACTTTTGAACAGACTCCAAATGGTACTTTTTTGCTTTTACTAAAATTGAGCAAATAATAATAAAACAGCCCACCCGACACCCTGTATTTCGTTGTTGTTGTTGTTTTTTTAACATTTTATTTGACAGAGAGAGAGAGAGAGATCACAAGTAGGCAGAGAGGCAGGCAGAGAGAGAGGGGGAAGCAGACTCCCTGCTGAGCAGAGAGCCCGATGCGGGGCTCGATTCCAGGACCCTGAGATCATGACCTGAGCCGAAGGCAGAGGCTTTAACCCACTGAGCCACCCAGGTGCCCCACCCCCGTATTTCTTAAAAAAAAGGAAAACATTTCATGCCAACCCAGAAATTCACCTTGGTATCACAATTCAGCAGAGCTCCACGGACAGAAGGAAGAAGTTCTCACTCAGGCAAGGTGCAGGCCACCATCCTCTGTCCTCCTGGAACCATGACCCCAGAGCCCTGTCCCTGCCCCACCACCCCTGAGGGTGACAAAACTTCAGCAGAAGCAGCTTCAGATGCTGCCGTAGCCCCACGGGATCCCTGGAGAAGCCTCCTCCTCCCCCCCTAAAAGTGGCTGCAGAGTTGAGTGGTCTTGCTGAGCGAAGTCTTGCCTGGAGCCCTCGAGGCCTGAAGGCGTCCTTGATGGATGGAAGGGAGACTTATTATCGGTGCTCAGTCCAGACAGAGCAGAGGGTGGGAGTTTGAGAGCTCTGCACCCAGCCTGCAGGGGCTGAGACTCGGGCTGTGCACCCCTCTCTTGGGTCCCCCCTTTGGTTGGGAGTGAGCTGGGCACGGGGCCGAGGGATGAGCCTCCGTCAGGACCAAGGCCGGGCACGTGTCTGACAATAGTTACTGCATCGCCTCAACAGCCCGTAGGTGGTAGGGTGGGTAACTCGCTTCCACCGTCATCGTGTGCTGCTGTGGAGGAGGAATTACTCAGGAGCTCACCGCAGTCGAGAGCCAGTGGGGCTACAGCAGGAGGGGACGGCTCTCAGGGCAAGCTCAGCCTCCTCCCGCTGCCTCCTGCCCGAACACCGAGTCCTTTCCATGGAGACCCCAGGGAGCATTCCCTTAGAGCTCTTAACAGGGAAACGCTGGTTTCTCAGCATGAACCAGGATGTTTCTCACTGTTGGCGAGAGCTCTGTGGCCTGGTGGATTTCCCTCTTTGCTGTGCCTACTAGGAAGCACACAGCTGAAACTGTTACTCATTTGCTTATAGATTATCCTCAGGAGTCTTAGGATAGGTTTTCTCCTTCCTTTTTGGCTTCTTTCTTTACTCTTCTAGTGCTGTGAGGAGGCGAACCTAGGTTGTAGGGTTGTTGGAAGCACGTGGTATGAGTGGGGCTTGGATCCTGAAGATGCCCTCATGGTGTGTTCAGCACATGATTGCTGGGTGTGGACCAGTGGGTATCTGACCTCTCTGAAATGCTAACTAGGTCGGTGACGCAGAGAGGGTCAAGATCAGGCCTGGGCCCGATTCTCTTATGCGTCCTTCACATGTCTGACCCGTAGTAGCGGTTTGGTGAATGTGCTAGTTAGCATAAGTAACGCTAGCTGCTATAACAAGCAGATATAATCATCTCAGCAGCTCATCCCAATAAAGGCTTGTTCTCAGTCTTGCAGTTGACTTGAATGCTCTGGGGATGGCCTCCATGCTGTGACTCGGGGGTCCAGCATCCTTTCCTGTGCTGTTTCTGCCACCCCCTGGGGTGCCCTTGGGGTCCTCCACAGGACCTGGCAGTCAGCTGGTGAGGGCGTTGAGGATCACTTGGGCATTTTAGGGGTCTGGCTTGGAAGGAGTGTATGTTCCCCTACTCACAGAACTACTCTCCCAGTCCCAACTTGAATCTGGGGGCTATAGTTGTCATTTAGGTAGAGGAAAATGGACCAAGCCAGAGTGGCACAGGAAGCACTAGGGAAGGAACGAACCATGAAGGACACAGAGCTGAGAGCAGGTTCTCAGGGGGCAGAGCTGGAGGAGTGTGTGTGCTTGCCTTGTCAATCTCGGTGTCGGCCCTCTGGCTTGTGTTCAGTGTTCTGGATTATGTTTCCACCCTCCCTTCTGCCAAAACTAGAAGATTGCAGCATGTTGGGGCTGGATGGAGAGGCCCCTCAGAGGTCAGCCTCCTCACTGGACACATGACGAAAAGGATCCTGGAGGTGGGAACTGACCCGGCCAGAGTCAGCCCAGCGAGAACTCTGGTCTCAGCCCCACCCCTGGGGTCACTCCCCCTGCGTGCCCACAGGGAGGTCTCTGTGCCCAGTGTACACACCCCTGCTCTGGACAGGACGGTCGAATCCATCAACAGAAGGCCTGGCTGCTCTGACAGATCGTTGGAGAGACCCCGGCCTTCACAGCCACTGTTTGATTTCAGCATGTGTTCTGTTGGGATTTGGGGGGGAGAAAAGGAGTCTCTTCCGGAACTTATTCAGACGCTGTCTTGTCCTTGCGACCCACCTGTGAGCATGTGAAAGGCCTCCGTCCATCTCATATTAGGAACAGGCATTTCCTGCAAAGCCATCGGAGATCCCGGCCACTGTGTCAGTCACCCCTCGCTGCGACACAGTGCCCCCCAACTTGGGGGCTTAAAATAGCAATCGTTTTATCTCCTTACCACATGGCAGTTTGGGCGGGGCTTGGTGGGGACAGCTCTTCTCTGCTCGGCTGGTGTGAGCCCCGACAGCTTGCCTGGGGTGTGAGATCCACACCTGCGGTGGCCCCACTCCCGTGGCTCATTTGTCAGGGCTGCCACTTGGCTCTTCCGGCTGGAGCTCTTGGCTGGGTGGGCGGTTCCTCTCCTCATCACTGCTCCCCACGGCTGGCTTGGGCTCCTCACATGGGATCTCCAGAGAGCTGGGCTTCCTCCATGGTGGCTGCTTCCCCCCCAGAGCACAAACGCAGATGTGCGCAGGCCTCCTCCTCCGCCACCTCTTTTTAATCTAATTTTTATTGTAGTAAAATACACGTAACATAAAATTGACCACTGTAGCCACTTTTTTTTTTTTTTAAGATTTTATTTATTTATTTGACAGAGATCACAAGCAGGCAGAGAGGCAGGCAGAGAGAGAGGAGGAAGCAGGCTCCCCTAGAGAGCAGAGAGCCGGATGCGGGGCTCGATCCCAGGACTCTGAGATGATGACCTGAGCCGAAGGCAGCGGCTTAACCCACTGAACCACCCAGGCGCCCCGCTGTAGCCACTTTTAAGTGTCCGGTTGGTCACCGTTTGGTGCCTTCGCCCACCCCGCCCCACCCCACCCCCACCTCCAGAACTCTTTTGTCTTGCAAGGCGGAGGCTCCTCTGTCCCTGTTGCACAACTCCTCCTCCCCCTCCTCCAGCCCCACGGCCACCCTTCCACATTTTGCCCCTGCAAACGGGACTCCTCAGGGCACCTCAGGGAGGGGGAACCGCGCGGTATTTATTCATCTGTGGCTGGCTTGTTTCTCGCAGCACAGTGTCCTCCGGGCTCATCCAGAAGGGCCTTCCTTTTGAAGACTGAGCTCTACCCCACTGTGTAGGGACCACGCTTTGTTCCTCCATTCATCCGGGGATGCACCCGTTCTTGGGTTGTGCCCCCCATTTCCTACCGTGAACAGAGGTGGGCAGATACCTGTTGGAGCCACTGTGCCTCCAGTTCTTAGCCAGCCCTTCCCCACCGCGTGGGCCTGAACCTGGCACCATGCTACCTCCAGCCTGCTCTGTCGGTTGGGGCAGGTCTTGGGGCCCCATGAGGCTCAGGGGGCTGGGACTCCGCGAGGCGGCGGCTCCCTGGGGCTGGCGCGGTTACCACTCACCACCACCAGGCCCGGGACAAATCTCTGCAGCACAGGCAGGTGGGCCTGCCTGCACAGCCCCCCCAAGGCCCGGTTCCCCTCTGGGACCTGTGGCCCAGGCGTGCAGAGGTGCGGTTCTGCTGGAGAAACTCCACGGTGGGAGGCGGCGGCAGCGGCGGCGGCGCTCACTGTCTATTTTGTATCGCTGATGGCTGGGCCTCCTATTATATAATCTGTTATTCTGTGCCGCACCAGGCCCTGGTTACTTGTCAGAAGTTTCTAGAAGCCAGCTGTATCAGCTCCAGGCAACTGGGGGTGCTGCCTGTCCCTCATAGTATTAGTCACTCTGTACTTAGCTAAATTTAACTTTTTATCATCCAAATGATATTTTTGTGGGCTTGGAATTTTACATAATGCTACCAACTGCTGCGGGCTAAGAATTTCTCCTTTTTGGTGTGTGTGTGTGTGTGTGTGTGTGTGTGTGTAAGTGCGCACACGCACGCACGCTGGTTTTCTCCCCCGTGAACTTTTGCACGCCCAAGGAAGCATTGTTCCGTTTCTCCTCCCTGATCTGCCTTCCCAGGTCTGGGAAGATGCTTCCTCAGGCTCTGCTTTGCCTTTTGCCAGCTGGGAGGAAAATTGCTCCTAACAGCTTTCTGATGGGCCTGCTAATGCTTCCTTCCTCGCTCGAGGGCTCTCAGCATCAAAGGTCCTTGAGGGTTTCCCTGCTGCCTCCACAGTCTGGGATTCAGAGAAGGGAGCTCAGCTCCGGAGTAGAGAGTCTGTTGAGAAAGCAGAAAGAAGGATCCGGAAGGAGGGTGTTGGGGGGTGGGGGAAGGGACAAGAAATAAGAAATCCAGCGACTGTCCCAGTCCCCCAATGTGGGGTCCGAGAGGCCCGCACCTCCTTTGTGCCTGTGGGTGGGCAGGTATGGGGAGCTCAGCTGCTCTCTCGCAGCACGGGGAGAAGTCAGGGCTGCAGGCGTTGGAGCAGGGAGATCTGGCATCTCCTTCCACAGGGGCCTGGAGCCAGAGGCCGGGGTGCGGGGACGCCGTGTAGGCGGCCTGACTTTCCTGAGCCCTGGCCACTCTGAAATGGTAGCACGCTGGGCCCTTGCCCAGGGGTCTCGTGTGTTCCACATGGTATCTCTGCATAGGAGATGCCCACCCCCATTTCCCAGATGGGGAAACCGAGGATTGGGTCAGAAGAAGGAGCAGCAGTAGGAACCACGGCGCGGCAAACACGGAGCACTTCCCACGGGCCGGGCTCGGCGCCTAGCGCGGGTGCTCTGCCCGCTCCACCGTTCTGTGATGTCAGTACCCATGTCCGTGCCCCTTTTACAGATAAGGAAGCTGAGTCCCAGGGAGGCTAAGCACACAGGTTAAGTTGCTCGAGGCCACGGAGCTGAGAGAGGGCGGAGCCCGCCACCCCCAGGCCTCCCCTCGGCCCCCCCCCCAGCCCCCCCCGCCCCTTCTCTCTGGGGGGGGGGGGGGGAGGCCTCAGATGGGACGTGCACCCGCCCCGCTGCTCTTCCCAAAGCGTACGAGGCTGACTCCAGCCTCGCCTGGTTGCCTGTGTGCAACACACACCTGTGTGCATGTGTGTGTGTGCGCGTGCATGTGTGTGCAGGTGTGTGTGGGCTGCCTCTGAGGGAATCAACCCAGAATCTGTATCTCCTCTTGGGGAGAGGAGCTGGGACAAGACTGAAACTCAGGCTCGGACCCTTTCGTACCCGTATTGTTTGTCGTAGGTCATTTTATGACTACGTTAGGAACCCCTAGGTGTAGACCCCAAAGAACCAAACACAGCTGCATGCAGAAGCTTGTCTGTGGAAGCTCACAGCCGCTCTGGTCCCCACAGCCCCACAGCGGGAGCAGCTCAACGTGATGGGAGAGCTCGTCCAGCGGGCTGTGATGTGGCCAGAGAAAGAAGGACATGCCGCCCTCTGCTGTGACACGGGGACCCTGCCAGACACCATGCTCAGACACGGAAGGCCACAGGCACACGCCCATTTCTATGGAATGCCCGGAACAGGCGCCCCCACAGACACCAAAGCGGGTTGGCCTTGGCCAGGGACGAGGGGGAGCGGGGGCGCAGAGTGATAATGGGTGCGGGTCTATCTTTGAGGCCGAAGGAAGTGTCCTGGAGCCAGAGAGCGCAGGGGCGCCGTGTATCTTCGCTAAACACACTGAATTGTACACCTTGAAGGGGTGAACGTGGGGCCTGCTGATTGTGTCTCAGTAAGACAGGAACCAAGGAGCCATCCTCGGGATGGACGGAGAGGCTGCGGTGGCCCGGCCCCCGGCCGGCAGCCCACCCTCCGCATCTGTCCGTCTATGCTCGCTCCACTGCCACCTGCCTCCCCGTCTCCATGTCAGCGGGGGATGGAAACCACAGTGTTTGACTTCAGTTATGCTACCCACTCTTTTGGAACTTCTGCTTTCAACCTGGGCCAGCCTGAGACATACAGACGTCTGGGCAAGCTAGTAATCTGGCACCCCATCAAACCGGTATTCTTTAAGTGTTTGTTTGACATTTATTTAGTGAGGATGAGAAGAGACCGATATCCTATTAATAGAAGTTGCATAGAGAAACAGATTCGCTTACTAATTCACGTCCACTGACTGCGACCAGTCAGGGATGCGCGAAGTTTTCAGGAAAGTGCTTCTGGCTCCTCTGAAAGGTGGGTTTTCTTTCTTCCTTTTTTTCCCCACCTCCCCCTGGCCGTCTCCCAGATGGTTCAAGAGGCGTGGTTATGATTTAGGTTGGAAACGTAAAGGAGAGGACCTGAGTAGGGTCAGGAGGCCTTACTGTGTCATTGAGATGCACATAGAGGATAGGACTTAAATGTCCTCCCCCTCCCCCCTCCCAAAAAGGGTGGCTCTGTGAGGTGACAGATGTGGTCGTTAAGGTGATGGTGGGAATTCTCCCCAGCGGGTCAAACATTGCCGTTTTGTCGACTCTATCTCAGTAAAACTGGGGAGAAAAGCTTAAAGGCGTCACGTGTTTTCTTCTCATTCCTGATCATCAGCAACAAACACACCACCTCGCCTCATTCGGTTCCTGAACCCTCCCACCCTCCCACCCCTCCCAGACCATAAGGACAGATGCGCGTGGAAGGTGCCTGCAGTAGCTCTTAGCCACGGCTTGTGTCTTACCGTGATTTCTCCCCTCCCCTAAGAGATGGGCTGATGGGCTTTTCGCCTTCCGTGTGCAGGGTCCCAGGAGAAAACCTGCCTCACCTGGCAGTGTCTTCCAGTTTCATTCCAGTGACTTGTGCCCCACTCCCCACCCCCAACCTCCCCAGGTCCCTAGAGCTTCCCCGAGCAGCCTCCTCCCTCCTTGAGCAGAGCCTGCATTCCCTTTTCGGACTTGAAATGCTTTTTTTGGTCAGTAAAATGATTTCCCCACGGTGCACCTCTCTGTAAGGAGTGCGCATTTTTCTCTCGCAGCCCCCGCCGATCTCATTCTGCTGGGCTGAGTCACAGTTGACCTTCTCACCCACTAGAGGCGTCACGGTGGAGTGGAGAGGGCCCGGCCTTCAGAAGCCGGCTTGCCACCGACTGGCGTGTTACCATGGCGAACCCCCTTCCCTCCCCACGGGCTTCCTTACCTCTGAAACAGGGGGAGACGTACCCTGACCTCACACTGGGTTTAGAGGTTTTGTGGTGGAAGCGAAGAAACAGAACGGAGAAACCACAGGGAGGGAGGCAGGGCGAGTGTGTGTGTGTGTGTGTGTGTGTGCGCGCGCGCGCGTGTGCCAAGCTGGGGAATTCGCTGAACCGTTGGGGGAGAGAAGCTGGAGCCCCCTTTTCCCCCCGCCTGCCCAGCTGGGGACCCAGGACCCCTGAGACATTTTGCACGTTGCTGCGGGGCCGAGCGCGTACATGGGGGTGCGGCCGGGGATGGGAGGAGATGCAGCCTCCACTCCTGCAGGCCTGGCCCGAAGCAGACTTGGCAGAATCGGCCGTGGCTCCTCCGGGAGTGTGGGCCGGCACTGCGGAGGGCGGGCGTGTGAAAAGCTGGTCTCCACTGCTCACAACCGCACCTCCCACTGCTGTGCCGTCCCCAGTTAGATTCTCTCCCTCCTCTGAACTCTCGCTGCCTGTGCCCTCATTCGGCACTTACCACTCCTGCTGTCCCAAGCCTGCATGGGATGCCCCTCACTTTGCTTCTGCCTCTGTCAGGATGGCAGACAGTAACAGCTTTGCGGCCCTGGGCTGGTGTCCCTGGAGCCACCGTGCCTGGCCTCAGCCCTTGGCGGGGGAGGGGGGGCTCTCTGGAGCTGAGAATTGGTTCCTAGAGAACCGTGACTTCTACGGCCTCCGGTGCTGGCGGGGCTGGGGGTGGGGCTGCCTTCCGGTCATGGTCAGGGGAAAGCCTCCCCCCTTGCTGCTGCCAGCTACTTGGGCTCTGTATGGGGTCAGGCAAGTGCGTCAGACAAACGAGAACGGTGTTGAGCTGCAGGTGTGGGCCCCGGTGGGAACCCCGGGTTGGGAGGCGGCTCCAGCCGTGCCTGTGAATTTGCTGATGTCTTGGAGGCTGACTGCACCCAGGACGCCCCAGAAATCCATTTCTCCACCTTTTCTGTCGTGTTGTGTTTGTCTCTGGCCTCCGGATATCTGGCAGAGGTGGGTCTCCAGTTACACGCCGCCCAGCTGCAGGGACTTGCATCGCCCCATGACGCTGCTTATGTCCCCGCCCCGGGCATCAGGATGCTCCCGGCTGGTGGCCAAGAGGTCTAGGCTGCTGTCCCCTGCTTCTCTTCCGTTGGCCACCCCCTCTGCAACCTGGGGTCCTGCCATCCCAGAGACGGATAGGTGAACAATATTGGGGTTGGGGCTGAGAGCTCTGGGCCGGGCAAGGTCCTGCACGCTGGGGCTGTGGGTCCTGGTTCTCTTCTGAAGCAGAGGGAGCCCGGGGCAGCACTGGGTGCATCAGCCTCTGGGACCACATCCTAGATCGGGTCCCTCTGTGGAGAGCAGACTCCTTCAGGCTTCCTGTCCTCTCCCCTTGGCACAGCTAGATTTCCGGGTCTCTGGCATTGCTCAGGAGGAAGCCGGGCCCTGTGGGTTTCCCGGCTGGGTTGCCCTGAGTGACTGGAGCAGCTGGTGTCTCACATCCTCCCCCACTGGGTTCTCCCTGCAGGATGCTGACACGTGAGTCCTGGTCGCCGACCCCCTTCCGTGTGCCTAGCGAGTCATCCCTCCTCCTGCAGCAGGACATCGAGGGAGCCTTCTCCCACGGACCCACAGGTAAGGACCACCCACTGGCTTTGGGGTCTGGGGGTGCAGGGGCTCTCCTGCTGTTTCCTCTCCCTTAAGCATCTGACTTTATCTGATTAACGGGGTAGATGGTACGAATCGATCCCACTTCTTGCAAATATTGATTGTTCGTCACTAAGTAGGTAGGACCGGTGTTCTGTCTGTGGTTCCTTTAGATTCCGGAAACGAAACACCCCATTTGGGAGGCCCTTGTGACTCTGCTGTACTGTGTGCCCTGAGGGACCTCTCTTCTCTTGGAGCCCCTGGCCCACCCTGGGGTCCCCACTCCCAGGAAACAGGGCTCCTAGGCCTTGGCAGAGGGCAGGGGCTGGGTACTGCCTCACCGCCTTCCCCACGAGCGGTAGTCAGTGACACGGACTGGGTGAGAAACTGAGCGGGGGGCGGGCCATGGCGTGTCTGAGGCCCTCCGTGGAGTCAGCGGTGGCCTTGGCGGGCCTCCCAGTGCGTAGCTCTTCCCCTCCTGCCCTGGGTCCCCCTGGGCATCTTGTCCATCACATCCCATTTCCTGTCCCTGGGTTTCCGGCACAGGCCTCACCCTGTCCCCTTCTTGTCCTGCCAAGGCCTTTGGTGGGTAGAACAGGTAAAGTGGTGTTGCCTTTTCTTGTTCTAAACCCCAAGGCACCCCTCTCCCTGAGCGCTGATCAGCTAGTTGGAAATCTGGGGACAAGAAGAACGGATGTCCCATCTGGAGAGACTAACCTGACAGGGTGAAGAGGCTGGGGGGTGGGTAATGCCAGTGTCCCTCCCTGAACATACTGTGCGCACCAGCTCCACTAAGCCCACAGCATCCGAGGATCCCATGTCACACAAGGAAGCTGAGGCTCAGGTGGCAAGTGTCTGCTCCAAGGTCGCACAGATAGTCGGGGCGGGCTTGGGACTGGACCCCAAGTTTAGACCCTAAAACACACGGCATGTTTTTCCAAATATGGCAGGGGCTTCCCCGAAGGATGGGGTCCAGGCTCTATCCTTCCTCGCCTTCTGGCCCAGGTAAGCCTCTTGCGGCCTCTGGGCCTCTGGTCCTCGCTGGGGAGCAGGGCACGGCAGACAAGACCTCCGCCGAGCGCCCCCCTCGCTCCTGTGTTTCTGTGTTGGCACCGCAGGCTGTGTGCGCTGTAATTGCTCATTCTTTTTAGTTGCTGTGAAAAGGCCTGCAAGTGCGAAGAGGAGAGAGTCCTCTGTTGTCTTTTTGTTTTGTTGTCTTGTTTTAATTCACTCTCCGAGAGTCTCAGAGCCTCAGCGGCTGGGGGTGGCGGGGGGAGGGTTGGCGGGGACCGCAGGCCTGCTCCCGAGCCTCCCCGAGGGCGCCTGAGGGCGGCCTGGCTGTGGGGCCTCATGAGCCCTGCCCTGCCCACGAAGCCCAAGTTCTGACGACAGCGCTTCGCTTCCTGTTGCCTTCCCCCCCAGAAGGCAGTTCTTTCCCTTCTGAGTAGCTGCGTCCCCCAGTTCTGGGGTTTTAGAGATGGTGGCCTTGTGGCCATCTTCTCTGGGGGGCCCCACTTCGCCCCAGGTGTGCTCCGGAATTCCTCTGCTTTATTCATTTATCCCGTGAACATTTACCATGTCCTCAGGATAGACCAGGTACTGTTTTGGGGTTCCAGGCATGCAGCTGAGAAGAGAACAGACAGGAGTCCCGCCCGCGTGACATCATACCCTGCCACGGTCTCCCCTCTGTGCTTGGCAGAGAGGAAGATCACGGTTGCCCCCTACATGCCTCTGAGCTCCCTGTGGGAGTCTATGGCTGTGCCAGGCCTCAGGACCCCCAGGCCCCGGCTGGGACGCGTTGGGAAGCGGGGAGGAGGCGGCCCCTCGCCAGCAGCTGGGAATATGAGGCCTCCTCATCTCTGCAGGGGCGAGAGGAAGGAAAGGGCTTAAGGAGCAGGGTCTATTTTTGGAGGAGATCCTTGCTGCAAAGGAACGGGAGCCCTTCCTTCCAGGAGGTGGGGGTGGGGTGGGCGCAGGCCAGGGGTAGCTGGAGTGGTCTCGGTTCAGCCTGGCTACATTGCGCAACAGCTTGGCCTGGAATCAGGGCGGTCCGCAGAGCAGGTCTGCCTGACAGAGGGGTCCCGGCTGGGAGCGTCTGTGCCCTCCGACACCCACCCAGCCCGGGTAGAAGTAGAAGTTGAAGATGTTTGCCGTCCTGAGCTGGGGCTCAGAGCTTCTGTCATTTGACGTTTTCCTCTGTGGGGAGGGTCTGCCGGCCCAGGCCCTGGGTCAGCACTTCCTTCCTGACTCCCCAGCTCTCACTGGGAGGGGCGCTTCCTGCCATTGTCTCTGTGAGGCCTCAGCAAGGTCACTATCTCAAAGAAGAGCGGATGCCTCCGACAGGACCTCAGCCCAGCAGCACCTACACACACTTCCGTCCCGCCCACACTTGCTGGCCTCCCGCCTTCCCCGAAGGTCAGGACAGAGGCCCATGGCAGGGCAGGGGCTCCTCTCCTTCACCTGCAGAAGCTTCGTTAATCCTGCCCGCAGGCACCCGGGTCACAGCAGCTCGGGGTTTAGGCCTGTGATGATCGGTGAATTCGGTAGCTGTAACCGGTGTGGGAGGCTGTGCCCATGTGCAGGGAGAGGCCGGAGCTTGTGGTCGGGAGGGGGGGCCTCCTGGACCCTGTGTCGTAACCTACACCCAGAATGCGGCTCGCTTCCTGCATTCCTTTGCTGTGCCCCTGCCTTGTTTGGGAGAGAGCTGGGTGCTCTCTGGGGGATGTGAGTTCCCCTCCTGTGCCCTGCCTGGCTTCCTCGGCTATGTTTTTTTTTTTCTCATGTGGAGCCCTTGCCACATGGCCAGTGCAGCCCTGGCCCTGGGCCGGCCCGGAGAGTGCCGTGGTCTCCCCACCCACAGACAGAACACCACACCAGATTCTGGCTCTTGGGCCTCTCTGTTCCTCAGTGTGCTGGGAGCCTCTAGGTGCCCACTCCTTGGCTTTACCTCTTGACTCAGGTGCACTTCCTGAGGCCATACTTCCTTTTCACCTGGGTGGCAGGAGTGCATTCCTCTGGCTTTGTTTCTGGTCCCGGCTCCCGGTCACCTGTTGAAATTTGCACAGGGACTCCACGGGCTCTCAGGGAGCCTGGTCTGAGTGCAGTCTGCTCACGCACTCCGGGATCGGCAGGGCCAGGGTGAGAAGATGCCTTAGTTTCCTTGAGGCCACGCGAGGCCAGTGGCTGGGTCTCACCCACCCTTATCCCAGCTGGGGCTCTGCCCAGAGGCCTTCGGCACTGGTAGCCCCTCTTCTAGCTGCCTCCTGCTCCCCCTTCCCCCACCTCGGCCTCTGGGCTGTTCTGAGCACGAGCTGGCTGCTGGAGTCTCTTGTACTTCCCCACGGCGGGGTGGTGTGGGGTCCTGTGCCCTCACCGATGCCGATGCTGTGTTGATAATCCCGTCTTGCCCGGCAAGGAGGCACCTGGTGGCATTTCCTTATGAGCTGACCCTCAGCCCTCCCGGGACCAGGTCCGGTCAGTGTTCTCTGGGTCATTTCCTTGCTTTGTTCCTGCACACGCTTCCTGAGTGGCAAACCTGCCTAGAGCAATCACTTTGATTCCTGGAGACAGTGTCCGGAGCTGGGGATTCTCAGGAGAAATGGCATCCTGAGATGATGCCGTTCACGCTGGAGGTTGTGTGGCCCCAGACTGTACGTTTTAGCAGCATGATCTGACCTGCAGGTGCTCAGAATGTGTTCATTCTGTGTATTGCAGTAAATGCATTCACTCAGCAGTTAGCAAGTACCCACTGTTCTGGGAGCTGGGTATAAAGGACTGATACAACACTGAAAATCCTGTCTCTCTTGGGTTTATAGTCTAGTGTGGATAGACACACAATAAACAAAGACTGTCAGATGGAGATTAATGCTAAATAAATATGAAGGCCTCTCAAGTTGGGACAGTTAAGCAAATGCCTGAAGGAAGCCAAGGAGAGAGCCAGGAGCTTATCCCGAGGAGTATTCAGGCAGGAGACAGCTTGTGCAAAGGCCCTGCAGCAGGAGCTTGTCCAAGAAGTTCTAGACACTGGAGGGAAGGAGGGAGGAGACGGGTAGCAGGGGAAGGGGCTGGAGAAGTAATGAAATCCCACACCCAGCAGGGCCCTGCAAGTCTTGTTGAGACTCTGACTTTGACCCCAAGTAGGAAGTGGTGATATGGAGGAGTTCAAGCAGAGGAGGGCCAGGATCCCGCTGAGCTTTAGAAGGCTGGTTTCTGGCTACTATGCTGAGAATGGACTGGGTGGGGTGGAGGGAGGAAGCGGGGAGACCAACGGGGAGACCGTTGTCATGGCCTGAGGTGTTGGACGCTGGGCCAGCGTAGTGGTGGGGGAAGCAGTGAGGGAGGTGGGCTCCAGTCTTACATGTCTTAAACGTAGAGCCTAAAGGGATCGCTGAGGAACCAGGTGATCCCGGTTGTGTCGGCTTGTAGAGAACAGGTTCTCACAGACTTAGAAGGACTTAGGAGGTCGCATTTTCACTTAACCTGTGGGGAGACCGAGCCCCAGTAAAGGAAGTTATTGCCCAAAGTCACACAGCAAACTCGTGTGACTCGGGTTTCCAGCCCCAAGTCCAGTGTTTTTGTAGCTGTTCTGTCGGACGGCTCTGAGCAGGGGGCATGCAGGGGTGCGAGAGCTCAGGGAAGAAGGGCTGGCCCCAGACAGTGCAGCTGAGTGTGGGGTCCTGGCAGACTCCACTGGCGAGCAGGAATTTGGGGCTTCCTAAGCGAACGGTTCTGGGCGCACTGGGCTGCCTTCTGCGTTTTCTGGGCTGGCGTTTTGACCTCAGTTGGGCAGAGGTCTTGATGGCCTTGTTTGAGCTCTGGGGCAGGTCAGCCAACGCTCCCATGCATTTTATTGAAGACCTTTTTGGGCTTTACCAAGTGCCAAACCAGAGCTAAGATGTGCTTCTCTTGAGGAGCTCATAGCTGAGGGGAGACAGACAAGTGAACCCGAAAGCCCCCGTGATGGTGGGGAGCTGTCCATGCACAGGGGATCCAAGGTCAGGCCCCGAGCAGCCTCTGCAACCTCCAAGATACCCTGGTGAACCCAAGCCAGAAGCCGTCCGCACCCCACGGGGGTCTGGTTAATTCCCCGATTCATCTGTTAGAACAAACGGGGCTGGGAGGGTGGGCGGGGGCTGGGATCTCATGGCCCACAGCTGTCACCTAGAACAGATTGTGCTTTAAATGTGAGGACCCAGCTGCACCCTGACCTTGGTTGTACTCACTGGGGGGCAACCTTGCACTTCATCGCTGGGACTTCTGCGTGCTTCTTTGTGAGCGGGAAATGGGATGCTGACATTTTTTTTTGTTTGCAATTCTGCTCTGATGACCAGCTTTAAGTCCCTTGTCACCTTCATGATACAGAAAAAGTCCCGTCAAGTTCCCAGATCTGCATGGGACGATCTGGGTGTCTTTTTTTTTTTTTTTTTTTTTTGTAAGATTTTATTTATTTATTAGACAGAGAGAGAGAGCACAAGCACAGGGAGCCACAGAGGGAGAGGGAGAATCAGACCCTCCGCCGAGCAGGGAACCCGATGTGGGGCTCCATCCCAGGACCCTGGGATTATGACCTGAGCCCAAGGCAGATGGTTATCGGACTGAGCCACCCAGGCACCCCTGGGTCTTGTCTTTAGATTCCTTAGCACAAAGATTGCCTAGGGAAGGCGAAGAGAGATTTCCCTTTAGCTTTCTTTGGAGAATCTGAATCTATTAAGGCCGAAGGGGGGAGATCCAGTTTGATTTTTCTTTCCGCCTTTTCACTTGACCTGTCCCCATCGTAATGAATCTACCAATGAGGAATGACAACTTGGAAATTGCTTCCTACGATTGATTTACGGCCGTCTCCAGAGACGGTTCTCACTGCCACGGGCTCCGGTCAGTGCCCTGGGACCACAGATGACCGTGGGGCAGAGCTAACAAGAACACGGTGCCCAGAGGTGGGAGATCTGGCCGGACGCCGAAGAGAGGCACAAGGCCCCGTGGGCTGGGTGTGCGGCAGCTTCTGTCCTTTCGTTGGCATCTTCCTTGGAGGCCAGAGGAGGGGCAGAATGGTGAGGAGACCCACGCACTTGCTCTCGAGTCCCTACCTTCCCCGTCGTGGGCTGTGGCCTGACGTGGTATGCCGTGGGAGCTCCCCGCAGTCCTGCTGTGCTTCCCACCATCGGACCCTTCTCCCGCACAGGTGGGGTTGGGTGTGGTTTCCACACATTGCTGGTGGGATTCAGGGTTCATGCATCCCCTCTGGGCTCTGTCTCCCCAATGAAAGTGGGTTTGTTGGCCCGTTCTCACCCAGCAGCTTTCTGGGAGGTGGGTTCCCAGATGGGAGGCACAGCCTGAAGTTGGGCCATCACTTAACTAACATGTATTAAGCACCTTCTGTATGCCTGAGCTGTGCTGTGCACCAGAGGTAAACATAAAGCTCAGTTGTGCTTCGAGGGGCTTGGAATGGCCACGCCTCCCCTCTTCCCTCCAGTGGGGCAGAGCCTCCTTTGGGTCTCCTCCACGTTACACATAATTTCGGGAGACACGGTATGCTCACTCCCCAGTCCTTTACTGTGAATAAGTGTATGGAAATGGAACCAAGCTGGGTATCTGAGCAGGAGGGACAGCTCTTCCATCGCAGGTCACCCCAGGGCCAGCCCGCCCCACGCTCCACTCCTGCCTCTAAGGGACTTCTGAGGTCAGGGGCAGGTTTTCTTCAACCACTAAGGTATCTCTCAGAGACGGCCTAAATGAGGAAAGACTGAGCAGAGGAGAGCAAAGGAGGAAACCAGTGTGGAACACCTCTGGAGGTGCCTGGCACGCAGTAGGGGCTCAGTGAACGAGCACCCCTTGCCCAACGCAAGCAGTCAGAGCTGGCCACGGGTCTCAGGGCTTGTGGCTGCCTGGCAACAGTGGCTGTGCCCCACGTCGCCAGAGCTCTCTGAGCCACATCTGTGTGGGGCTCGGGGCTCGCCAGCAAATGGTTCCTTCTGTCTCCGAGGCCAGGAAAGGCTTCTGGAAGTGGGGACCCCGGAGCTATGGAGGCAGAGTTTGAAGGGGAGTGTTTGAGGACGCACTTGTCCCAGGAGAGGTGGCCCGAGTCCTCTTCTTCCCTGGCCTGTGCTGTGCTGGCCCCTGAGTCCCATGTCTGACACAGTAAGCTGGGGACATGTCTGGCTTGGAGAGGTGGCCAGCTGGCGGAATGCCACCGCGTGGTGACCAGGGCTGCCCAGCCTGCCCCTCCCGTAGCCAGCCAGGACTCCCCCTGCTCCCTCTCCCCCAGTGCCCCGGGCTTGTACACCTCTGCTTTCGCCCAGCGTGGTGATTCTTTAGCGACTTGCCTGACCCATAATTTATGTAGCGTGCGACTCACCCATTGGAAGTGTACAACTCAATGATATGTCCTGTCTTCCCAGACTTGTGCAACCGTCAGAAGACTTTAGAACATTTTTGTCCCTCCGAAAAGAAACCTGTACCCCTTTGCTGTCACTCCCCTCCCACACCTCCAGCAGCCCCTGACGTGCTTCCTGTCCCTGTGGATTCACCTGCGCTGGGTGTTTCCTGTCATGGGCTCAGACCCCGTGTGACCTTCAGTGACCGGCTGCTCTCACGCTGTCATGATTTCAGGGCTCATGCAGGTTGGGGCAGGTGTCTGGGCTGTCACTGTTCTTTAGTGTCTGGATTGGCGTGTGTTGTTAGTTCACTCATCCGTCGAATAGACATCTAACTACTTTTCCTCCCACAACTGGGGGTTTTTTGGCGATCATGAATAAGGCCCCTGGGAATGTTCATGTACAGGTTTTTGTGCGGGCTTCTGTTTCATTTCTCCTGAGTATGTGCCTACGAGTGGAATTGCTGGGTCCTAGGGTAACTCTTTCCGTCTCTAACATTTTGAGGAATTGCCCGACTTTTCCAAAGTGGCTGTCCCATTTTACAGTGCACTTTTTTTTTTTTTTTTAAATAATGATAGACATGGAGAGTTGGGTAGTGTGGTGGTTAATGCAGACTCCAGAGCCCAAAGGTTCAGCTCCCGGCTGGGAGATGGGGCAGGTCCCTTCACCTCTCTGAGACTCAGTTTTCCCATCTATAAGATGGGGACAGTATTAGGGTCCACTGCACGTGGCCATGGGAAGTTGACTAGTGACTTTGGTAGTACAGTGCTCGGGAAGGGCTGTGTCTCTGTTAGCTGTTATTTTTCCCCAGACTGTGAGTGCTGGGCACACAGTAGGTGTTGGGCACACAGTAGGTGCTCTGTCTGGGATGTTTTTAAAGGATATAGTATTTGCATTTCAGGGTACCTCCTTTTGTCTTCTGATCACCCCTGGGGAAATCCCCCCTCGGCTGTCAGTGTCTTGTACCCTGGGGATCTCATGTTTCTTCACCGGGAAGGCTGGCATAGGGCAGGTGGGCCCGGAGCAGCTTCAGCTCCAGGAGGCATTCAGCCCTGGTACACAGGGAGCCCTTGGAGCCAGGACTGGAGATCCAGGAGTGCTTTGGGCAATTCAGAAGCTGCAGGGCTTGGGAGACAAGACTCAACCCCATGATGGTAGCCCTGCCCCTCTCTGCACCCTGTCTCCTGTTCTGTGATCAGCCACGAGGAAGGAGCCCAGATCTGCCCCAGGAGTACAACAGAGAGCCAGCCCTATGCTTGGAGGCATCCTCAGAAGCTTCCCCCGGCCCCCAGGCACAGAGACGGGTCTGCTCCCTCCCTTGGCTGGAGCCCTGGCAGGCAGAGCGGCAGCTCCCCAGCCCGGCAGCGCCAGCCCAGCACCTGCCCAGGCAGGAAGGCAGAGTCAGAGCGCACCTGGGCCTGTCGTTTGTCTTGATCGCTGCAGGGAGTTCCGTTCTGTAGAAAGTTTTTTTTGGTGGGGGGGGGGCAAAAGGGAATTAGGCCGTGCAGAAGTCCAGGCAACCCAGAGTCAAGACAAAGCTTGGGTTTCAAGTCTGACTCCATCACCAACTGCGATGCTGTCTTGAGCAGGGGCTTGGCTTCCGGGAAGCTTCATGTCTTCATCTGCGGAAGGGACAGCGTGTGACATCCACCTGGGCCACTGACGGCAGTTAAACGGACTCCTGTGTAGGTGCTCCAAGGAGAGCACCTGGCTCTCTGGGATCACCCCACAAATGGAGTTTGTGGGGAGGTGCTCCTGGGAAACAGGGCCCTGGGCTCCCCTGGAGAGACCCACAATGGGCCAGGGCTCCTGGGAGAGAGAGGAGGGTGGTCAGACAAAAGTCAGAACCAGGGGCTTAAGATCCAGGCAGGGAGGAGGTGTCAGGGACCGGCCAGTGTGTCGGCTAGAGGACACCCACTCAGGCCACAGATAGAGCCAATGAGTGTGTTCAATCCCATGTGCTCGAAGGCTCTGCTCCTGAGATCTATGATGGGACCCCGCACCCTGCTTGCCCTGACTCTATCTCACCACCCTGATCTTGCCCTTCTGTGCCTGGGACTTCTCGCCATTCCCCAGACATACCACGCACTTCGAGTACTAAAGCCGCTGGCTCGTGCTGTTCCCCATGCTCTAACATCATCTCTCCTGGCAAACTCCTGAGCATCCGTCAAAGCCCAACCAAAATGCTCCCTCTCCTATGGAATCCTCCCCACCAGGCAGTCAGCGGGCACCTTCTCTCTGCTCCAGCCGCACTCTGCGCCCTTCCTCTATTAATATGCCAGGTGCTCCAATGAGTGCCTGTCCCCCATGGGATGGGGGACACTTCTTCCTAGACACTGAAGCTGAGGAGCAGGGGCGGCCCACCAGTTCCCCTCAGGTGCCTGCTTCTTCTTCCCCGATCAGCCAGGTTGTCTTCGAGTCGTCCTCCCTTACAGGAGTGGGGGAGCTGGTCAGGCTTGCGGGAGACCGTGGGAGCCGTGCTCCAGTGTCCAGGTGTGGGGTGGGGTGGGGAGGACGGGGAGGCACGTCCCTGCAACCTCGGTGTGTGGGTGACCTGCTTTTTGGGAGCATGCGTCCAGGAACCAGCAGAGCCCGCGGGCCCGCTCCCTTTGAGCCTTTGTTCTGTCTTGGAGCTGATTAACGTGCTGACGTCCGTCAGGAGATTGCCTCACTTCTGGTCTCCCGGCAGCCCCGCAGCTGCCGTGCCTTGCTTTGGACTTGTCTGTTGCACCGCGAGAGAGCGCCGGCCGGGAGCGAGGGCTGATGTGGTTCCCGGGAGCCTGGCTTCAGCTGCCTTGCCGGCCCATCCAGCTGTTCCCAGTTGCCCACTGCCAAGCAGCAGATGTTGGGGGCGAGGTCAGCCCGGGAGCTGGGGACCTGCCTGTCATCTTCACGTGAATGTCTTTGAGGCTATTTCTGGCCTCGCCATTATCCCAACGGCTCCGGGGGATAAATATAGCCGCGGAATGAAAAGCCCCAGTGGCAGGCAGGCAGGCGGTACATACTGGAGAGTGTGCGCACGGGGTGCTCGGCTATAAATAAGCCTGCTAGAACACCTCCCCAGCCACGCCGCCACCAGCCGTGCGTGGAACGGCAGATTTCCTTGCCGAATCCCTCCCAGAGCCCACGTGTGCCTGGGGGCCCAGGCAGTGGGGGGGGGGGGGTGCAGGGCTGTCGGAACGTTGCACAGAAGGGCTGGCTGCTGGAAGTAGCGAGCTCCTCTGTACCACTCCCTAGAGTAGCTTATAAAGGGGAATGGCCAGTGGCCCCAGTGGGAATCCCGGGGACAGCCACAAGGAGGGAGGGACTGTGTGCTGTGCTAAGAACCGTGGCCCAGTTCAGCATCCTCAGCCCGCTCCATCTCCCTCCTCGAGGCCTGGCTCCCGTTGCAGAGCGGCCGGAGGATGAGGGCTGGGCCCAAGTGGTCCTGCGGCCTGGGCAGCCATGTGGCCTTCCTGAGCCTCATGCCTGCCTTCCCTTCTGCTTCCTCCCAGCCTGGATCCATTCCCTTGACAAGGGCACAGCTTGGTTTCTTTTCTGGTCCCCTGGTCCTCACCACTCAGCGAAAGGAATGACACTCGTCCAGGCTGGAGTTGCCCAGGGGGTGGGGGGCTGGGGAGTCCAGATGCTCCCTGTCCCCTTCTCCTCCTCGCTCCCGCCTTCCTGCCCAGTTCCCAGTGCCTCCTCCTGTGCCAGGAGCAGGTCCCCGGGGCTGGCATTGAGTGAGGAGCAGTCTGCGTGCCCAAGAGACACTTCTCATGGACAAGGATAGAATTTGGGAGGCTGGCAAGAGTCCTGTGAGCTCGCCGTGAATAAAATATTGTTTCTGTGCCATCGCCAAGCCCAGGAAGTGGCTTCCCGTGAGCCCACTCTCTCCTGTGGCCTTGGCGAACAAAGGCCGAGAGCTGGAGCAGGCAGGGCCAGCACAGGGGGACATCCCCTGTAGTGACCCCTGGCTCGTCAGTGCCACCCAGCGCTCATGCCCCCTGCAGATGAGCGGGCAGCTGCTGTGTGGGGGTGCTGCTGGTCCCGCGGCGGGGGGATGGGGGGCGGCGGCTGTGCCTCTGCCCCGTGGTTATTCTGGGGCGGGCGGCTTGCGTGTGGATCCGTCTTGAACCCCGAGTGTGGGCTGGGAGCTGAGATGCATCAGGTCTGGCCCCCCTTCTCAGGAGCTCATCAGCTACTGCAGGGGACAGTCTGTATGCGCTTGTGGTGTCTGTGATACCTGCCTGTGGGGACGGGGTGGGGAGACCAGGGAGGAAGGTCTCAGGGGCACTGGGACTTGAGTTCACCCACCAGCCGGGGCAGGATTGGCATCAGCGGGAAGGGCCTTCCCTGCAGAGGGGGAACAGCCTGCTGGAAGGCTTGGAGTCAGGAGGAGGCACCATGGGTCCCACTGTGAGTTCGGTTAGCGGGGCGGGCCAGGCGGCCCCCAGGCGGAGGGAAGGAGCAGGGTGCATGGGGGGCCATGGGCTGGCCGAGGAGCATGGATGTCCTCTTGAGAGCTGAGGGGGAGCGCACGCTCTGATGTGGGGATTAGAAGAGGCTTCCTTGGGCTTCACGTGGATGACAGGTCGGAGGCGGGGGAAGGAGGGAGCAGGCTGCTGGCAACGTCATGAAGTCTTGCTGTGTCGAGTGCATACCTGAAAGACTGTGTGTGTGTGTGTGTGTGTGTAACTGAGCCCTGAGAAACCAGGATCATGTGTGGGCGTGCATGCCCGAGAAAGTGGGATTTCTTGAGATGGCCCAGAGGGGTGACTTTGTCCACCAGGCTTGGCCGCTGCCGGTAGCCTGGGTCTGGAGCCAAGATGACAGACTCCCACAGGGGTCAGCGCATGACCTGTGGGTTCTCTCTGACCCCAAGTCGGCTGGCTGTAAGGAGAGGCTGGTGGGCGGCTCTCCGCACCCCCCGCCCCCTGCCCGCTCCTTTTCCCTCCTCACCCTGGTGCGGAGTGAGTCCCAGCACCCCCAAAAAGAAGTGACTCTAAAAGTGTTGTTTGACAGAAAGATAAACATGTTTGCTTAAGGCGGCCACAGGCTCCAGACGTTAATCTGGGCGTGTAAATATTTTCATGTGTTTACGATTCTGCGGGTGTATATTGATAGAAGAAAGGAGAGGTTGCAAGGCCCTGATCTCACCTTTGGGGACAGGCTGTGATGTTTGCTACCAAGTACGAGAGCCAGAGTCCCCATGCTGCTCTGGAACCCCAGTGTCTGTGGGGCCTGAGATCAGAGCCAGGAGGCTCCCAAGGCCACTCAAGGCCCATCCTTCGTTTTTCTGACAGGGCACGGAAGGAACCTTCTCTATTCAGCAACACTTCTTCTTCTTCTTCTTCTTCTTTTTTAAGATTTATTTATTTACTTGAGAGAGAGAGAGAGAGACCGAGCGGTGGGAGGGGCAGGGGAGAGAGAGAATCTCCAGCAGGCTCCAAGCTGAGCGCAGGGCCCGATGCAGGGCTCGATCCCACAACCTGTGATCACAACCTGAGCCGAAACCAAGAGTCAGATGCCCAACCGACTGAGCTACCCAGGTGCCCTCAGCCACACTTCCGATACCACACGTGTGGGTTTTCCACATCAAGGAATTCTCCGATTACCTGCGGACACCCATCGGTGTCCCGGACGTCCGTTTGGTTCTGACACTTGCTGCCTAGAGCTGGCGCAGACCTCACAGGGGAAGGGCTCAGTCCCACGACTGCCTTCCGTCTCAGGAGCCGATCTCGAGGGGTGGGGGCTGGGTTCCCCAGGCTTCTGTCCAACACGGCTACGACGTTGGGGCTCCCACACATCCCTCCCCCTGCCTCGGGTTGGATCGATTTGCTAGAATGGTTTGCAGAACTCAGGAAGCGTTCGCTGGTGTTCGGTGGTTAGTTGTTGTTATAAAGGGTGCGATGAAGAATACAGAGGAACAGCCGGATGCAGAGGGTCTGTCCCTGTGGATGTCGGAGAGTGCCACCCTCCTGGATGCCTACGTCAGCCTGGAGGCTCTCTGAACCCTCCTGGTCAGGGTTTTTAATGCACAAATGATTAAATCATTGCCACTGAGAAGAGTTCCACTTCCAGCCCCTTCTCCCCTCCTCTGCCTCTAGCTCATTAGCACAGAAGACACTCTTATCACTCAGGACATCACAAGGAACTCTATGCCTGGAAAAGGAAGCGAAGAGCAAATATGTATTTTTTAGGATATCACAAGATGATAGGGAAACTGATCCCTGAGAAGGCTGGGGGAGGGGACGTGGGTTCAGAGGCACCCAGGGGACTTGGGCAGAGCCTGGTCTTCCCCAGGGCCACACCCAGATCTGCTGGGTCCCCTCTGGGGTCTGTCCTGGCACCTGTAGAAGGTGCTTCTGGGAAGTCGAGAGCACTTGCTTGGCCCTCAGGGACGCCCAAGGGTGCTCCTGTACCCTCTCTGTCCTGCCTTGCCCCCTGGCCTGAGGATGTCCAACCCTTGATGGTGGACCTGGCTCAGCCTTTCTCCCTCACCTGCCTGCTGCTCCTCTGGCCTCCTGAGCCCAGCGGGACAGGCAGGCTATGCCCGGCTCGCGTGGTCTGCAAAGCAGGCTGGTGCCAGGTGGAGGTCCTGAGCCCTAGAGGCAATGGACTTGGGTTCTGCCCAGTGCTGTCACCCTCTGAGCCTTGTTGAGTCTGACTCTGCAAAACGGGAATCATAAAGTGTCACCTCTTAGGGTCTGAGGGAGGATGAAATAAAATGAGTGGAGGCTGGCCAGCTTACACATGTTATGGCCCTACGTGCCCCTTTCACTGCCCGTCAAAGGAGATGCTGGCCGTCCCTCCATGCCGATGCAGAAGCAAGGCTTGGGGGCCCTGGGAGCGGCCTGACCAGCTCCTCTGTGCTCCTGGCCCCCACGTACCCCTTCAGCTCCATTCCCCTGGCTGGTCACCCTAGCCGAGGTTACCCCCTTGAAATGTATGGTCAACCCAGGTTGGCAAGGCCGAAATAAGACAAGGACTTCTAAAACTCCTGGCTGGGGCGGAAGCTTGCAACCCTATAATGCGGCAGAGACGGCTGCCGGTGAAATCCGGCCTGACGGTCTCTGCGTCCCCTTGACCCGACCCAACCTACACATTATCCCTGGCCCCCCTGAGGCCTCAGCCCCCAGCCTCTAGTGGCCTCCCACTCCAGTCCCACGCTTTGTCCTCGACTTTCTGGGGTCCGGCTCGGCCTCTGCCCAGTCCAGCTTCCTCACCGTGGACCCTGGTCTTCTCTGGCCACTGTCCCTGGGCTCATGGGATTCTTGAACCCCCAGTGCCGGCGGGGATGGGGGCTGCTTGCCCAGGGTGTGTGGCCTCTGCCTGGAAGTAACACACAGTATTGGCTGTTCTCGCATCAAGTGTTGTCATTGCTGTCCCGTGGCTGCTGTTGTCTGAGCAGAGCTAAGAGCTTGTGGTGCCACCGTCTGTAGTCAGACCGTATCCAGCCGCAAACCAGCTGGAAGTTGATGCGTTATTGCCTTTGGCCTGGGCTGGGGCCGGGAGATTGAGGATGTGGAGTAGCACTTCTGTCCAGGACCACCACCTGTCCTCTGGGTCCTGGGGGGTTGGGAGGAGCCGTATTTTCCCTCCCAGCACTAGCTCTGGTGGGACCAGACCCTGAGCTATGGTTGCCCCCTGGAGGGGGCTGCAGAGTGGTGGGCAGGGGGCCAGGCTCAGGGGCAGAGGGAGCCTCCCCTTCAGAGCCTCGACCGGTTGTTTACAAATAGTCTCACTTTGGGGGTGTCAAGGTGGCTCAGTCTGTTGAATGTCTGACTCTTGACTTCAGTTTGATCATGATTTTGGGGTCAGGGGTTTGAGCCCCAGGTCTTTTGGAGTCGGGGGTTCGAGTCCCAGGTCAGGCTCTGAGCTCAGCAAGGGGTCTGCTTGAGATTCTCTCTCTCTCCCTTTGCTCCTCCTCCCACTCACGTTCTCTCTTTTTCAGATAAATAAATCTTAAAAAAAAAACAAACCAGAAACCAGCAAAGAGTCTCGTTCTTGCGTAACAGCTTTATTGGGATTTCATTCACATCCCATACAGTTCATCCAGTAAAGTGTGAGACTCAGTGGTTTCCAGTACAGTTGACCCTTGAACAACAGAGGTGTGAACCGTCCACTTACAGGTCGATTTTTCTCATAAATGCAGGACACGACTGTCCATGTACTTTTCTCTTTTTTTCTGATTTTCTTAATGATTTGTCTTTTCTCTGGCTTCCTTTATTGTAAAAATTCAGTATTCAATACATAGAACATGCCAAATGCCTGTTAATTGGCTTTCTGGTGTCGGTCAGCCTTCTGGTCCAGCCTGGCTGTTAGCAGTTACGTTTCTAGAGAGTCCAAAGTCGTACGTGGGTTTTTGATCTCTCCCTGGGGGGGAGCGCCCAGCTCTGTGGGTCAAGGGTCAAGTGTATATTTGCAGGTGTCTGTGACCATTTCCCCCGTGAGTTTTAGAACATTTTCGTCACTCCTAGACGTCACTCCACGTTGGGGCCCGCACCCCAGTCCCCGGAAATCATTCATCTGTCCTCTGCGTCCGCGGGTTTGCCCGTCCTGGATATTTCGTATGGATGGAATCGTACACTTGTGTGGCCCCTTGTGACCAGCTTCTTTAACTCAGCACCGTGTTTCCAAGTTCATTTACGTGGTGGTGCCTGTTAGAGCTTCCTTCCTTCTTACGGCTGAATGATTAGCCATTGTGTGGATGGACCCCATTTTGTCCTTCCGCGCACCTGCTGGTGACAAGCGCGTGTTTGTTTAAGCTGGCTCCACGCCCAGCACGGAGCCCAACACGGGGCTTGAACTCACGACCCTGAGATCAAGACCTGAGCTGAGATCAAGAGTCAGACGCTCAGCCGACTGAGCCACCCAGGCTTCCCTGATGAGTGCATTTTTAAAAAAAGTGACTTTTCTGTCTCAAGCCCAGTTCTAGGCTGCTGAGGGGATCAGGGGACAGTTGAGTAGAGAATGTGAACAACATAAACCGTGGCTTCCGAGAGGGGCTTTGGAGGGCGAAGGGTGTTCTTTCTGTGAGCAGCTGCTGCGGAGGGAGAAGAGAGGAGACCAGGACGGGGACGGTCCATGTCAGGTGTCCTGACGATTTTTCTTTCCTCTTCCTGTGAGACAGGGAGGTTCAAAGCCCTCCATCGAGAAGGCACGGAGCCCCAGCCACGGCAGTGGTCTCTCTGAATGAGGTCTCAGTCCCGGGCGGGAGCTCTGGAGCGGGTATGTCCTGATGCCCAGCTTTGAGGTGACATCTAAGGCCTCGGGGAGTCCGGAAGGAGCTCAGATGAGAGGCTGCCTGCCTGAGCACAACCCCGGGGATTAGGGTAGGGCCCTTGAGCATGTGTTTAATCTCGCTCTAATTGTCTCCGCTTTTCAAACAGCTTGAGGAGTAACCCCTGGCAGGCTGTGGTGTGGCAGGGCTTTCTGGAGAGTGGTGTCCTGTGCTGACAGGCCTCGCGGCTCCCAGCCCTCCACAGGCCACACCTGAGCCGTGGCGGGTCCATGGGTCTGGAGGGGGCAGGGGTGGGGGGTGTCACGGGGAAGCTGCTGTGGCAGGTGTGTCCCGCCTCACCCGCCCTGGAGTGTGTGCGCGGAACCCCAGCCGGGGCATTTCTCCACCGAACCACTTCCCTGCAGGGACCCCGCAGGTTCCAGAATGGAGCAAGAGGGCACGAAGGCACAGAGAAGCAGCTCCGTACTGGCTCCCGGTGGCAGAAGCCCCGCTGGAGGCTGGCACGCTTTATTTAATTTTACTCCCGTATCAGCCGTGCACGACAGGGGTGACGGATGAGGACCTGTCTCAGCGGGGAGGTCTCAGAGCTTGTGAGTGGAGGACGGCCACTGCTGCTCTCCAAGGCCAGAATCTTCCGTATACCCGGGGAGGGGGGGGGCAGCCCCGGGAGGAGGTTGATCTCATGGCGAGTTCGGAGACTGGAGTTGGGGTCTCCGGGGCAGTGTGTGGTGAGGCTTCCTGGGTTTGGTAGCCAGACTCCCGTAGACTCTGCGTGACGGCCTGCCTGGGTGTGGTGATGTCACTGTCCTTGAAAATATGTCAGCAGAGCTGACCTGTGTCTGGTTTCACAGTGGGCCTCAGACGGTGACGCTGCCTTCTGTCTCCCCCCACTGCCAGCTCACCCCCACCCAGGCCTGTGCAGGGGAAGGGGAACCAGCTTCGAGAACCATCGACCCCACGTGGAAAAGCTGGATTGATGGACGTAATAACTCTCCCCCCCTGTCGGCAGTGGCGAGAACAAAATGGGCAGCACTTATAAGCCCCCGTCGAGTTTCACAGCAAGACAGAAGGCGGCTCTGGTGCTGTGTTTTTCACCTGTGTCCTCCTGGCCCCCGAGCGGCTGCTTCTGTGGTCACACCTCACACGGGTGCTTCTGGAAGCCGGCCTTCTCCTGAAGTGGCTGCGGCAGGCGATCCTGCCGTGAAGTCAGGTACCTTGGAGCAGGCGAGGTGGCAGGACTGAGTGAGGAAACACTCCTCGCTGTTTGTGCAAGGTGACTGGGGGCTGGTGGCCTGGCCCCCGTCCGCAAGGGGATGACCATGGGAGCATCCTGGGCCTTTGCTGCTTCGGTGAGCCTCCTCCCTCCTGGGTACCCACAGCCACATCCTTAGCAGCTAGCGGTCAGCCTGTCCTCCCCGCTCTGACGAGTGGGGCAGGTGTGCCTGCAGGAAGGTCGAGTCTGACACGGGTTTGGTGACCTGTTAGAGCACACGCTGGCATTGACTGAGTGTGGCGGCCCCGCCTGGGGCCCTATGCTCGATGCTTCTCTCTCATTATCTTATGTCCTCTTTGCAACACTCCCGTGAAGTCCGCACTGTTATTTGTCTTACTTCATAGAGGCTGAAACACCGGGAGATGAGGGGACATGCCCAGGTGTCACCACCTGGCTTTGGACTCCCTTTGGATGTCACACTGTCCAGCGAGGGCCAGTGGGGGGCGTTGGGGTCTCCGGGCAAGACAGAGGGCCCGCCCGAGGTTCAGTTCTACATCTGTGGAATGAGGAGGGACTTGCTAGCCTCCCAGGTCTGCCATGAGGATAGAAGGAGGCTGGGCTGGGACTCGGGTTTGGAGCTCCCGAGGTGGCCTCCATGCTCCTACCTCCCGCAGTCACAGTCCCCGTGCCGCTCCCTTGGCCACACTCATGTCCCGGCAGGGCTCACCTACGCGGCCTGTGGATGATGGGGAAGGGATGGAGTGTGATGGTCAGGACGTCACGTGGTTTATGCCATTCTGTCTTGCGGGTCCCTCGCTCTGGGAAGCCAGCTGCTGTGTCATGAGTACCGGCCAGCGGCTCCCTAGAGAGATCTGAAGACATGGTGAGGAGTGGAGCCCCTTGCCCCAATCAGCACTAACTTCTGGGTCCTGCAAGCGAGTTCCCTCAGAAGGGGCCTGATGTCACTGCAGCCCGGCTCAGCGTCGTGGCTGTGACCCCATGTGGGTCAGAGCCCCCCAGCTGAGCCGCTCTTAGATTCTTGATGCACAGACACGGGATGAAACTAGACACGTTTATTGTTTCAAACTGCGACGTTTGGGGGTGATCTGTTACACTCCATAGACTAACACCGAGTGCCACGAATGCTGTTTCCCATCTGTCGTTCCTCGGAGTCCTCTGTGTTCATGGGGCAGATCTCGTTGTCTTTCCCCCGTTTGTTGGCTCTCCATCATAACTGCAGGTCTCGATGGCTGGTAGCAAGGCCTTTACCCAGAGCACGATGGGTTGTCACATCCAGAACCCGAAGGTCACGTCTGCTTTGGCGGAGGGTGGAAACTGCCATCTTTAGCCTGAGCTCAAGGGCGGGGAGGGAGGCGATGGGGGACTGGGAGGCGGAAGGACATGCAGCCTGTCCCATGCAGCAGTAGCTAATCCCGGGGTTTCTCTGGTTTTGTTTACGTCAGTGTTTTTGATGAGGGCGAGGCAGGGATGTTCCAGAACTTCTCTGTGTGAGGACAGGAAGAAAATGTGTGTCTTCTCTTTCTCCTCAACGTTCTTTGTCTTTCTCTGCCCTTGGCTCAGCTTCACAGGCCACCTGAGCCTAGAGTGACTCCCCGTTTCCCGGGCTGGACTGCAGAGAGCAAGTGCTGGGCCCGATCGGAGAAATGAGGGCAGCCGCTGGTCTTCACAGGACGGGGCTTTGGACCGGCAGCGAGGATGGCCGAGGCTCCCTTAGGAAGCAGGCAGGCATCGGAAGGCCAGGGCGAAGGCAGGGAAGGTGCAGACCAGGCCTGGGTGCAGTTGGTCCCCTTCACGGGAGCCAGACTGGCTGGCTGGTCAGAAGAACTGCCCCCGCCTGGTGGCAGCATGCACTTACAGCCTCTGTCAGTGATGTCCCCACTGCAGACACAGAAAACACACACACACTGACCTTGCCCGCCAGTTTCAACACAGTGCGTTTCAGACCCATGACCTGATGTCTAGTGCCCCCAGGGGTGGGGTCGGTGGGAGTGGGGACAGTGTGACTACCTCGTGCCTGTCCAACTTTGCACAAAGGGGGCCTCGCTGTTCCCTGCATGGTGCCTCCCTGAAGTGCCGGTGACTCCCACATCCTGAAGGACTGTCCCTTACTTCTCAGTCTCCAGACTTTAGGTGGGACGAGGAGAGAGACCGCTGTGTTCAGCTTGCTTTGGTCTGCTCGGTCCTGCTGAGTCCATATATGCCTTTAAGAAGCTCTTCTGCACACCTCTCATTGTCTAGTTAGTCCCCATCCATTCACTCAACAGAGCTTACTAACGAGTGTAAAACTTTGTATTGACATGTAACAGACTTGCAGGAGATGTACAGACACAAAGTAACAAAGTACACTGCGATGGCTCTCTACAGTCTGCTCCCGGGCCAGGCAACAGGACACTCCCAGTCCCCGGACGCTCCTGCCACCCGTCCACCAGCCACCTTCCCTCCCAAAGTCATCAGCAGTGATCGAGCACCACGCACGTGCCAGACATCGTGCTCAATACTGGTTATTCAGTGGTGAACCCAATGACATCCCTTCTTATGATATACTGTTCCTAAAAAAAAAAGGAAAAAAAGACATACTGTTTCTTGGTGCTCAGTGCCAGGAAGGGAAATTAAGGGACTAGAATAGAGAGAGAGGCTGGGTGGTAGGGCTTTTAGATAGTATGATCAGAGAGGACCTCTAAACTTAGGAAACGTGTCCTGTAATATCTGCGGAAGAGGGAATGACAGGTGCAAAGGCCCTGAGGTAGGAGTGTGCCTGGCAAGTTTGAGGAACAATGGGGAAGCCAGGGGGGCTGGAACTGAAGGAGAGAGAGGAGGTGCTAGGGGATAGAGAATCAGGGGCCCGGTCTTGGAGGACTTGGAGGTCATGGCAGAGACTCTGGTCTTGGTTTTAAGTGCAAAGGGAGTCATTGGAGGGTTTGAGGCAGAAGAGTGACCTATTCTTTTTACATTTTCCCGTTCTCACTTTGGCTACCCTGTGAAGCCTGGAGCAGCAGCAGGGAGACCAAATAGCAATACAGTACTGCAGTCCCCTGGCCCAGCGGTCACTTGAGGTCTGCAGATAACACTTTCTTTTAGAAAGTGGTGTAGGGATGGGGACACGTGGATGGCTCAGTCAGTTAAGCATCAACTCTGAATCTCAGCTCAGGTCTTATCTCAGGGTCATGAGTTCAAGCTCTGCTTTGGGCTCCATGCCCAGGACCCCACTTAAAAAAAAAAAAGAAAAGAAAGTGGTGTAGAGGGAAGTGAATATCCCTTGAGAAGGAGCTGGAAACACCTCGCCCTTTAGCTGTGTGCAGGGCAGCCCCCACCACGGTGCGGGGGTGGGGGGGCAGGTCCCTCTGGAAGGGCGAGGGCCTTCAGGCGTCCTGTGGTTCTCTGAGCTGCCTGGAGGCGTGGAGATATCCCTTCCCTCTCACACCCCAGCCTGGGTCCGGAGGAAGTAACTGCATACTCCGGTGCTGACCAACACAGCTGGCTGAGCAGAACTAAGTATTCGGACCTTGGGCTTGACACTGAAGACCTTCAGGAGAAACCAGGCCGGTAACATCCCTGCTGTGGGCTTCCCCCAGGGAACTGCCCTGAGAAATTTACCGCCAGCTTCCAGGGACTCACGTGCGATCTGGATGTCAGAGCTGCAGAGGCTGGGGGAATGGGGGGGGGGGGTTCTACTGCTGTTTGCTTGAGGCTCCTCTCTGTGTCTCTTCTTCCCTCCTCCCCTCCCCCTTCTCTCCCTTCCACGTACCCTTCCCTCCTTCCCTCCTTCCTTCCCTCCTTTCCTGCTTCCTTTCTCCCCTCCTTCCTTACCTCCCTCCATTCCTCTCTCCTTCCTTCCATCCATCTCCAGAAACCTTTTCCTTCCCCAAGCAGAAATTCTGTCCTCATTAAGCACTAACTCCCCATTCTCCCTCCCCCCACCACCGCCGTTCTACTTTCTGTCTCCACGAATCTGCCAATTCTAGGCATCTCCTATAAGCGGAATCATAAAGAGTTTGTCCTTTTGTGTCTGCCTACTTTCACTTAGCATAATGCTTTCAAGGTTCGCCCATGCTGTTGGGGGTGGACTTTTTAGAAACAAGTGGGGTGTTAGCTAGGCATGCCTGCCCCTGTCCCAGGAACCGCAGAGGCACAACGGGGAAGAGCATCGTGGGTCCCAGATAAACTGACTCTTGTGGCCGCTATGCCTGAAGGCTGGGGCTCCTCGCCTCCTGGCTTCACCTGTCTGCGACTTCCAGGTGGGCTCACCTTGCAACCAAGGCCCTCGTCCCACCTCTCGTCCTCCGTGGCACCTGTGACAACTTGAGGTGCGCCTTCGCCCCTGGGCTGAGTGCTCAGGTGTGTTCCATCTCCTGCTCATTTCTCTCCCCCGGGTGATGGGTCTTGTGCCCTGACTCTCAGGTCACCTTTGACAGGATTCAGCTGGCTTCCCACAGCCCCACCTGCACCTGACCCTGGCCTGGCGGGCTGACTAGGGGCAGGAGGAGGAGGCGGCGTGGTTCTTAGACTATGGCTTTTTTATTTATTAAAAATTAATTAAGGGACTTTGATGTATCAGGACTTAAGAGGGGTTGACAGGTCACATGGTCTCTGAAAGCACTGGGCTGGTAATCCATTTAAAAAAACATTTTCTTCTTCTTCTTTTTAATTTAATGGAGGAAATCATTAGCTGGGAAATTGGTAGAACTGATTTATTCCTGTTTTGGGGAGGGGGAATGGAAGAGAAAATCTGCTCTAATTGCCGCTTGTTCTAGAAATATGTCAGCGGAATATTCCCATTGGCTGGGCCTGGCCTGGGTGAGGACAGAACCCTGAGCTTTCTTCCCTTCCTTCAGATCCTACTCTGAGCAGGGCAGGGGGCCGCGTGGACCTGGGTGGGTGTCTGTGATGTCCGTAGTGACACATCTAAGAAGTCCCCGCAGACCTGCCTTGGCCCTTGGGGCTCATCCTGCTGGGGGCCCTGTTGCCTGTGAGCCCTCATTCCCAGGGACACAGGACCAGGACCCCCGTCTGGGAAAAAGGACTACGTGCTTCTTGGGCTCCATCCGGTTCCAAGGGGAGGCAACTGGGTTCACCCTAAAAATAACCAAACATGCAAACAGCTTCAACATGCAAATGTTTTTTATATCTGTGGGCCAAATAATTTAAAGGTACAGCTGTTTTTCCACTGTCCTGATCTGTTTGTTTTCCCTGAGTGGGGAGGAGCTCTGACGTGGTCTGGGGCTCTTCTGGGGCCACCGTCTTCCAGCACAGTGACCTGGCTAGACCTGGCTGAGGTCTAGTGGGTGCTGAGGCCTGGCCGTGGGCCTCAGCAGCTGCCCTCTCCCAGACACCTCCTGCGCTGGGGCAGACTGAGTATAGCAAGGGGTGTGCACCCCTCCCTGCGCCGTCCGTCACCCCTTCGGGCTTGCGGTGCATGGAGGGGTCTGCCTGGCTTCCATTTTCCAAGCTTGTCTGGCCCAGGACATGGGTAAATGAGTTCTCAGAGAGTACAAGGCTATAAATAGTCAGGCAGGAGGCGGAGAAGGTGAAAGGCGAGGGACTGCCAAGGTGGTGAGCCCCAGATGGACTCTAGATCTCCCAGATCCCGGCCAGAGAGCTGCCCTGCTGGGTGCCAGCCCCGCTAGTCCACCGGCAGCACGGGGCGCCCCGGGTCCTTGCTCACCCCTCTCTGTCCCCACCACCGCACATGGCGCTCGCCGCGGTGCACACTGCCAGAGCAAATCGTCACGTCTGCGGCAGGGCACTCGTTCTGTCCCTGTAATAATCCTCCTGTGGACGTGCCGTGTCCGGGGAAAAGGCCCATCGAGTGCGGGCGTCACCCCTAGGAACGGCAGGCTTGAGACTGCAGGGCAGGGGCGGGGGGGCCGCCCTCCCTGGGAGTTGGTGTGCAGGGTTGGGAGGGGCAGGCCCAGACTTGTGGGCGACCGCCCTCTACAAAGTCCCCGTGCTTGCACGCATTCCTTCAGTGCCTGCGCCGTGCGGGTGCTCTTAGAGACTCTGGGGAGGACAGCAGTGAGTACAACCAACCCCAGTGCCTGTCCTCACGCGGCCTCCATTCCAGAGCGAGAGACTGTCGTTTCTCTAGAAGCATGTGCTGCTGGACCACGCATGGGCTTGGAAGACGCACCGAGTGAACGAAGCCGGGCTCGCAAGGATAAATACCGTGCGCATCCGTGTATGAGACGCCCCAAGGAGTCCGAGGCATGGGGACGGGGAGGGTCGAGGGTTGGATGCCTGGGGCTGGGGAGTGCGAAGTTAGTGGTAGAAGGGGACAGAGCCTCCGTCCTGCCCGATGAAAGAGTTCTGGAAGCGGATGGTGGTGAAGGCCGCACGAAAGCGTGAGTGCGCTTCGTGCATGGAACCGGACACTTAAACGTGGTTAAGATGGGCAATTTGATGTTACATATTTCAACACAATTTTAAAAATAAAAATAAAAAGAAGAAAGGTAGGTAGTGTCTTCCATAAGGATTAAAGCTGTGAGGTTAAGTGAGAAAGACCGGGGCGGGTTGGGGTGAAGGCGGAGGATGGCCTTAGTGCGAAGGGGAGGCAGCTCCGGGCGAAGGGAAGGCCGCCACTGCCGGACAGTGTGGGGCTTAGGTTTGAAGGGGATCCCTCTGGCCATTCTGGTGGGAGAGGCCAGGGGCTCTTGGAAAGTGAGAGACTTTGCTGGGGTGGGGACAGGCTGGGGCTTCCTGTCGTCAGTTCACGAGCTCATACCAGGAGCTGTGGTTCTCTGTGGCAGATCTTTCTGGAGTCCTCCCTGGCGGTCCCCAGATGTCACTTCTCCCTCCCCAGTGTGGGCGGGTTGGGGCCGGTCAGTGGCAGGAGTGGGCCGGCTTGGCCAGGCTCCGGCTCCAGCTCTTCAGGCTTTGAAGCGGCCCAGCTCCTTGGAGCCACCCCGCCATCGCTGGGCCCCGGACCTGCCCCGGCGTGGTACCCCTCCCCTGCAGGACGTTGTGGAGTTGCCTCTAAGGAGGCCGTGCAGACCAGGCAGCGCTGGGGGCGGGCTGGAGCCCCCAGCTCTTCCTGCCTTGCCCGTCCTCCTCCAGCTGAGTCGGGGTGTCTGCTTCTGCAGAGTGAGGAGGTCGGATGCGTTCTGGTCTGGATTCTAGTCCAGACTCTGTGCTGGCAGACGGAATCTTCGAAAGCGTCTGGATGCACGTGGGAAGGTCCCCCTGGGTGCCCAGCCCCATAGCCCAGCCTGGGACTGAGGACCCTCTGTATATCCCCGCAGGGGTCCCTGCTGCCACTTTAGGAAGGGGGGAGGGTCTGTTCCAATCCTGTAGCTCTGGCCCAGACATTCCAGGGATGACCTCAGGAGTTGCTGGGGGAAACGGCAGGAGATGGGGTTCTAGAATAGGGGTCTGGGGCCAGTAGGGACAGGAGGAGAGGTCAGTGGTTCGAAGATCCACGTCATTATGGAGCCCACCGAGCCCACTCCCCAGCTGGTGCCTGCTTTGTTCCCTGAGAGCCCAACCCCCTGCCTTCTGTCCTTTTAGAGGGGGCCTGGAGGGCCAGGCTGCAGACGGAAGCCTGCTCTACCACCAGACGGTGTGGGGTAAGTGGTGAGAGGGATGACTGAAGGAGCAGGGCTGTGAGCTGGGTGCTTGGCCTGGGCACGTGTCTTGCCGTCCCGTCTCAGCAAGTCCTTGGGGCTGTCCAGGGCAGTCACCATGAGCTCCACATGACGACTCGATTTTCATTTTACGTTAAAGTGAGTTAAAATTTAAAATTTCCTTTCCTGGTCACAGGAGCCCCACTCCAGGTGCTCACTAGCCGTGCGGGGCTGGTGGTGGCCATACGGGACAGTCCAGATGTGAAACGCTTCTATCATCGAGGAAAGCTCTATGGGGCAGGGCCCATCTCGTTTCTAGCATAACCCCACAATGGAGACTGCTGCCCCCATTTTATGGTGAAAAAGCTGACTTTTTCATAAATTCATGAAAAAAAATTTCATAAATTTCATAAAATGGCCCAGGGACTGACTTGCTGGTCGTGTATCCCGTGGGCACCAGAGAGTGCTAGAGCCTGGGTCTGGTGGGTCTCAGTGCATGGGTGTGGGGCTGGTGTGCTCCCATGTCCTGCTGCCCAGCTCGCTGGGGCCCGTGGAGGTCAAGGCTCATCTTCGGGCCACACACAGGCTCTGGGACCCCGCCTCCTGGCTCTGTTACCTGGTGGGGCATAGTCCAACAAAAAGGCATATCAGGGCTTCTTATGCAGTTTGGAGCCTCCTCAGCCTGATCCCTCAGACTGAACCCCTCGGGAGGGGTTTCAGGAGGTGTTGCCGAGAAACTCTTCTTTAAAGTCAGAGGGCCCTAGCCAAAACCCAGCTGCCCCTCAGAGCATGAGTGCATCTGGCTCTTCCTCCAGCGGGACTGTGATGCAGCCTCCGACGGGGAGGAAGTGCAGACACCTGCAACGGCCTGGGTGAGCAGGCCGTTTTCTGGGAAAAAAAGCTGGACACTAGAAGCCACGTAGTGAGTGGTTCCCCTGACAGGAGATGTCCAGAAGAGGTAAATCTTAGAGTTGGAGAGTAGACTGGTGCGTGCCAGGGGCTAGGAAGAGGGGGAAGGGAAAGCCAAAGGCCATCTGGTTTTGGGGTCGATGAGAATGTTCTGGAATGGAAGAAGGTGGTTGCACAGTGAGTGTGGCACAGGCTCCCAAGTTGTGTACTTCAACGCGACGGCAGTGGTCAGTTATGGGTTGTACGTGTTTTGCCGCACTGAGGAAGTGGGGCAGAACGGCGGGATCTAGGTGGCACGCATGTGGGTTTGCTGCATAAAGGGTTTCAGACTTTCCCGTATGTTTGAGTGTCTTCATGATAAAGGGTGGAGGGGAAAAGGCGAGAATAAGACTGTGGAGGGAGGGGCCCCTGGCTGGCTCAGGGTCCTGAGTTCAAGCCCCGTGTTGGGCCTACTTCCATACGTACATAAAAACTTCTAAAAATTAATAAATGAAAAGACCGTAAAGGGAGAACGTTTGTAAGGCTGCAGCCTTCAGGCTGGACTCCCGTGTGGGCCATCCTTGGGTCTGTCTGTGTTAGAGCTGCGAGCCGAGGTCTCTGTGATGGCTTCAGGCTGTGGAGAGCCTTCACCCCACTCGATCTCGGGGAGCAAGGAGAGGTGGGGTGGGGGGTGCTGTGCCTGCTATGGAGATGGGTTTCCCCGAGGTGGTATGTTTCCCGGTGCCTGTACCCCTCACTGTTCCCAGCCATTTGGGTGTCCCAGGGCCTGGGGGTGCAGACTCGGGGTGGGGGGTTTATCCTGCTTTGTCATGAGGAATTTGGCCCAGAGACATGGCTGGACCTGCCCTGTCACGTGATCTCCATGAGGAGATTCAGAGACCCCAAGCCAGGCCTCCCGGCTCTCTCCCCAGCCCCATTTCTGCTGCTCTGAGTGTGACTGAGCCAGTGGCAAAGGCTGCCCTGGAGCTGGGCTCTGTATGGAAATAGTGGGGCCACAGAGGGCAGGCGGGAACAGATGTCCTGCAGGGTCTGCCGCCCTGCCCCCCACCCCCACCTTGCCCCTCCGCATGGATGGCTCTGGGCAAAGGAGTCCTCTGCTGGGGACACACTTGTTCCTGGTGGTGGGAGATATGGCTGACACTCATGAGGCCTGTGACTGGGGGTCCGGCCACTCTAATTTTTAGAAATGGAGAGGTGGGTGGAGGTCTGCAGTGCCTCCCCGGACACCAGGGCCCCAGGCTTTGCCCAGGCTGTCAGAGGGGCTCTGGTTCCAGCCCCTGTGGTTCCTGTGGTCTGGCCGGCAGCATGACCTGAGATGAGGGCACAGCTCTGGGGGTGGGGGGTGTGTGAGGGAGCAAGGAGCCGGGTGAGGCCGTTTCTCCCACTGCCCACCCGTGCAGAGCGGCTCCTTGCCCCAGGGGGCCGCCACTGTGGGCCCCAGGCTTGGGCTGGGGGAGGCTGCGCCGGGAGAAGGTGGGGATTGGCTCTCCGCTGATGCCTTCCCTCTGGCATATGGCTCCTCCGCCCGCTGCAGGCTCTGCCAGCGGCTCCCCCTTCTCCATGGCAACTTAGCTCAGTGGTCCCAGTGGAGGAGAGAGAACCAATTCTCCCTCTTCCCTCCCTCCCTCTCCTCTCCCCACCTCTTCCTCCTGGCCTCCCTTCCTCCTGCGTCCCTGCCAGCCCTGGGCTCCTGCGTGTTGGCCGGCCGTCTGTCTGTCCGTCCCAGAACCTCCACGCTCGGGGGCACCCCCCGGTCCAGGCCTGGGTTGCCAGCGGAGCTGCGAGCCGGGGGCGGCTCCCTGAGGCCGGCAGCATGGGGAGCCGGGCGGACCTCCGCAGACATGGGAGGCTGCGGTACGAGCCCTGGCCCGGGTCGCTCCGGCTCTCACACTCTGTCCCCCCTCTCCCCCTTCCTTATATTTTCTTCCTGAAAGGTAATTTTCTGCGAAAACTGTCACAGCCTTAGGAGGGGTTTATTAGCAAAGAAGGCTCGTTCTGGTCACGTGGGCTGCTGGTTTTCTCTGAGTAGCTGGGATGGAGGGAGCTGGGGAGGGAGAGGCATGGCCTCCTCGCCAGCTGGGAGGGGGCTTGGCGGTGCTGGGGGGTGTGGGGTCCCCTGGGCGGCTCTGAGCAGCCTGGCTCCTGGCCCCTGGCCCTTGGGCCCGCTGCTGTCTGTTACACTCCTGTTTTCCCGTGTAATTGCCACATAGCATGGACAGTCTGCTTTCCTGGACCTGGTCTGGCCGGGGGAGGGGATGTGGCGAGGCACACACGTGCACCCCACATGGGGCAGGGCTCCCAGTGGCCCTCGCGGGCGACATGTCTCTGCCTGGTTCACTTTCACCTGGAAATGGAGCGTGGTGGGGGAATGTGCTGTCCCCGTAACCGAGGATCTCGGAGAGGATGGAGGAAGCGAGAAGCAGCTGCTCGCTGGTTCCTGGCAGCTCGGCCGTCTGTTTGGGACAGCCCCTCGGCACAGTCTGGTTCAGACAGGACTTTAAGACCGCTGCCCAGTGGGTCGAATCCTATCCTGTCTTCCCCGCTTCCGGCCAGCCGTGGTGCTCGGGTGGCTTTCCTGGTGGGAGCTGCTGAGGTTCCGGGGCATTCTCCAGCTGTGCGCCCTGTTTGGGGGAGGGTGGGGGATGGACAGCTCCCCATCCCTTACCTCCTGCGCAGCAGTGGGGGGCGAGCCTCCGGTGGTCAGCTAGAACCTCTCTTATGTCGATGGAAAGTGAGGTGCAAAGGGGACGGATTTAGCACCTCGTCCTTAGAAGCCCCGGGCTGGGTGGTGTCTAAGAAGCCGTCTGTGATCTTTAAATAGAAAGCCAGCGAGCGCCAAGTGGCCAGTCTGACTCACAGGGAAGCTTCAAAGTTTGGTGCAGGTATGCGGGGAGACAGCTCAAGACTGAAGGGGACGCCCGACGCCCGGGTGGGGGCGCCTGAAATGGACACACTGAAATGTGTGTCCTGGAGTCAGGCTCCTGGGCTCTGGGGGGATTATATATTGTTTCGGGGTCTTCTCTGACAGATGCTCTAACAACAAATCAGCCTCGAAGGCAGCCCGAGACAGAGCTCCCCGTCTGGTTCTGGGGTCAGGCCTCTCCCAGCTACATTTGCACATCCCCCAAAGCCCTGTTTCTCCCAAGCTGCACTCCACTCTGAGTTCTGGGTGCTTCCCCTTGATAATCAGGCCGGTTCCTGTCGGGCTGGACGGGAAGAATGCTTCTGTGTCTGCAGACGTCTGTGCTGTCCTGCTTTCCCTTCGCTTTGAGCCTGGAGTCTGTCAAGGAGACCCTCCTGGCATCTGGGTGCTGTGCAGGCTTCTTAATGACATTACCCGCGTCTGGACTCTCCTTGGTTTGCTGTAAATTCTGATAAGTTTACGAGTTGAGTGACGGGTGGGGGGGGCGGTGTGCTGGTTTTGTTCGGTTTGCTTTTGGCTTGCTGGCTCAAGGCATTATCTGATGTGACCCGAAAGAGGTCTGCCCCATGCGTGGCAGCAGTTCGCTCCCGTGTCTGCTGTCACCCTCCGGGGGAAGCTGGCCCTGCGTGCTGTAGCTGGGGTGACTGCTCCCCCAGCCCGGGGTCTTTCATGTGCATCTGGGGTGGGGGGTTGCTTTGGTGACGATACACATGTGTGTTCAGTCATCCCAACAAGCCCTAAAGTCAGAAGGACGGCAGAGCGGGGCTGGCGTTGGAGGAGGGAAGCTGTGCTCCACCAGCCCGTCTGCTTTCATCCGAAGTGAATCCCAAGCGCTCCGTGCCAGCCTCCCCCCTCGGCCCCAGCACCAGGAGCCAGCCTCCTCCCTTAGTGTAATTTCACGTCGCAGTGACTTACTTGAAAGCTTCTGTAAAGAGCTAGAGAGGGTGTGAGAGCAGGTCGGAGAGGTGGCGGCCCGGGCTGCCGATGGCTCCAGCCGGAGAAAGTGTGGAAAACTCATTCCAGGAAAAGTGGAGTAATCACCCGCTGGCCGGCGTTCAGGCGGTGAGTGACTCTCTCCTCTTTAACTCCACGGGAGCACTGGGGTCCAGGGAAGGGCTCAGTGGGAAGCCCGGTGGTTCAGGCAGCTCTCACGAGGCTGTGGGAGAAAGATCTGTTTTCTTTTTCCCCTGAGCGCTGGTGTCCACCACCCAGGCTGTCCCAGGCGGGACGGCAGCGCTGGCTCTGCGTCCGGGATTCTAGGACTCGGGACTGTGTCCGCCCGGGAAGCTGAGCCGATGCCCGGGCCCAGCCTGCAGAAAGTCCACTGGTGGTGGCTGCCGCTCTTCGTGACACATGTGGCTTTAGAAAGTGAGCAGGAGACAAGAAGCTCACGAGCATTCATAATCCCGACCTGTCTTGTGATGTCCTCACACGCGTGTGCACACACCCAGACACGCACGTGTGCGGTCACATGTGTGCTCACACCCTACACTCTCACACACACCCCTACTCTCTGCACACACATGCAGTCCCACACACGCTCCCACACACGCATGCACACACACACGCTCCCACACACGCATGCACACCTGTACACACACTCACACACATGCACACTTGTACACACAGATCCGTCGTCCCCTTCTGCCATCAGGGCTGCACGGACCCCTGGGCATTCTGCTGGTGGCAGCGTGATCTCCCATGCATGGCGCCTGGTGTTGGTAAGGTCGTGTGGCTCCGCTCTCATGCGCAGCTTTCCGGCCTGTGTCTCACGTGTGTGAGACAGACCGTTCCCACCCACTTCTCCCAGCGCCCCCTTTCCCATGCCCCCGGGGCTGTGCTGTCGGATGCAACACAGACAGTGGCATGCTGGTGTGTGCAGGGAAAGCCCCCAGTTGCCGGCTTTGCATCCCGGGCACCTGAGTGTCTCAGGCCAAAAGGAAGGAGGTTGTCAGACTGCCGAGCGGCAGACATGCGCACGCGTGCCCGCGCTCCAGAGTATTCATAGTTAGGCTTGCTTGGCTTTGCTTCCCGTGTTCTCCCCAGTTCTGGTTCGTTTCTCAGAGCACAGTCTCCGCAGACTCTGCACCCTGCCCCCTTGCCGGCACGCGTCTCATCCAAGCTAACCGTCTGCAGACGCGTTAGAAGTGCTCGGTGTGGTCCCATTCTACAAAAGAGCACACTGAGTCTCAGAGGGGTTGAGTAACCCGCCCGGGGAAGTCAGAGCATGAACTCAGATCTCAGATTCAAATTCATTCATTCATTGGGCCCTGTGCCACTGGGCTTTGGGAGGGGGAGTCCATCCGTCCCACTTGTCTGAGGAAGAAAAGGGTAAAGAAAAGTGGAGAGCAGGCTCTGAAGGAGGCCACAGCCCAGGGTCTGAGTGGAGACCTCCTCACTGCCTGCCTCCCAGCCCCCCACTCCTGCCTGAAACTTGGGAGACAACACTGCACCATCGGGAACCTCCATCACCGGGTCTGGACCCGTTCTTTATTCTGCTTTCTTTTCTTTTCTTTTTTTTTTTTTTTAATATTTTATTTATTCATTGGACAGACAGAGATCACAAGTAGGCAGAGAAGCAGGCAGAGAGAGAGGATGAAGCAGGCTCCCTGCTGAGCAGAGAGCCCGATGCGGGGGCTCGATCCCAGGACCCTGAGATCATGACCCGAGCCGAAGGCAGAGGCTTTAACCCACTGAGCCACCCAGGTGCCCCGATTCTGCTTTCTTTTAAAAATGTTTCTGGCATCATCCCTTCATGGGGAAGACAGTCTGCAGAGAGGGGTCTGTCTGCTTTATGCTGAGAGCTTGTGTGCGGTGGCTCAATGTAGTAGGAGCGGCACTGCACATCAGGAGACCGAGCCTCAGTTTCCCCCTCTTTCACATGCCTCAGCTCGAAGGAGGGGGCTGCGAGGGTGCCCGTCAGGGTGGGATTGTGATCAGGCCCCGGGGACTTCGCAGAAGCATATGCCCGGACGGTTCCAAACAGACTGTAGGCGCGTCGATTGTGTGCAGAGAGACACGCAGAGAGAGGGCTCACACGGTAAAGCACTTGGATTAAACAGTTGTGCCGGCGGGGAGGTATACGAAAATTCTCACATTGTATTTGCAATTTCTCTGTAAGTTAAAAATTATATGAAGGACTTAGGCAATTTGAGGGCTTTTTCCAAAGATGGACAGAATCAGGACTTAACTGAGGAGGGTTCGTACCTCAGAGACCCCACGAGAAGCCACATGGATAAGCTCGGCGGCCGTGGGGAGAGGTGGCCACTGCGGTGAGATTTTTTAGGCCACGGCAGTCTCTCCAGAGGCAGCGGTCCTGGGTCCAAGGCTTCCGAGGTCACGTTCCTCCCTGGGCTCCCTGACGGGGCACCAGGCTGGGATGCCTTCCCCAGAACCACTGCCTGGTGGCCCGAGTCTCCTTCTGTAGGACACAGCCTGCTGCCTGCCCCAGGCCCAGAGAATATTGTTTGTAATTCTTGATGGTTTCCTGCTGGGGTGCTGGTTTGTCCTGTGGTTGCGAATGCATCCATTATGTCAGCCTTGTGGCCCCTGGCCGCCTGGGCTCCTGGGAGCCCCTCACGGTGAACGGCCGCCCTCCGATCCTCAAGGCAGTTGTGGGGAGGGAGCGCTAGACCTCCAGTCCCGTCCCTATTCCTTGCGACTTCCCCTGCCTCCATTATCCCCCTGACAAAGCCCAGCTTGGTGGGAGTGAATGAACCAGGCATCTGACTTGCTCTGTTCAGTTCAACCGAGCAGCAGCTGCCCAGCCTGTGCCTCAGTTTCCCTACCTTGTTGCCCTAGCTGGAGGCACTCTCCTCCCCAGGTCCCTATCACTTCTCTGCAGGCAGCCCAGAGGGTAGCAGGGAGGACAGGAGGAGACACCCTGGAGGAGCGCTGGGGTGTCGGGCCACCTCTCGCCTGTCTCCCACCCTCCAGTACCCACCCAGCACTAGGGGAGAGCAGAGGGTGGAAGTGGGTCAGAAAACCCTGGAGAATTCCCTTGGCCTCTCTGAGCCTCGGTCTCTTGGTCTGTATAACAGAGTTCACGGCAGGTGCCCACTGGAGATCGGGAAGGACAAGAGGACGGCGTGTAGGGGGGGCACTCTTGTCTGCACCGGTGCCCTCGCTTGGCCTGTCGTTCTGAGCCCTTGTGTAAGCACTTCACGGCTTCCTAGGTGTGGGTACACATTATCGAGGCCTGTGGCTGTGACTGGGCTCCGTCAGGGCTGTGGCAGGCTGCACAGACAGGGACCCGGGGGACAGGCCACTCTAAGCTGCTCTTACCGCCTGGCTTCCTTTGCCCGCCGGACCCCTGCTCACCTGCTTGGCTGAGGCCTTCCTGAGACTCTGGGCTCCTGGCATGGGCAGACCGGGAGGTAGGGGCAGACGTGGGGTGGCAGGAAGAGCAAGGCTCGTCGGCCACGAGCTAGAGGGTGAGTTCTGGCTCCGTGACCTCCAGAAGCTGCCAATCCCAGGAACATTAGCTTCCCTCCATGCAGAACAGGGGTGCTGGGTGAGAACGTGAGACTGCGCTTGCCTGGCCTACAGGAGTAGGGTGACAGGGTGACCGTTTTATAGGGCTCTCCTCCAGTGCAGGACTTAAAAATGGATTGCTTTCCAACGGCTGCTCCGTATCAAAGCCCATCCTCTTAGGATCAGGGCCAGGCCAACTGCTGTATTTTGTGCTCTCCGATGTTGGGCAGGCTGGGGCTGCTGGCAGCCGGGGGGACCTTCTGTCGGGAGGCGTGGTCACTGAGCTGCCCGGGGCCTGGGAGATGAAGCCTGGGCTCTGCCAGCCCCTGAGCACACGTGGCACACGGGATTGCTGATGGGGAAACCGAGGCACGGGGGTGTGTCCCAGCCGGAGCTGCTTGGGGCTATAGTGCCCACAAAGCGAGCCAGGGCCAGAACTGATGCTCAGGTCGCCACCTAGCTGTCTGCCTTCCCAGGCAGGAGTCAGCACACTGGGCTTCTGGGTCAGGCAGGGCCGATGGGGAGACCGACAGAGACGCAGAGCTTTCCCGAGTGACCCAGGACCATGCTGGGCTGGGTGGCTCCTGGAGGCAGGACGGAATCAACCCTCCCCCCTCCCCCATTGGCCCGTGCCCCACTGTTCCCCATTTACAGCTGTGGGGGCCCATCCTAGGGACATGGTGATGGTCCTTCTGAGCAGTGCTGGCCTGAATCCTGGCCTTCTCAGGCCCAGCTCTTACTCTACCATCCACCCAGGTCGGGCTGATGCATAAGGGGGTATGTGGGTGCTGGGCCCTTAGGAGGGTCCCCCTCCCATCCCCTGCAACTACCCCAGGCCAGGCGGAAGAACCGGATGGTCCCTGTGAGGTCATTTAGAAGGCAGGGCTCTGAGTGGCAGCCTTGCCTACAGCTTGAGGAAGAGGCTCTGCCCTGTGCCTTGGAGCAGAACCTTCCATCTGACAGGCAGCCCTACTCTCTGACCGCTTGGAGGTCGTGGGAACCACGAGTGGCAGCCAGCGGGAGGGGCTCCTGTCTCGGCCTGGCAAGTGTTATGTTCATCTGAGCTGCCCTGCCCGGGTGCTCCAGGAACCTGTTTGTGAAGAGAGGGCTCTTGGGGAACACCATTGAGCACCTGCCAGTTGGGGGTGTCCCCCAGGCACAGAGCCACTGCCACCATGGAAACAGTCTAGCTCAAGCCTTCCCTGCCCCTGGGAAACAGACCTGCAGAAGCCAGGGTCCTCCCACAGCCCCACAGGGTATGACCAGGGTAGGACTAATGCCCCCAAGAGCGGTGGACTGTGCTGGGGGGCAGACAGGAGGCTGGCCGAGCCTCTGGGCTCTGCCTGCCTGTCTCAGTGTGGCAGACGGGCCAGCCCCTGGGCCCTGTCTGGCTGTCCTGTCCCCCTGTAGCATCTCCTGGCTGGCCTTGCTGCCCGGGGCTGCACACTCCTCTCTAGTCAGTGGAAACGTGGTGGCCGTGTGACTGCTGGTTTGCAGGGCTCATGCTGGGATGCGGCTTCGCAGTTTCCAAAGTGTATTGCCTCCAGGTTTATTCTTGAGGCTCACCGGTGGCCTTGTGAAATGGTCAAGGCAGGGGACCAGAGTCTTTTCTACGGAGGGACAGAGAGGTGGAGGGAACTACCCAAGGTCAGCCAGCTGCTCTGGGGCAGAATTTGGACTCCATGTCATTTACCTAACAAATATTGGCTGGGTACCTGCCTTGGTTAAGAACTGCTCCGGCCAGGCCCCAGGAAGGCCACTGTGAGTGAGACACAGCCTGAGCTTGAAGGCAGAGCAGGCGGGGACATTGAAATCTCAGAAGGGCCAAGTAGAGAGTCAGTGCCGGGAGCCTGGGCACCCAACGAGCCCTCAGGGATCCCTTACCTGGAAGAAGGGCTCTTTGAGCCTGAATCAGAGGGCTCAGTCATCTGATTGCAGGCCCAGAGGGACACCTGGAACCTAGGCCACATGTTCTCACCTCTGGTAGGCTTCCTGATATCGCTGGGGTCCTGGTCTTCTCATCCAGAGGTTCTGATTCTGGGGGCGAGGGCTGGCCGTCTGCGTTTTGAACAAGCTCACTCAGTGTTTCTAAAGCAGCTCATCCCTGTCTGTGATCTGAGAAATGCTGGGCTGGGCTTCTCAGAGCCCCTCGAGCTGGGATGGTCCTAACTTGTCCCTAGGCACAGTAGCAGCCACAGAGCTGCTGGCATGCTGGGGCTTTCCAGATGCTGAATTGTCAGGGAAGCCTTGGCCGGCTTCTTAACTGCAGTGAGAGGTTCCTCCAGGATAGAGGCCGGTAGGAGATGCTGAGCCAAGGTCAGGGTGGGGGTGGGGCACTTCTGGTCAGAGAAACCTGCAGTCCCTGGGTTGCGGCCTCACCTTGGCGGGGGGGGGGGGGGGGGGGGGGG
>NW_019154130.1:5064273-5160929 GCF_002288905.1 Enhydra lutris kenyoni
GGGGGGGGGGGGGGGGGGGGGGGGGGGCTTCTGGCTGCTTGCTTAGGGCTGGTGCACCTAGGGGCCTAGAAGAGGCTGTCCAGGTGCAGTGTGGGGAAGCAGGGAAAACAGGGAGGCCGGTTGGCTGCATGTCTAGTGGCCGCTTCCCCTGAGTGTCTGTATTGTGGATGCAGAAGGGCTGCTCACTGGCCCTCAAGTACCCCGAGCTGGTTGGCTGCAGGCCTGGTGACAGCACAGTCACAGGCTTACTCCATCCTGCCTGAGTGCTGGTGTGGCCTCCCCACCAGGACAGCATGGGTTCTTCTCCTGCACATGTGCAGAGCAGGGGGAAACTGGCTAACATCTGTGCGGTTGGCTTGGGCAGTGTCCTGCTTCCCAATGCCATAGATCCCGTGTCCCGTCCCCTGGGGCTGCCATCACACTGGACTGCAGGCTGGGCTGAGAACAACTGAACTTGATCATCTCATACTTCTGGAGGTCAGAAAGCTGAACTCAACGTGTCTGCAGACCCGTGTGCCCTCCAAAGGCTCTAGAGGTGAATCCTCCCTTCTTCCAGCTTCTGGTGGCCCCAGGTGTCCCTTGCCTTTTGACTGCATCACTCTGATTCTGCCTTGGTGCACCCATGGCCAGCCCCTCTGTCTCTCCTCCTCTTCTCCAGGGACCCCCGTCATTGGATTGGGGGCTCACCTTAAATCCGAGATGATCTCATCTCGAGATCCTTAACTAATCATACCTGCAAAGACCCTGCTTTCTTCTAAGGTCACAGTCCGAGATTCCAGGTGGACAGGAATTTTCACTCAGCAGGCAGACTGTCACCAGGTAAAGGCACATCTGTTGCACTGGCCAGGGGAGCAGCGGGCTGGCAGCTGATCCCAGAAACCAGATCTAGGGCTTCTAGCAGTCTCTGGCTCTGTTGTCAGCTAGGGCAGCTTTGCCTCTGTTAGGGGACTCAGAGAGCCCAGAGCAGGGGAGGTGGTGGCCGAGGGGTGTGCCATTTGGACACTTATTTTAAGGTGTCTTGGAGAAGAAAAGCAGAATGTGGCCCTGAAGAGCCAACCAGGACCCTAGGTTGAGTCCCCAGGAGGCCAACTGCACAGCATAGGGACTTCCTGGCAGGACCTTGTAGGCGATGAACATCCCGTCCTGGGAGGTGGTCTAGCAGCCCTCCGGGGTGGGCATTGCCGAGAGCAGCCCTATCCCCGAGAGCTCTGAGCTTGTGCTTGTCTCGGGGATGGATGGCCCCATCCAAAAGCTCAGGGACCTCCCCAAGGGCAGCCCAGGTGATGTGGCAGAGCCAGCCCCAGACCCCCAGACCCTCCCTCTTGCTGGCTGTGGGGTTTGCAGGGTAGGGGCAAGGGGTACCCCCCCAGGACCCAGGCCATCAGTCCCCTCCTGCTGTCCCCACAGAGCCCTCCACCTCTGCAGCTGGGTCTCCCCTCCCCTTGCTCTGTCTTCTGGCTCAGCATCCTGCCGGCCTCCCCTAGGAGCCAGAGAGAGATCACAAGTAGGCAGAGAGGCAGGCAGAGAGAGAGAGGAGGAAGCAGGCTCCCCACCAAGGAAAGAGCCCGACGTGGGGCTCGATCCCAGGACCCCGGGATCATGACCCAAGCCGAAGGCAGAGGCTTTAACCCACTGAGCCACCCAGACGCCCCTAAAGTTTTGTTTTGTTTGTAAGTTTCACATAACATAAAATTAACCCTTTTATTTTTATATATTTTTTAAGATTTTATTTATTTATTGGGCAGAGAGAGAGAGAGAATGAGAGCACGAACTCAAGCAGGGGAGAGGGTGAGGGAAAGTAGGCTTTCTGCCAAGCAGGGAGCCTGCTGCGGGGATCCATCCCATGACCCTGAGATCATGTCCTGAGGCAAAGGTAGACGCTTTAGGACTAAGCCACCCAGGTGCCCAAAATTGACTCTTAAAGTGAGCATAACATTTAGTACATTCACGATGGTGAGCAAGTAGCACCTCTGTGTAGTTCCAGAACACTTTTATCACCCTGAAAGGAGACCCTGTACCCAGCTCTAGAGTTCCCCCCCACAATTGCGGTAAAATACATGTAACAGAGTTTACCACTTTAACTATCTGTAAGTGTCCAGTTAAGCAGCATCAGGCACGTTCCCCTTGGGCAGCCGCCCCCACCATCATCTCTGCTTCTCGTTGCTGTCTCTACACTGACACTCCGTCCCCATGAAACACCGACCCTCCCTCTCCCAGCCCCTGGCACCCGGCCGGCTTCCTGTCCCTGTGAACGTGCCTTGTGTAGGTGCATGGGGTCCCGCAGCACCTGTCCCTCCCGACTGGGTACTGTCACTCAGCACAGCGTCTTCACGCTCATCCATGGCGCAGCAGGAAGCAGAGGCTCCTTCCCTGTGCAGGAGGAGTGACATTCCCGCCCGTGGAGGGACCACGTTCACGTACCGGTTCATCCATCAGTGCATGCTTGGCTAGCTTCCGTCTTCTGGCTATTGTGACTCCAACCTTGGGACTTTTGGAGAGTCGAGTGAGAACAAGTGCGGGGCCAGGGGTCAGACTGGGCTTGTCACATCTCCAGTACACATACCCCTCCCCCTTAACCTGTAATCAGCTTGCGCCCCAGGGGAAGATTCCAGAATGCCCCCCCCCACACACACACCTGTGTATTCCTCTCCGAGCCACACTGTCTTTGCTGCCCATCAGCTCACATTTTTTTCCTCCCGAGAGACCGGGTCACAGCATGCTGCAAACCTCAGCCCTCACTGGAGGCTGCTGGACTCCTGAAATTCTGACTTTCTAGGTGACCTTGGGCATGTCTGTCCTCTGAGCCCTCGTCTCTCATCTGCAGGTGATCTGAGACAAGGGACTCACATGGTGACTTGGGTCAGCTACTCACGAGGTGCTGGGCTCCTCAGAAATGCTGCCAGATGACTGTTCCCGTCCTTGGTCCTGCTGTCTCTACTGCCAGCCCTGTCCCCTGGTGTATCCCGTCCACAGGTGTTTGCTGAGCACCTGTTTTGGGCAGAACGGGGTTCATAGGGGGGCTGCCCAGCAGAGGTGGCTTTAAGCAGCCCAGAGGGATGACCGGACATGACAGGGAGGAGGACAGGTGTCACCCTTCGTATACACATCCAGGGTCCCAGCGTCATCTCATTTAATCCCACCTACCCCTGTCACGTGGGCGATCGGGTAAACTGAGGCCTGGAGGGGTTGAACAACTTACTTGAAGACGAAGCTTGAATTGGAACTTAGGTCTGTTTGGTTCCAAAACTAGTCTTTCCCACTGCACCTTGCGGCTTCCAACTAGCGTTGTTTGTTTCCTGCTGCCTCCCCCGCCCCCAGGGTGGGAGGACTGCGCTTGCCCCGCCGTCCTCCACCTCCCCCGGTCCTGCTGTTCCGCTCAGGGCTGTTCAGCGCCTCCTCACTTCCCACCCTGTGGACACGGGCTGTTGCTGGGTTGGTTTTGTTTTTGACCTAGTCAGCCTGGCAGGGAAGTGGCGGGCTGTGTGCAGAGCTTCCCGAAATAGCCCTAGGCTCCCTGCCAGTGATAGAAGAGCCAGACTGTGTGCGGTCTTGGGCCAGTAGAGGCTGACTCCAGTTCCTGCACCCAGCCACCCGCCTTTCTTCTTGCCCTCCCCTTGGGCTCCCCTGCCTCGTGCCTCCCCCAGCCCAGGTCACAGAATGCCACTTTCCACACCTGTGCCCCCTTAAGAGGTTTTTGGCCCCAGAGTGCCCGGAGGCTGGGTGTGGTTGGGATAGCCTGGGGCCTGGGATCAGGGACTCTCATTTCCTCCCCGTGACTGACTTGCCTGATGACCTTGACCAAGTCCCAGGTACTCCCTTGGCTTTAGTCCTCCCTTTGGAGGTGGGGGAGGCACATCTGTACACCCCCCTGGCCTTAACATGGGCGTGAGTGAGAGAGTGGGGGCAGGGCGCCCAAACAGGCAGTGGGAAGGTTCGTAAAAACCATCTCAGTGAGTCACTTCTTCTGAGCCCAACTGTTTGGAGCGTGAGGACACAGTTCAAAGGGAAGCGTTCCGTTAGTGGGTGTTTCCAAGACCGTGCTGCGCCACAGCAATCACGGCAGCCGTGACCCTGTCTTGAGTGTTGGGTGCTGGGCATTTTATGTTTCACTGTCCCTTAGTCTGTTCCCCCTCAACTGAGCACACATGGCACCGGACCTGGTTTTATAAGCATGAGAACTAAGGGTCAGAGGGGTGCCTTGGGGACACAGTCGGTTGAGTGTACAACTCATGGTTTCGGCTCAGGTCGGTGATCGCAGGGTCGTGAGATCAAGCCCTTCGTCAGGGTCTGGGCTCAGTGGGGAGTCTGCCTGAGGTTCTCTCTCTCCCTCTCTCTCTGCCCCCTCTTCTAAAAATAAATAAATAAGTCTTTAAAATGAAAAAAAACAAAACAAAACAAAACTGAGAGACAGAGTAACTTGCTAAGACCATGTAAAAGGGGAAGCTGCGATAGGAGCCCTGTTCTGGCTTCAGAACCCATGTTCCATCCGATGTCATGCCCCCTCTTTCAGGGTAAACTTGTCCCTGCTCTAGGCTCTTCTCTCCTGACCCTGAGCCCTGTCCTTTGAGGATCCCCTTGGCAGACAGAGCGGCCAGAGGTTCTGTGTATATTCCTATGGAAAACCTGATGCAGGACAGAAATCCACAAGGGACTTACCTCAAAAGAGAGCCCTGGGGACATGGGGGCATCTCTGGGACTGAAAAGCTGCCCAGTTAGAGCAGCTCTTTTTATAATGGACATTGAGGCAACAGAAGAGTCACCAAGCATTTTGCAATTACCATCCTGTGCCAAGCCCTTGGGGGCACCTGCATGTGCCCTCCAAAACCTGGGGAGGCCCCATTACTTAGACTTGGCAGGTGAGGAAATGCAGCTTGGTGAGGAGGTCTGGCCCCCCCCTGAGGCCGCTGGCTCCTGCATGGCAGGACCAGGACTAGACCGCAGTCTGTCTGGTGCTCTCGCTGCCCCTGCCGAACCCAGAGAATAGGAAGCCCGTGGCTCCTCCCCCTTGCCCCTTCCTCCTCTGGTCCAGGTGCAGGTCTGGACACGCATGTGGCTCAGCAGCATGGGCAGGGATTGGCCTGAGCAGGTGTCCGTGGCTGCCCAGGGCTGGGTTCCATCCCCAGAGTAGGGCTCCCAGCCCTGTTTGCTGGTGCGATTGTATTTACACACATTTCTCTGTGTGTTTATGTGTGAGCGCAAAGCTGTCTTTGGTTTGTGACCTCCTGCACTGCGTGCCCCGGGGTCGGGGCCTGGCAAGTTGGGGGGGGGTTAGGGTGTCTATGATGCACATCGTCTGGACTGCATCGGCTGTGGGATGAACCAGGCCCTACACACAGTTGTTTCCTGGGGAAGAGACGCTGAAATGCAGAGCCATAATTCCCTAGCCTCGATTCCAGAATCCCGCAAGCTCAGAAAACCAAACGCTTTTTCATAACTCATTTGGCAGCAAAATCCCGCCCGAATGGAGGTGAGGCTATTTATAGTCCAAGTGAGGCTATTTATAACCTCGGCACAGTCTACGTCCACGAAGTCCCCTGCAGAAATGTCAGTGTATCTGATTATCGGGTCCCGCTGAGCGAAGCCACGTCACCCATTGAAATGCGGGGAGCCCTGAATTCTGAACTACATCAGGCCCCGAGGGTAACCCCTCTCCTTTTAGTCTTCTGCAGATAGCCTCTGCTCCCAGGCGCTTCTCCTGGGGTTCCTGGAGCTGAGGGAGGGTGTCGCCCAAGTGCCTGCAAGACCCCCGCAGCCCCCAGCCCCGCAGCCCCTGCCACCGGCCGCACCACCGGCCGCATCCAGCCGCTAGATGCTCCTGATTACATCTTCAACTGCCAGGCAGCATGACGCGCCCTCCACACTGACGTCTGACTCCCTTGCTGGAGGTATTGCCCCCTCTCTTTACAGAGGAGCACAGGGAGGCTCAGTTCTAAGCGTCATGTCTAAGGACAGAGGTGAGAAGGGCAAGTACTGGGCCTCCGTCTTGTCCTTCCACCCCGCTGCCTCGTCGGGAGGGAGTCTAGGCACACAGCAACATGTCTCCCTGGATTTGCAGCCAAAGCATGTTGAAATGGGGAGGGAGGAAGCAGACGGGGACCCAGGTGCCCGTGCAGGGTGGGAGGCAGATGCGACTCAGGCCCCTCCTTTGGTAGGGAGGAGGGAGGGGGAGAAGCAGGAGCCCCTCTGCTGCTGCAGGGCCTCCCACGGGGGCCCCCCCCGCCCACCTTCCGCTGTAATTCCTGCTTCTCAGACAGTCCCCTTTGTAAGAGCACCTGTGCCGCCTCTCCACCTTGTCTGTTGCCGACAGCTGGCCACCGATGGCGCTGGCTCTGCTGCCACCCCTGGGTCTTGTCTGCAGTGCTCACAGAAACCCCAGGCACTCAGAGAGGGGGGTCACTTTGCCTAAATCCCATCTGCCCACTGTTCTTGGGGCCACCTCCCCCACAACTTTCAGGGGCTCCCTTGTATCTGGTCTTTGGAGGGCTCTGAAGTCCCAAGGGGCCTGGCTCCCTGGTGTGCAAGCTCTTTCCCACTCGTCTCCTGTCAGTCATCCTGTGACCACCCAGGGACCCCTTGCCACCTGCCACAGAGTTCTGCCTCAGAGTCTTTGCTCAGCCTCTCAGCCACCGGAGTGCCTCCCCAGCTCCCGCCGGAGGCACCCCTGCCTGCAGGGCCATGCTGCCGTGAGAGAGCGCTCCTGATGGTCACAGGGGCCCCACGAGGGCTGCAGTTTCCACATCGACAGTGAACAGGCCTTATTAGGGCAGGGGCCTGCCGTGGTCCATACCTCTGCGTGAGCCCTGCCAGTAGGGGCTTTCTTGCTGGCCCTTTCTGGGTCAGAAAGTTTCCCAGAGCTGCCATGGGCTTAAAAAAGACAGCTGGGGCTCACTATAGAGACCTTTGGCTGGAGAGGGCCAGGACTCTCTGCTCCAATTCCGGCTCTGCCCTCAGTCCCTGGAGGGAGGGGAGGGATGGATGGATCCCTGGGTGCACAGATGGACACGTAGACGCACGTGTGGACAGACGGATGCATGGGTGTTGCATGGTCTCGGGCATGCGTGGGTGTATGTGTGGGCGCCTGGGCGGACAGAGGCGCTGGTGGATAGATGCAAGGACGGATGGATCAGCTCCATCGGTCCTGGCCTTAATTTCCCATCTGTGCAATGATAACGTTGGGTTACAAGTTCTCCTTCAGTTTCTGGGTTCTGCAATTCCGTCTGTGTCAGCCTAGCACCCTTAAGAACCCTGCTCCACCCCAGGCACCTCTAAAGAATGCCATACCTGTGCCCGGGGACTCTGGAACCCTTTCTCAGCTGTGCTTTCTGCTTGCCCTGGGCATTCCCTGGGCCTCACAGCCCTAGCCTTCAGCCTCTGCCCGTTGTGTGCTATCTGGACACTGTGTCCACACAGCTCTCCAGCGGCAGGTGCAGCCGGGCTTTCCCTGACCTCTGGTTTTGACAGAGCTGTTTGTTTATCTGCGGGAGGGCTGGGTGTCTGTTCGGAAGGAGCCCCTGAGGGACCATTGGGTGGAAATGTGCTCATGTGGAAGGGAAGAGCGCCCCCTGAAGTTGGGCAGCCCTGTGGTGGCAGCAGGCCCTGGGGTCCACAGCAGACACGTGGCCCCGTCCCTCCAAGAGCTCGCAGCTTTGTGGGGTAACAGTGTGCATAGTAACACACCCCCTCCGTGCGCAGAGAGCCTGGCGGACAGGAGGGCAGCTGTGGCCAAGGAGGCTGTGGGCCAGGGACCGCTTTATCAACAAGGCAGATGTGGTTGGGGCTCGGCTCCCTAAGCAGGGTGTCCCTGTGGAGGTGGGGACCCAGATAGTGGCAGCAATCGCAGGCACCAAGACTGGCCAGAGAGCTTGACGCATGCAGTTGCTGGCCTTCAGTTCCTACAGGAGCTTCAGCTTCTGGATAAGGAGCCTGAGGGTTCTTTGGTGCATAAAGTTGAATTCTTGAAGGTCTTTAAGCAGAAAAGGGACCAAACAGTTCTCCTTTCTTACAGTCTGTAAAGAAACAAAGGTTGAGTCAGAAAACTCCCCTGACTGGCGTGCTGAGCCCTCACGGCCTCGTGGTTGGGATAAGGAGCTGGCATGCCGGCTCACTGAAAAAGGGCAGCTGCCAGGACACACTGGACAAAGAAGAGAAACTGATTAACTTGAAGTTTTGCCTGACTTTTCTTTTTTTCTGGAAAAAAAATTCTTTTTTGGAGATGTAATTCATATAACATAAAACTGTGTTAACAGTTCTGCCACATTTAGTTCATGCACAGTATATTAGACTGTGGTCATGTGACTGCCCCTCTGTCTATTCCAGAACATTCTCCTCATCCCAAAAGGAAACTCTGAAACCATTAGCAGTCACTCCCCATCTCCCCACGCCCAGGCCCTGGCGGCCGCCGATCTGATTTCTTTTTCCACGGATATTCTGGTTCCACATCATCACATCACAGGAGTCACACACACCAAATGCCAGGGGCCTTTTGGGCTGACTTTGGTTCTGCTTTGCCCTCCCCCCACCCCATCCCTAAGCTCACCTGTACTTCGTGCTGTGCGGCCCCCAGGCCAGCCCGGTGTCCATCCTGGCTGTAGCTCCTAGCCTCGCACCAGCCCGTGAGGGAAGCCCAGGCAGCTTCCATCAAGCCAGTCAGCAGGAAGCTGGAGAAGCAGGTCTTCTGCCCTCACGGGGCATGGATTCCGTGGAGGGCTGTGACGCTGGGAGAGTAACTCCCCTACCCCCACCCCGACCCAGCAGAGAGCACAGACCCAGCTCTGGAAGCCACAGTGCTGCAGGTCACAGCTGGGACCCAGGCAGCTTCCCTCCTGGCCTGATCCGTGCCCACCACTCTGTCTGGTAGACCCTCTTCTAGGACTCAGGCTAAGTGGCTTAGTGGCCACCGTGTAATGAACCACAGGGGAGGTGGCTCATTGACTCACTGCCCCCCCAGGACTGGTCCTTGGAATATCTCCCAGAAATGACCCAAAGTACCGTCTCTCTGACCGTTCAGAAACACCGAATGTCCTGCCACGCAGCTTGGCCGGTCTTCTCCCTTCCCAGAATCCCTGACCCCCACTTGCCAAGAGTTTCTAGAGGTCTGCATAGTGCCTCATGGTATGTGTGCCCAGCACTGAGAGAGCCGGACATGGGCCCTGCCCTTGCGCCTTGTGGTTTGGGCCTGGACAGTGGGAATGGTGTGGGAACAGAAGGTGAGGTGCTTGTCGGGGGAACCCTGGGCGTCCAGCTTCTCCTGGAGTGGTCAGGGGGTGCTCACGGAGCGGGAGCTGATTAGGCGAAGTCTTTCAGGACACTTTGGGGGTTTGCCACATAGACCAGGTGGGGAAGGGCTTTTTTGACAGAAGGAGCAGCAAGTGTGAATCACAGCAAATGCTTTAGGCGACAGTGAGGGATCCCCCGCTGCGTGCCAGACACTAGGGACCAGGTAGGAGATGTGAGCACTGCCCTCGAGGGCTTCAAAGCTGGGGTGCTGAGGTGCACAGGAGGCAAGTTGCCTGTGACATGGCTTTAGGGAAGACAGGGAGAAGGGTGGATGGAGCTGGAGAGTCAGGCTGGCCAGGTGGGAGGAGCAGAGAGGTCATGGGCAGAGTAAAAGGGCCTTGAGGGATGTTCTGGGAGCAGGACCCCAGAGGGAGCTGTCAGATGTGGTTGGATACACTCTGACAGCTTCTAGGAGGATTTGGGGGGACCCAAACTGGAAGCGTGGGGAGCAGCTGGGCAGCTGTTCTGCCACCAAGGAGAAATGACAGGGTCCGACTGAAGACCAAGGTAGAACAGGGACGGTGGGTGGGGTAGAGTGAGTCCCTTTTCTGCATGGTGATGTGAGACCCACGGGGAGGGCCCCAGGTGGTGCCTGGGGACCCAGTGCACTGCCGGCCTGGTCCTCAGTGGCTGTGAGGCGTTGGCTGAACTGCCTGATATTGCCCAGCCCCAGTTTGGTCTTCTGCAAAACGCCCCAGAGGAGGGGACGGGGAGCTTCGGATCACTACTAGAAAGAGGGCAAGCCAGGGAATGAGGCTGGATTGGTCTGTGCTTCCCCTACAGGAGGACCCCTGGGCTCATGGCCCGGCTCCTGCAAACTCGGGATCCCCCGGGTCTAGTCCAAGGGTCCTGTCCCCCTTCCCAAGACCTGGTTCCCACCTGGGCCCACCGCATTGCCCACCCCGCCTCCCCCAGTTAATAGCTCAGGACAAGCAGATGGCTCTGTTTTCTTTCCCTCCTGCTCTTGAATAGCCTCGCTCTGGAGGGACGTGGGGTGGGGGGAGCCCGGGGTCTCTCACTGCCAGTGACCATGGCCTCGATAGGCCCCCACGGGCCCCAGGGTGCCCCAGCTTCATATCTGCCTGCCCCCAGCCCGTGGAGGTGGGGAGGAGCCTTAGACCTGCTGGTCCCACCTTCCAGCCACCTCTGACTTCATGTGGGGCCTGTCCAGGGCACGTGGCCGATAGTCACAGGATGAAGGGGCCAGTGGTGCCGCTTTCCCTGTGAGGAAGGGACTCACACGCATTCTTCCCACTTTGGGGATCTGAGGCTTCAGAGCGCCTAGGCTGACCCAGGGCCAACGTGCCTTCCGTCCGCACCTGCCGGCTCTCCGCTAAGGACAAGGGCTGGAGCTCAGGGGACAAGGAGCTCCTGGCTGGCAAAGCCCTGCAGGGGAAGCTTTAACACATGCTCCCCTCTCTGGTTGTTGGCCTCGTTCTTAATGAAATCCTGGGGGCTCAGCCAAGTGCATGTGACCCCCTAATTGGGCTGAATGTGGAGAGAGCCAGATCTCGAGGCCTACGTGGCGGGTGATTACCCTAGCTCCTGGCCTGAGGCCGAGGAGGGCTGGGCCAAGGTCCAGGGCCCCACAGGATTGGGAGAGGGCGGAAGGACTTCCAGCTTTTGTCTGCTAATCCAGGAGGACTTGCTGGAAGAGGGGAGCAGGTCAGTTCAGTTCTTTCATGCTTGGCATCTAGCAGAAGGCAGCAGCACCGAGAAGCCAACCAGGCCCGTGGGGGCGCCCTCCAGGGCTCGGGGCCTCTGTGGCACTGTCCCTACGTCTGTTGTCAGGTGAAGCCTTCCTGGTGAGTAGTGGGCACTGAATGGTCTGGAGCGGCTCTGAATCGAGAGTTGGTCTCCCAGGCAATGTGAACGTGAGCCATCAGCCTGCACCCTCCACCTGTGCACCCAGCACTGCCCGAGAGCTCCGGCGGAGTTCGGGTGCTAGCTCTCCTTCGCAGATGAGTCAGCCCAGGCCAGGCTTCTGTGACATATACAAGCGGCTGAGCTCAGCCGGATACTCTTTCCTTTGATGCTCGATGACTGCCCAGACCTGAGGGCCAGGGTCTGGGACTCAGTCCTCAGGGCCCCTCAGAGCTGACTCAAGGAAGTTTGATGGGGGTTGGGCTGGCCGGTGGTGTTCCAGGAGCCAGATGGACTTGGGGACAGAGGTGGCGGGAGCTTAACACCATAGGGCAGAGCCCTTGGGGAACACGGGGGCCCCCACAATGGCTGGTGGGGGCCCCTCCATGACTAACTTCTCTTCAACCCTTTCCTTCCTTCTTTCATCCTGCTCCCTTGGACACCTCACAAGCGTGTTTGTTCAGATCTGTCTTAAGATTGTCTTGTTAGCATATGAGGACACTTCCATAGACAGGGCTTGTGGGGAGCCCCCTGCACGGGCTCCTCCTGCCCTGTGTGCTCCTGCAGGGGAGGGGAGCAAGGTGAGGGTGGCCCTCAGGGGTTGGGCAAGAAGGAGATTTTCCATCTAGGATCTGTTGAAAGGATGGGTCTGGCTTTGGGGATGATCAGAAGGTCCTGTAGCCTGATCTCCCCTCCAAGTGGTCCAGAAACACGTGGCTCCAAGCAAAGCCTACTGATGTGTGATTAATTTACAAATAGGCGTGCAGAGCGAGACATTGTGTACACAGGAGCCCGCTGTTCCTGCAAAGCTGTGTCAAGATGTCACCAAGCTTGGTTTTATTTTAGTACCAAGTTATTGTATCTGTTTAGCACCAAACCTGCGCACACGCTAGGAGGCTGGGCTGGCGGCACTGTCTCCTCCGGAGGAGACAGACCTTTGAGGTCGTTCCAGGCCCCATGCAGGTGGGGGGCCCAGATTCGTGAGAAGACCAGAGCAACTTCCCAGTTGCACAGAGAGTGTCCATGTTTCGTGGATAAAGTCTCCCCACACAGAAGATCGGTGCGCGCTGGGGACACTGGACTTCATGTCTTCCTACGTCCTCCCGCGTCTGCCCTCCACCCCAACCAGCCGCGGCCGTCCCCTAACCAGATGACCTCCCCATGACTCACATGGACTCAGAAGACAGAATGTGAGGTTTCAGAATGACCATACAAAGAAGAACACTTTAGCCTATTTGAAATTTTTAATCATTTTTTATTTTGACCTTGGGGGGGTGAAATTTATCATCATGCCCTTTTGGAGGAGAAGGTTGGCTCAGCAAGTGAGTAACTGTGCAGAAGGTCAAAGAGGCTGCATCACCCTACAATTAGTCAGGACTTTTCTGGTGGTAAATAACAGAAGTCCAGTCTGCGCGAGCTCTAGCCACAGGGGGCCCAGCTGAGGATGCTCCCATCTTGGGGAGGGAGGACAGGGTGGCCCATGTCGGCGGCAGCCGCCAGACTTGGAGATCCAAATGCAGCCAGGGCTTGCACTCACGCTCAGCTCCACTGAGGCCCATGTGCCTGTTCTGTTGTCCTAGACCGGCTGCACGGAGAGCTCGTACCTGCTGACACCTTCCTTCCTCTGCCACCAGGGAAAGGGCCAGCTCATGTTCTCTTTGACCCCAGGCTGAAAAATAGGTCCCTGGCATTTTAAGCAGAGGCAAGGTCACCATCTGCAGGTTGAGGGCACGCTGCTGCCTTCTCCTCCTGCTCCCCAAAGCCCTTGATGTGATGGATGGAACAAATATTATTAAGTATCCATGTGGACAAAGAGATGCCTTTAGCGCATAAGAAACCACGAGGAGTTAGCAAAAGATGGGGTGAAAACGGAATGAGACTGAGGAAGGAAACAATGGTCGAATTGTACTCAGGAGGGAGAGAGGATTCTAGGTGTGCTCCAAGCCTAGATGTGACATATGAGGGCCAGGAAGGGGTTCTCGGGTGACCTACATAGTTTGGTGCATAAATGAGGAAGTAGAATGAATACACAGCTATCAGGTTTCTTCTCTTGTTGGGGAAGGAGAGGTGGACCCTTATTAAATCTGGGCACTCTGGAGAAGTATATGTTTAAGTGTGTGCATTTAAATATTTGAAGAGGACCCCTAGAGCGGGAGTCAGCAGACTATGACCTGCAAGTCAGATCTGGCCCATGCTCCGTTTGTGTAAATAAAGTTTTATTGGGACACAGCCACACCCATTTGTTAGTATATGTTTCTGTGGCTGATTTCCTGCTATAGTAGCAGAGCTGAGAAGTTGTAACAGAGACTGCATGGCCCACAAAGCCTAAAATAATTACTCTGTGGCCCTTAATGGAAAAAGTTTGCGGATCCTGCTCTAGAAAAATGAAAATAACACAAAACGTCCAATGCAATATAGAAAAAAATATATATCTAAGAAAAAAAAATGAATCCAAAAAAGAGCAAAGAAGATTGAAAGGAAATACCTATTGTAAACAGAAAATGGCAAGAATTAGTCTAAATGTCAGTAACCACAATGATTGAGAACAGAGACATTCTCTCAATATAAGCTAAAAAAATTGTTTTGAATGAGACCGAAAAAGAGAAAAAGAAACCTAAGAAATCTGAAAATAAAAGGATGAGGAAAGAAATCCTTCTCAAACAGAGCAGAGAAAGCAAATGAGCCATGTTAATATCAGTGAAAGAGAAGTAAAATGAGCATAGTTTAGGGATTGAGGAATTGCTTAATGTGGTAAAAGGAATATTCTGCCGGGAAGTCGAAGTTAAAATATGCGAACTTTCTGTACTTGACCATGTAGCTTCAAATTCGGTAAATAAAAAGTGATCTTATGAGGGAAGAAGAAGGACAAATATAGAGTAACAGTGTTGAGCTTCGAAAGTCTCCAAGACATCTACGTGGGTGGACATAGATGATAAAATTGTGTGGGGACGTAACACACACACACAGCACACAGGCATGTAAGTACAAGGAGAACTGGGAAAATGTGATGAAAACCTGTAGATTTTCTTAGTGTTGGTGTCCTCCTTGTGATGTTATCGCTCTGTAAAATGTTCCCGTGGTGGGAGACTGGATAGCGTGCACGCGATCTCCCTGCATTATTTCTTACAACTGCATGCGAGCTGACAAGAAAAGTCCTCCAGAGGAACACATCGGGTACAGAAAACTGAGTAACTCTTAGGTTAGATGAGGGAGTGGAGGTGAAAATTTCAAACTGCAGGGGCTTTTGGGAAGATTTTATCTATTTATTTGAGATAGAGTGAGAGCGAGCAGGGGAACACGAGTGGGCAGAGCAGTAGAGGGAGAGGGAGAAGCAGGCTCCTCGCTGAGCCAGGGATGTGGGGCTGGATCCCAGGACACTGAGATCATGACCTGAGACAATGGCAGACGCTTCACCGGCTGAGTCCCCCCGGCACCTCTGAACTACAGGATTTTAAATGAAGAGCAATAAGAGCCCTGAATATACAAACCCACAGCGCGAAGCCAAATCCATACTCAGAGGAAAGGCTGTAGCCCTACATTCATTTATTAAGAGGCAGGTAAGACCCAAAATTATAAAAATTACTGAAGTCCGCTTTCAATTCAAGAAGTTAGAGAAATAAATTCAAAGAAGGCAAAAAGATACCGTTACAAGTGCAGTCAGAAAATGGAGTAGACGTTATCAGTAATTCTAAGTGTGTTCTTTGAAAGGGCTGGTCTGATTTCAAAATAAAAAGCGGAAGGCGGGCGCCTGGGTGGCTCAGTGGGTTAAGCCTCTGCCTTCAGCTCAGGTCATGATCTCAGGGTCCTGGGATCGAGGCCTGCATCGGGCTCTCTGCTCAGCGGGGAGCCTGCTTCCTCCTCTCTCTCCCATTTTCTTTCTCTGCTCTCTTTACGGAGAGGTTTTCTGGGTTGGGAGATTTTTTTTTTAAAGTTGTACCTCCCGGGCGCCTGGGTGGCTCAGTGGGTTAAGCCTCTGCCTTCAGCTCAGGTCATGATCTCAGGGTCCTGGGATCGAGGCCTGCATCGGGCTCTCTGCTCAGCGGGGAGCCTGCTTCCTCCTCTCTCTCTGCCTGCCTCTCTGCCTACTTGTGATCTCTGTCAAATAAATAAATAAATAAAATCTTTAAAAAAAAAAAAAAAGCGGAAGGCACAAACAAAAAGAGAATACAACTACAGAGATTTTAAAAAGAAGAGACTATTATATGTACCTTTATGCCAATTAACTAGAAAACGTAAATGAAATGTAGAACTTTCTGAGAAAATAAACGCTTCCAAAATTGGCTTCTCAAGAAAATAAATTTGCCCCTTAAAATGGGGATAAAATTTCCTAAGCCTTCAAGAAATAGATTATCCTCACGTTACAGGAGCTGTTTTGGGACAGGAAAAGGCGTTCTGGGTGCTTTTCCAAGGAGCTCTCTCTGGTATCAGAATCGGAGGATAGCTCAGCCAACTGCTGGCCAGTGTCACTTCTGAACAGAAACCTACAATCTTCTGGGGGGAAAAAAAAAGTAGCAAGTTTAATTCAGCCAGATATGGAAAGAATAATGCAAGCATGACCTAGTAGGATTTATCCCAAGAATGGAAGGAAGATTTAATATTAAAAAAAAAAAAAGCTTTTCATCTAATTTATTATATTGACTGTTCGCTTTTTTTTTTTTTAAAGTAATTAAGTCGTTCAAAATTAGGACTGTTCTCCTCATAGAACAGACAAATGCATGCCCTCGGCTTGCTTTTGAGGGAATCCTAGGAGAACTCGGTCACACTCTCCTTTCTTGTGTCCTGTCCCTGGGGGGCACAGGTCAGGCTGCAGGGGACCAGGTCGTCCTTCTCAGGGTGACGGAAGGAAGGCAGTGTGCTGTAGTGAACAGAGCAAAAATTCTAAAGTCAGGCCAGGCTGAGAAGAAAATGGAGAGATTATATGGTCTAAGCTGCTCTGAGAGGTTGCACACAGCCTGAAGGAAAGAGGTGTGGTTTGAATCGTGTCCCTGTCCCTCGCCCCACTGGTGGATCTGTGACCTTACGTAATCAAGGTAAGGTCCTACTGGAGTAGGGTGGGCATCATTATAAGAAGGCCATGTGAAGACACAGGGACCCAGAGACACACTGAGAATGCCACGTGGCCTTGGATGCAGCCCCAATCCAATGAATGCAAGGATTGCTGGCAACTTCCAGAAGCTAAGAGAAAGCCATGGAGGAAGGGACCAACCTGACACCTTGATTCCAGACTCCCAGCCTCCAGAACCGAGAGCAAGTCAGCGACTTCTTTAAAGTCACCCAGTTTGCAGTGTTTTGTGACAGCAGCCCCTGGAAACAAAGACACTTGTCACCTAGCCTGGAGGAGGAACAGAGCCGAAGGGCGACCAGACTGCCCAGACCCGCGGCTGGTTCAGCCCCGACCATGCTCTGCGGTGGTGGAGGGTTCTGTCCCCGGGGCAGTAACGCAAGCATTTGCTAAAGCAAACATCACTCCTGTCTGAAAGCACAGACCCTCATCCTGAGTCTCAGACGCTTTTGACACAAAACTTCCACAGAAAATGAGCAGTTCAGAGTCGAAAATAACCGAGTCTAAGAAGAGAAAAGGCACTCTGAGCCAGAGCCAGAGCCAGCAGGAGCAAGTTACAGCAGAAACAGACCCTCAGGACCTCGGATCCTGCAGCATTTAGGCAGAGATAGGAAAATAACTATGTTCGATGCATTTAAATAAATAGAAGGCACAGCTGAAAGACCGTGTGGGGAATACAGAGCCGTAAAAAAATGATGAAGCAGGTTTGGAAAAGAACCAAATAGAACTTTACCAGGAGAGTCATCATAGCTGAAGAAAGGGTTTTTAACTGGAAGCCAGATGTGAAGAAACCACCCAGAACACTAGAAAGAGGAAGGTGTAGAGAAGATAAGACACATGGAGAGGAGGAGAACACCTGACTTTCGTCTAATTAGAGTTCCACAGAGAGAAGAGAAAAATAAGCTAGAGCCACGTCTGGAGAGCTCATTGCTGAGAATTTTCCAGAACTGCTGAAAGACAGAGGTAGGAATGAGGAATGCTTTGGCAAAAGGAAGGAGAATGCTGGAAAAGTCAGTGAGATTCAGTTCATAAAAGATGGCTAATTCTTCTCTCAAGTCCTGGGCTCGGAGCTAGTTCCAGCCCAGCCCCCAGGATGACTCGGGAGATGCCAAACCCTTCACCCTGCCTCCTCTCCAATCTAGATCAGTTCTTCTTACCCACTAGTTACTGAGGGGCAGCTCCTAAGAACTGAAAGGTCCTTGTACTAGGACAAGGTGTCAGTGAGGAGTGAACCTTGAGACTCTTGAAAACTTTGCCCCAAATCAAGCAGAGTCCTTTCCTGGGACTGCCCAACTCGGGGGACTGCCAATCTTGTAGTCCATGAGAATGTCACTTAGAGTTGGGCAGTGCACAGCCCTTGCAGCTGAACTAGGCAACCCACCCTCCTCTGATGCCTTCTTTTCCCAAGTTATGTGCCCATGGGGTTTTCCAAGTTTAACCAGAGGCTTCCCCCCACCTTTGTTTTCTTTCCTCCCTCCCTCCCATGATAGGATGGCATCCATCATTGCCGGGAGGATTTTATGGGGCAATGAAAGGAAGCTAATAGCTCTGCAAAGAAGAGCTGGGAAATTTTCCAGGCATATAGTGTTCCCTGGCAGCCCTGAGAAACTTGGCTATAAAGGCCACACTACTCACTCAGTGAGACAGAGCAAGGCCTGGGCAGAGCTGTACAGACACGTGAATTTGTGTGTGCACACATGCAAGGCTCCCCCAGGGAACACTGGCTGGGCCTTTTGGGCCAGGCTCCAACCAGGCCTGCTTGCTCCCTACTGAGTTGAGCATTTGGACCCAACTGTTGGTGGCCTGAGCTGCCCGGACCCATGCTTGCACAAGGGCACCGTAGATCAAGCCTGGATCACAGGCCAGGAGATACGGATTCTCTTCCGTCCTGCCCTTGACTCACTGTGTGGCCCCATCAAATGACTCAGTGCCTCTGGGCTTTCCTCTTCCCACCTTTCCCTGGCGACTCGCAAGCACTGACTTTCTAAAGAGAACGTGGCGGTCTTGGGTGATACCCTGTAGCCCTGGGCCCATCTGAGAGCGAAGGTGACTGGGGCCACCCCGTGTTGCCGGATCCCCCTCAGGGCCAAACACGCGCCTCCCCCACGGGAAGGGGGCTAAGATGGCCCCGGAGGCCCTCCGTGGAGAATAGTGTTCAGCCCTCTGTCTGTCTGAGGCTTCTGCCCCTGCACACAGCACACTCTCGGGGGGAGGCACGTCTGGCTCTGGGAACAGTCTGAGTCACAGACGCCGTCAAGAAACTGGGTTTGTTATTCCAGGGACGTGGCAGGGAATCGTGCGCTATTCTTGGAGGATCTTGTAGTCGCTCTGAGAACAGCTAACAGAGCAGTTTGTAATTAGCACTTTGGCTGCTTAGTGGCACTATCTGCCTGACGAGGGGTTTGGGGGAACATTCGCCGAGCGAACCTTCTTCAGTACCTGCTAGGTGCCAGACCCCCTGCTTCCCAGAATCAGAGACCGAAAAGGGGGAGTAGGACAGATGTGCTGTCATTTCTTCCGGCCACGAGGGATGCAGGCGAGGTCCCTGGTGTGGGGTTGTCCGCGCTGTCAAGGAGGGGGGCAGTGTACGAGTGAGTCCCCTCACTCGGGAGTGTGGTGAGCCGTGGGGGTCCTCCACAGAGGGGCGCGGCCTCTGGCCCAAGGCCCAGATCACCGCAGGGAGCTAGCCGGGCCAGGGCTGGGGTACAGGGGGTTTAACAGGCAGGGCCAAGGCTGGAATCAGGAACTCAGCTGGCTTATTCTAAGAGAAGGAAGCATGCTGGGTTCCTACAGTGGGAATCTCCTTCCTTTTTAAGGATGAGTCATATTCCCCAACAGGTCTTTGATGACTCAGGGAGGTCTGTCTTCTCGTGTGGCCAAGAGGCTTCTCGGGGGCTCTGTCTTAGTCCCCTGGACCCCTGGCTCCTGGTATGGAGCCTGACATTGGGCCCCGGTCTAAGATTTCTTGCTGAGAGGGGATGTTGGAGGGTTTGTTGAGACGAGAATTTAAGGACCCTGTCTGCCAGATTATGAGGTTGAGAATTTAACCTCAATAAATGGTCCAAATGGCCCTCCCTTGGCAATGCGATGATTTGGGCTGGAACCAAGGAGTCTGTATTTTGAAAGAAATAGCAATCTTTATTTCCGAGATCAGTCAGAAACATTAAATTAAAACCAAGTAAATACTCTTGCATGGAGTTTACGTGGGTTTTCCCTTGGCTCCAAGGTTTGCATTCACTACAAAGTAACCCGAAAGAGAAAAAAAAAGTATTTTTCTAAATCATGTATCTTTAAGGGGCACGTGGGTGGCTCAGTCAGTGAAGCGTCCGGCTCTTGATTTCGGCTCAGGTCGTGATCTCAGGGTCCTGGGATAGAGCCCCACGTCGCGGGTCTGCCTGGGCTTCTCTTCTCCTTCTGCCCTTCCCCCCGCTCCTGTTCTGTCTCTCAATATGTAAATAAATAAAATCTTAAAAAAAAAAAAAAAAAACCCATGACATCTTTGTAAAAAAGTATCAAAGCTGTCCTGTTTGCTCACATTGTATCCAGATTCTGACCACCAGGAATGCATCAATAATTACTTCTGACCTCGAACATACCACTTACCCGTTTGGGTCCTTGCAAACATAGGGCATGCGTGTGTGTTCCACCTTGGAGGGTTAATCTGAAAAAGCAAGAGCATGAAGCAAAAGCTTTTGTAAACCGTAAAATGCTATTATTCATGCCGAGGGTATATATGTATGTACGCTGATGTCCCTTTCGATGACGGTTGTTCAGTTCTTAGCTATTTCTATCTTGGCTGCACAGAGAGATGGACCGGACTCCAACACTTACGGGGGAGACAAGGTCCCTTGATGACACGCAACCTTGGCTTCCTCAGCTGTAAAAATGGGTGTAATAGCCATGAAGTAGAATATCATTCTGACATAAGAAGGCAGGAGGTACTGCTCCACGCCACGGCGTGGATGAACCTTGAAAACGTGATGCAAAGTAGAAGAAAGGCAGACACAAAGGCCACACGGGGCGCGAATCCATTTACGTGATGCATCCAGAAAGGCAAGTCCATGGAAACAGAAAGCGGACGAATGAGAGGCAGGGAGTTGGTGGGGGTGCGAGCAGAGGGCGAGGGCTCATGGGACCCGGGCTTCCTTTTGGAGTGAGGAAACGTTCTGGAGCCAGGTAGTGGTGATGGCTACGGTCTGTAAATACACTCATCACCACCGAATCGGACACTTTAAAAAGCTGAGTTGTATATAGTATGTGAATTACATCTCAATAAAACAGGGCACCTGGGTGGCTCAGTTGGTTGGGTGACTGCCTTTGGCACAGGTCATGATCCTGGAGTCCCGGAATCGAGTCCCGCATCCAGCCCCCTGCTCAGCCGGGGGTCTGCTTCTCCCTCGGCCCCTCCTCCCTTCTCATGCTCTCTCTCTCTGTCTTTCACTCTCTCTCAGATGAATAAATAGAAGTCTTTAAAGAAAAGAAATAAAACAGATAAGTGGGGGCAATCCATCTGGCGTGAGGCAGGCGGGAGGGTTCCATGACTCCTAATTTACTTGGGTTGCCAGACTGTGTGACATGGTCGAAGGGGTCTGTAAGCCAGGGGACCAATCAGAAGGTCTGGTTTGCTGTGTGCTGGAGTGTGGGTTGTGACGCGACCCTGGTAGGGCCTCCAGGAGCATCAGCGTTGGACGGACTGGACGTCCCCTGCAGCGTCCTCCTCACGCTCTGTATGCAGGACTGCCGTGCAGGGAGGCACGGTGGGGTGGGGGGCTAAGGCTCTGACACCCCCCACCCTTGCTCCACAGTTGTATCTCTAAAGCACACTCCGTGTGGTCTCTAGGATCTGGCAAGTTTGGGAGCTGTGGTTTCGGGCAGTGAGGGGAGCCGTGGGGTGTCCAGAGTGCGGTGGGCTGAAGTGGGCAGGACTGGGGACACCGGCTCCTACACTCCAGCATGGGGCGCGCGCCCCTCCAGATGGGAGTTCAGCCCCACCCGGCTACTTGCAGCCTGCACGCTACCAGCTGTGTTTCTTTTGGAACAAAGAGCACATCATAATTTGCAGCTGACGGCTGTTCTGCTTGGGGCCCCTGGAATGGTGCACAGAAGCGGCTCCGAGCAGAGGTTCATTGGTGGGTGTGTTGGCTGAGCAGAGAGAACCTCATCCAGGCAGAAACCGAGGCAAGGGCAGTGCTCCCTGCCAGCCACTGGCTTGTGCTCCGTCACTGGGTGTTAAAAGCAGGCGTTAACGAAGGTCTGGAGGCGATGAGGACTGAAGACTGGCTCAGCCCCTCAGGGACCCCTGGCTCAGGTCAATGGCGGGCTGACCGGCGCAGTTGCCGTGGGGTGGTGGGTTGGGAAAGAGCCTGGGAAGATGGAAACCCCAAGTACAGCTAAGCGTTAGGAGGATTTTGCCAGAAGGGAGGAGCAGAGGGGGTGGTACCGACAGAGTAGGGTTGAGGGCTGTGGGATTTGGTTCCTTGCATGCTTGTGTGCTGACGGGGGCGGGGGTCCAGGAGAGCCACAGACTGACGGCAGGTGGGAGTTGGAGGAGAGAGAGACGGGGATCAGAGAGAAGGTGCATGATGGCCAGTGGGAGGCACAGGAGCTTGTCAGGCGCTGGGCCCCCCCTCCCCCACCGAGGTGTCTGGTCAAAACCCAAGCCCAGGATGGCCCGGGAAGTAAGCCCCCAGCCCTGGTAGCTGCGATTGTCACTGATGTTCCCCAAAAGTTGTTATCACACTGTCATCGTGACAAGCGGTCATCACCAGTGGTGGTGAAAATCCCAGCTCTGCCTCTCAGCACGCTGGGTGCCCCACAGCTTCTTTCCCCTGGCGGCGGGATTCGCGGAGGTGCTCCGGGGCAGCGTCCACAGGGCACCCAATGCCTGCCGATGCGCCAAGCTCCGTGCCGGACGCCAGCGTCACCGAGCCCTACCCGCCCGGAGGTGCTCCCCACCTGCAAATATCTGGGGGTCCCCCCTTCTTCCCACCCCATAGCTTGGGGTTTCTCCCCTAGAGGGGAGCTCCTCTCCAAGGCCAGCATACTCCAGACGCAGGACCTTAGGTGAGTGACGTGTTTTGGTGACATGGAATGATCTGGATGTTGCTGCTGCAGTGATAGCCCCTGGCAGAGGTGACGGAGGGGGGTGGGGGGCGGGAGGCCCGGGAGCACGCCCCAGCGGATGGGGTTGGCCCCCAGCCAGGTTGTCGGGCAGGGTCCCTCTGGGGTTGTGTTTCCCTTGTCACATCTTGGCCCCAGTGGCGTGCAGGCTTGTTTGAGCTGGCCTCCGTGCTTGCTGTGGGGAGCGCCCCCTGGAGGCCAGTGTGGTGATGGTCACAGCAGCAGTGACCAGCGGAGCAGGGTCCCCGAAGCACAATGAGGAGAGATTAGCGTTCCTTGAGATTAGCGTTCCGGGAGCGCTGGCCCAGGGAGCTGGTCTCGGTTTTAACTTCCTCACCTGTAAATCTCCTCTCCCCTTTCCCCGAAAAGCAAGGTCGGCGGGGGATTTTGCAGGCCTGGCAGGAGGGTGGGAGTCAGGAATTTGGGGTGCCGATTGCCCTTCTCTTGTGGCTGTCCCTGAGCGGGGCAGCCTACCTTCTCTGGGCCTGCTTTGCTGTCTCCAGCACAGCGATGGAAAGCTCTCCGACTGATCTCACGGCTGCCTTTCAGGCTGGGGTGTTACAGAAGAAAAGCTACACTACCTTCAAGGATCTTCTAAGGGTTCCTAGCCCTGCAGAGCAGTGCGTGTCCTGCAGTGCCCGCTCTCTGTCCCATGGCTTCTGACAGTCCAGCCCTGCAGTGGCTTGGCCGCATTCCCCAACCCGGTGCTCTGGGCACACAGCAATGATATTTACGGCCTTTCCCTGAAATATTGGTGCCTGCAGGGGGGCACAGGGCTTTGGGGCTCCATGAGTCCTTGTTTCATTGCTCCGGCCAGGGCAGGGCATAACGCTGGGTCTTCCAACCCACCACGCCTGCGAAATCCAGGTCTCAGTCTCACTTATAAGGTGACCGTTGGACTGCAGTGGGGGGTCTTTACCGTTGCCTCCAGAGAAATCTTGGCGGAAGCCCCCCATCTCCAGCTACAGTTGGAGCATTCTGGGGGCAGGGATGGGACCCGCTCCTCCCCCAGCTCCTTCCAGCTCACACTTTCCTGGGGGATGTGCCTGCCCCTGCTCTGACCCCCCAGGGGACAGAGAGGCAGCTATGGATGCAGACATTGTGCACACACTCCCCCATCCCCAGAGGCGCTGGTCCCAGGCACACAAGGAATTGCTCCTTTCTTCTGCGCGCCCCCATTCGTCTGGAGCCAGCCATCCCTGGATGCAGAGGGTAGGGGCAGAGCTGCCCACGTGGGGGCAGATGAAGTTCTGTTACCTGCTTCGGCCTCCTATGAGGGAGGGGCCCGCAGACTTGGGAAGCCGAGAGCAGAGGAAGGGGGCTTTCCTGGAGGATGTGGAGGAGAGAACCAAGAGAACCAGAGGGGATGTTACAGACACACTGGAGGCTGCCTCGGCCCCCGTCTCCCCCGCCAGCCACCCTCCACGCTGTCACAGATGTCTGGGCAGGCTCCCATGGCCTGGCTCGTGTCGCTTCCAGACCTAATGGCCAGAATGCAGCCGAATTGCGTTTGGACAGATTCCATCCTCCGCTGTCTCTGCACAGCCACGCTCCTAAATTCCATCTGTGACGTCAAACCACAGCTAATCATGGAAAAGCAGATTAGGTTCAGTAAACTCAATTTTCTTCTTCCCCTCCCAGTCCGGCGTCTCACCACGGCCTTCGCTCAAAGAGGGGTCTTGCCCACCTGCTCGGTCACGCACCCTTTTGAGCCCAACCCCAGCAACCCACCAGGCTCTACTAAAGTCCCTCCAGCCTGGCCACCCCAGCCCCTTTACCCCCATGATGCCTGGGGGATCCCTGAAGCCTGGGGAGGCCCTAAGACATGTCCTGACCTTGACCCCTCAGGCAGAACCAGGGGTTCCTGGTCACCCACAGGCTCCTTTTGTCTTCCTCATATGGGTCCTGATGGGACAGGCTGCCTGAGAGGAAGGGGATGACACCCTTCCTGCCAGGCCTTGTGCCTTGTCCAGGGCTGTGCTCAGCCCTGATGGCCTCCCTGATCACCACGCCAGCTGGCTCGGACTCTGACATCTGGCCTTCCTGCTTCCTCTAACACATTGATGACCATGGGGGCTGGGGTCCTTCCTGAGGTCGTGAATTCAGGGCTTCCAGAAAGCCAAGGGCCCTATCAGAGGCCCATGGGAAGGTCTGTCCTGTCCCCCCAGAGAAAGCCTGGGGGGTGTGCAGACAGGTGTGTCTTGGGCACAGTGGTCACTCAGACTTCTCGCCCGGCCTCCCTCGCAGAAGGGCCTCGGGAGACGTGTGTTTTTCTTTCTTCCCTCTCACCGCGCCAGGCACTGGGAGCAGCCCTGTTGTAAGTAGTAAAATATGATTCTGTCTAACCCATCACGACTCCTGCAGGGACAGAGATGAAATGTGTGTCTCGCACGCGCCCAGGCAGCCGGAGTGGGTGTAATGAAATTGCGAGTTCAGCTGCTGGTTGAAGGGGGCTTGGGGCACAGGCAGACACACCAGTCACACTGCCTTCTCTCCTAAGGGGCCTGGGGTCCGCCTGCACACTCTTGCTTCACGCTTAACCAGGGAGAAAGCAAGGGGACCCTGCCGTGCCTATGTCTATGTCTATGTCTATGCCTATGTCTATGAAATCAACCAGGCACCTGCCAAAGGGTCTCCCGTCCTTTGGATGTCTGTGCCCTGGGTGCTAGGCTGTCCTTCCCTGATGGTGGTGGGCTTAGGGGCTGCACCTTAGGTAAGCAGCTCAGCCAGAAAGCTCTCCGGGCTCAGGCACCAGCCTTTCCACCCCTGCTGAGTGCAGAAACACCACCTAACTGCTCACTGAGTACTGGGTGGAAGTGGGCTAAGCATTTGATGTGCATTATGTCATTTAATGCACAAGACAGTCCAATGGGGCAGGTGCTGTTCTCAACTACTATTTTGCTATTTTGTAGAAGATAAAAGGAAAGATCAAAGAGTTTAAGCAATTTTCCCACAGTCACAGCTGGGAGGTGGCGGAAGGTCTGGCTGACTCAAAGTACATGGTTTTTAACAGCTACCTTGACTGTCCTTCTCTGGCTGGTACTCAGACTCCTGCTCAAATTCTGCTTGCTGCTGCCTTGTAAAAAGTCAACTAATAAAGAAAAGTACAAGGAAAAGTTGCACCCAATTCCGCCGATTTGAGAGAACCCTCACCAGCCTCCAGCGAGCATCATTTCAAACTTTCACACAAACAGACACATACAGAGTAGTGATAACAACAACAACAAAATGGGTCTTAGCACGCAGTTTTAAAATGAAAAATCAAGTTTAATTTAACTGAAGACAAATCTGTTTGCGTGTATTTGAAATGAAATGGGAGGAAATTGCTAAACTTCAGAACCATATTTCTTCCTCTTTAAGTGATAGTTCCTAAAAGTTCCTTCAAGTTAATGCAGAGAAGAGAGGAAAAAAATTTTCAAGGGAAAAACTTTTTTTTTAAAAGATTTTATTTATTTATTTGACAGAGATCACAAGTAGGCAGAGAGAGAGGAGGAAGCAGCCTCCCTGCTGAGCAGAGAGCCCGATGTGGGGCTCAATGTGGGGCTCGATCCCAGGACCCTGGAATCATGACCTGAGCTGAAGGCAGAGGCTTTAACCCACTGAGCCACCCAGGCACCCCAAGAAAAACTTTATAAACAGCTTTATTGAGATACAATTCACATACCATACAATTAATTCATTTCAAATGCGCAACTCAGTGGGTTTTTGTATACTACATTTTTACTTTTGAAAAATTGTGGTAAATATATGACATAAGATTTGCCCTTGTAGACATGGTAAGTGTACAATCCTGTGGCATTTAAGTACATTTATAATATTGTACCTCTATCTCCCTTACTATTTCCAAAATGTTTTCATTCCCCAAATAGAAACTCTACAATCAATGAATAATGCCTCCCCATTTCCTACTCTCCCTAGCCTCTGGAAACCTTTAGTCTACTTTCCGCAAGAAAAACTTTTAACACATTGGAATCATTTTTTTTTAATGAACAAATTTTACTTTTCAAAGCCATTTTAGGTTCACAGCAAAACTGAGAGCATAGTACAGAAAGTTCCTCTGTAGCCCTCTGCCCCACACATGCACAGCCACTCCCACTAACAACATCCCCCACCAGTGTGGGACATTTGTCACAATTGATAAGCCTGTATTGGTACATCATTATGACTCAAAGCCCATGTTTGCATTAGGGCTCACTCCTTGTGTTGTATGTTCTCTGAGTTTTGACAAACATACAACAATGTGTATCCACCATTCTTGTATCATCCAGGATAGTTCCACTTCCCTAAAAGTCCCTGTCCTCCAACTGTTCTTCCCTCATTAATTTTTTAATCTATATAATGAACCAGCTTTCATGCCATCCACCTCTGTTTTCCCCACTTTCAATTTTAGTGGAAAATTTTAGTTATATTATTATTTGTGTCCATTGTCAAGGTTTTTATATTCTATTCGATAATGATAAGTGCCCCAGTCTCAAAAATACTCATTCAGTATTCACCAGGGTGTCTCCATTGATGAACTTATCTTTGATTATTAGTTGGATCTCAGCATCAAGCAGTTCTTTTAAGACCATGTGGATGTCAAAGCCTCTGAGCTTGTGTTACAGAATGTCCATTAACTTTTTACTCAAAGGGCAGTTTTGCTGGGTATAAAATTCTGTGTCATGACTGCAGATAATGCTTCCCTGGTTTCTGAAATTGAGTTGCTGTGGAGAATTCTGAATCTCCTCATATCACCTCCCTGGTGCCCTATTTATATGGTTCTTTCTTTATCCTTAAAGATCAGTAACTTTTTTAAAGGTGTATTATTTAAGAGAGAGAGCATGTGCTGGCAGGAGGGAGGGGCAGAGGGAGAGAGAGAAAGAGACAGAATCTTAAGCAGTCTCCACTCTGAGTGCAGAGCTTTACGTGGGGCTCAACCTCGTGATCCTGAGATCAGAATCTGAGCCAAAACCATGAGCTAAGTGCTTAACTGGCTTCACTACCCAGGCACCCCAAGATCAGTAACCTTTTAAGGATGTCTTGGTGTTAATCACACCATCAAGCTTTCCTGGGCCACAGAATGGCAGTTCATTTTTTGGTTTGTTGGTTGGTTGGTTGGTTGGTTGGTTGGTTTTTTTAAAGATTTTTATTTATTTATTTGACAGAGAAAGACACAGCGAGAGGGAACACAAGCAGGGGGAGTGGGAGAGGGAGAAGCAAACTTCCTGCCGAGCAGGGAGCCTGATGCAGGGCTCTATCCCAGGACCCTGGGATCATGACCTGAGCCAAAAGCAGATGCTTAATGACTGAGCCACCCAGGCGCCCCATGGCAGTTCATTTGTAGCATCAATTTTGTTTTTGTTTTTTAATTTCAGGGGATTTTTCCATTATATATTTGAATACTCTCCTCTTGTTCCATTATTGTATTTTCTTCACCAATTATGTATGTGTTTGATTTTCTTTTCCCTCCCATGTCTGTCATTGTTGTCTTATGGGTCTTCTCCACTTAATCTCGTATGATCTCTTGCAGCTGACCCTCGACACCTCCGGTCGTTCATGCTCTGCTTTGTCATTTTTTCATTGCTTATAATACGGTTTTTAAATGATAGGTGATATATTCATCTTTCTTTCTCATTTTCTCATGAACTCTGTTAACTCACCTTTCAGCCTTCATCTCTTTCTGCTGTCAAATAATTTCTTTTTAAAACTTCGGTGTCTCGTCTCTTATACCCATCTGCCCCTACCAGTTAAGCGAGTCTATCTGTAGTTTCTCTGGGTCTATGACTTGTTTTTTTCTGAAGTCTTTCTGTATTTCTCTGGATGATTCTTCATGCTGTGTTCTTCATCTGCCCCCCATCCCAACCATAATGCATAGGACCCATGCGAGTTCCTTTGGGATTATTACTCCTTAGCTACCTTCTAAACAGCAGCCTGTGAAAATGTGGGGAGTGGTCCGGAGTAGTCTGCAGCTCCATTATGGGCTGACTTACTATCTGAAAGGCTCTCTCCTCTCCCTGAGAGGTTATTCATCCTCTGCCTAGGGATTCTGTCTCTCTCAGGTTTCAGGGTTCATACATCATGATGGTTCTCGGCAAAGCTCTTTACATCACTGGCTGGCTGTGTTCTGACCAGCCTCTTGCTGCCCCCTTTCTCTCCCCACCCTCACTTCATTCCCAGCACCTCCCTTAAGGGAAAGCAAGGTTCTGTTGTAGAAATGGCATGTGGGTGTGATTTCCCATCAGCTCCCACCCCATTTCCATTCCACAATGTAAAATCACATCTCTGCGTGTACCCAGCTGTTGACAGCAGCTCTCCTCCCATCAGCCCCAAATTGGACATTACCCAAATGCCCATCAACAATGGAGGGGTTGAGTCGATTACAGTACCTCCACCCAATGAAATACTAGATAGCAGTGAGGACAAACAGTCTACAATCACATGCAGTAATTTGGATGAATCCCGTGAACATGATGTCGGTCAAAAGCAGCCAAAATCAAAAGAGCACAAACAGTATGCTTCCATACAAAATCGCTCAAAGACAGTTGGGTGTTGGCAATCCGTTGGCTTCGGTCTCTCTTAAAGTACAAAACAGGCAAATGGCGGGACAGTGGTTGTCCATAGTTGAGGAGATGTGACTAGAAGGGGACACACGGGGGACTTCTGGGCTGTTAATTTCCCGTTTCTTGATCCTTGCAGGATATGTGTCCTTGCAGGATACTTACGATATGTGCCCTCCTTTGTATATATGTAATACTTCAACTCAGAATTTTTCTTTGGACAAACCAAAGACAAGGGGATGCCTCTCCCCACCTGGGGTGGTATCCACAGCCCAGGTTCCTCATTCCAGCAGAAGGATCATGGCCATGACTTTCAGGAAGTGATACTTACTTGGGGGCAGTCTAAGGAGGAGGTCCCCGTAAGCTCTCAGCATGTTGCTTTCTTCAGTTCTGCCTTCGTGGTTTCTGTGGTTTGGGGGCGTAGCAATTTCCTTGCTTCATCAGCTGCGGTGACTTCCCCGTGTCTGCTTTTGGTCAACGGAAATGATCCTGAACTCCGCCATCTTCAACAGGAAGTTGAGTTAGATTTCTGAACCCACTGGCGTGGGTGTCGTCGTAAAGAAACAGGCGTGACTCTCTTAGCTAAGGAAAATGCTGGTACTTGTTGAGACCCCTTTGGAGTGATCGCCTTGAAAGACAACACCCCAAGCGGACAGGGCTCAGAGATCAATGGCTATCCCCCGTGTTCTGCTCCTCTCAGTGGAAATGCCTGATGTTTACAGTTTACGGTCAAGCTTTGTCTGAGGAGGGCGTCTCTTCTCCCCCAGAAGGAGAGCACTCCTGGAAGCAAGTGACAGCCTCTCGTCACCCTGCTCCTGCTGCACCCCGGACACTGAACTTCATGGGTGCTCCGCTGCAGGGAACGGCCACATCTCAGCCTTGAACAGCGTCCTCTCCCAGGGCCAGTGGCTGCAAGGTGGCCTCGGTGGGTTCACACCAGCCCAAACCCAGGATGCAGCACAACAGCACAGGAGGCCCACTGGGGGGAGGTCACCTTGATGGCGTGGCATGTCGGTGCCTCAGGGCCTTTGCTTGGCTTGTGCTGTTCCTTCTCCTGGAGCATAGCCTTCTTGCCTCTGTTCTTCCAGGGTTTTCAGGAGGCCCCGCTCACGTCCCTTTGAAGCTCCACCTTCCCTCAAGCCTTTCCTTGGTCCCCTCTGTACTCACAAAATGCCACCCCTGGCTGGTCCACTTTTCTCATCTCGGTGACACTGGTAACCCTGGAAAGCAGGTGGTGTCCTCCCCATTTGCTGCACAGTGAGAGCCAGGCGCAGCAGGCCCAGCCACGTGTTCTGGGAGGCACACGGCTCACAAAGGCTACTTGTTAGGTTTTGAAATCCGATTCTGGAGTGGAGCTCCCCCGTGACGTCCCGTCACATGTGGTCACTCATGGAGCTCTGGTTCCTCCCTCCTCGTCTTAGTCGCCATGCACCGAGCTCTAACTGTGCAGCACTCTGTTCTTTCCGTCTGTCTGTCTGTCTGCTACCGTTATAGCTCTCTGGTGACTTGTGGGCAGAAACACCGTCTCTCGACCCGTGACAGATGGAGATGCATCCTAAGCGGGGTCTGCTTCTCCCGGTCACCACGGGGCCGGCGCCCTTGGCTTTCCCCTGCTTCGCCCGGACGCTTGGTCAGACTTGTGTGCAGGCGAGCGTGGGCAGGTCATGTTCCTGGGGGCCGTTAAGACAGCGGAGGGCGGATTACTGAGACTCCTAGAGTTTCTCAGGAACTTTTTAGGGATTGCATCTGACTTCTTTGTCATTGAGTCACTGAGGTGGTGATGGGACTTGGCCCAGGTCCCAGCGTTTCTCCTGCGCTGCAGAGGAGAATTCCTGAGGCCCCCCCAGACGTAGACGTGCCTGCCGCCCTGTCATACAGGGCGTGCTGCTTGACACGGCGCACCGGCTTCCTCTTCTGTGACAGGCCTCTGGGACCCTCGCGGCAGGGTGACCCCGGGGCTTCAGTGAGGACCACACGGAAAAGCGTCCGAGGCACGACCCTCATGGAACCTCGTCCTTCCGTCTGTCCCCAGCACTCACTTCACCCCGCTCCCTCCAAGCCTGTGGTTCTCTCTTCTTTGCGGCAGGACGTTCCCCAAGCCCAGTACCTGCCTGACCCTCTCTGGCCAGCGGGAAGCTCACCCCCATGGCAGCTCGGATGTCTTGCTGCCTGGCCGATCCTGGTGTCTCGTGGGAGGAGGCGACGCGGTGGGGGCTCTGGGCCATCTCCTCCGCTCCGCTTCCGGCCAGGCTTGGGTGTCAGCCTGTGGGCCTCGGGCAGGCAGGTGTCAGAGCCGGGAGGGAGCAGCCCGCACCCCCCGCTTTCTCCTGGGGCCCGAACCCACATGCCCTCTCAGCTGTGAGATGGTCCCACCTGCCTTGAGGGAAGGTTAGTGATGGTCTCTTGGCACTTGAGCTTGGCCTCTGGAGAGTTCAGGCCCTCCCCTTTGTGGAGAATTCAGGGGTTCGGGGTGACCAGAGAAGACACAGGACCAGGAGGGGCAGTAACAACAAGTGTTTTGTGGCATTGGAATAGCTCGCTCGCTGGTGAGGGAAAGTCCCTCCCAGCAAGGGGCCTTCAGTGATGTGTGACCACCACCCAGAAGGGGAGGGAGAGTCACACGGGGGCTCACGTGGGTAGTGACGTCACTCAGAAGCCTGATGGGCGGACTTGGGGTCACAGAACTCCCTCGTTTGGGGTCTTTTATTGTCCCAGGGTTTGTCTCAGCTGTGGCGAGCCAATGTGGGGTGCAGGTTCATGGGTGATGTAAAGTAGACGAACACTAATTAGCTAATAAGGTGTTTACTTGGGGAGGGTGCTGGGGGGGTGCAGCCGCTTGAGCACCCAACTTTTGATTTGGGCTCAGGTCATGATCTCGGGGTCTTGAAATGGAGCTCCACGTGGGGCTCCCTGCTCAGTGGGGCGTCTGCTATCTCCCTTTCCCTCTGCACCCCCTCCCCACTCAGGAACACTCTCTCTCCTGAAAATAAATCAATAAACCTTTAAAAAAAATAAAAAAGAGATGTTTATTTGGACTGTATTTACAGCAACTGGATGTGTGAGAGCTGGAGTTTGGTGCTAGGGCATCAGGCTAACAGTCCTACCTGCTGTGCCGACGTGAATAACACGGGAGTCGCTTGAGGCTAGTATCACGGCCCGGCTCTGGCTTATGCATATAGTATCCCCCAGCCCTCCATCACTCTCCCTAGCTGGCTTATTAAAGAATTTCTTTCAGCCCTACGTGGCCATTGTCCCAGAGTTCCGGTGCGTTCTTCTCCCTCAATCTCGTTAGATAGCCTTAGTGCCGGAGTGATGCCCAGACCTCAGACAGAAGGTGCCCCGGGGACGCCGCCTGCCTGGCCGGACCCTCGTTCTTACCACTTAGGCAGTGTCACCATGAATCTTCATTGACTGCTGTCCCCAGCGTGGTCCTTCTAAAATGCTATCCTAATTCTGCCACTGCCTATCTCGGAAGACTTCCCTCACCTTCCAGTTAGCAGCATGGAGCCTCTCTGCGGGTAACCACGTATATTTACGGCAAAGCCCCCACCATCCGGGGGATGGATTATGCTGGGTAATTCCATTTTCCAGATCGCCAAGAGTATGTCTCCTTCAAGCCTTGCTTGCTTGTTTTTAAATCTGATTGCTTTCGGTGCAAATCTTCGTCCAATATATTCTTAGTCATCTTAAATAGAAGCTTCTGTGAGTACATTGTGTATTTCCTCAAGGGCCATATTGAGATACGGTTCACGCTCTCTGCAGCCCGCCCACTGATCTTGTGTCTTCCACCCCAAGACCGAGCCCAGTGTCACCAGCGGAGCAGGCGTTACAGACAGCTGCTGGATTGAGCTGGAGCCCCCCTTCAGATCACCTCTCTTGGAGAAGTTAGGGTCTTCTGCCCGGAAGCAGTGGTGCCCCTCTGTGCCCGGTGACATGCCCGGGACTGACTGTCCCAGCACTGGAGGTTCCCAGGCTGCCGGTGTTTAATTTCTCACGTGGGTTTTTTTGTACTTTTGTTGGTCCTCCCTTCCTTCCTGGGGCTAGCTGCGGTCACTGTAGCTGCCTCCAGCGATGCCGGAGCCCCAGGGGCCTGCTGCTGCGGCTTGCTGGAATGGCGTAGAAATGAGTGCTGTGCTCATTACTCTTAGGGGGTGGGATACCCTCCCATTCCTCTCTTTCCCTGCGGCCGATCAGGGTTCACATGGCTTCTACGAGAACGAGGAGCAAGCAGGGGCAGTGAAGGCTGGGGGCGTAAGGGACTTGTTCAAGGTCACGCCATGGGCTCGTGGCCGAGTCGAGACCAGGCCCTTCCTCTGTGCTGTTGTGCCCACTGGCCTCTCAGGAAGTGACTCTCCTGCCCTCTCTCTCTCTGTGTCTCTCAGGGGTCCTCAGTGAGTTTTGTCATGGTTATTTAAGGAACCTCGCCTAGAAGTCCCCACACGCATTTCCCCATCGACGGGAAGGCTCGGACTCCAAGATGATTATAAAGGAATATCGGATTCCTCTGCCCATGACCGTGGAGGAGTACCGCATCGCCCAGCTCTACATGATCCAGGTGGGTCGTGGGGCCGGGGCGGGCCACGTGGGGCACACAGATGGCTCTCAGCACACTTGAGGGGGCAGGAGGCGGTGGGGGCATCGCAGCCTTGGCAGCACAGTGTCTGCCCAGTAGGCTCCTGGCAAACGTGTGAACTGCACGGCGTTCTGGCTTCCCAGCACGACGCTGGGAGCACAGCGGAGCGCTGGGGATATCCGGGGCATTGGGAGGTCTTGCCAAGGTCTCATTCACAGCTTTGACGGCACTAACACTCTGCGTCTAATACCTGACCTCTCACCGACGCAGATGCTGTCTGTGTGTTTGGTCAGCGTGAGCGGCTATAACCAGCAGCACACACTGGGGGCTTGGACAGGAGACGTTTATTTCTCTGAAGTTGAAGTCCAAGGTGAAGGTGCTGACAGACTGGCGTCTGGTGCGGGCCCTCCTCCGGCTTGCCTGGACGGCACCTTCTCACTGTGTTCTCAATGGCGGAAGGGGCAAGGGAGCTCTCTGGGGTCGCTTCTGTGAGGGCTCCGCTCTGGGGGCTCCGTCCTCGTGACCGCTTCATCTCCCAAAGCTTGACCTAGTGCTGTGACATGGGAGGTTGGGGGCTTCAACGTGTGAATTTGGAGGGACACAGAAATTCAGGCCATTTGACAGATAGGAAGGTGGGAGCCAAGGAAGGTAAACAACTTGCCTGGGAGCACCTGGCCTACTTTCCGGTTCCCTAAGATGCCTGCAAGACAGCGGTATCCGCTGTGTGGCTGATTTAAAGTCACAGATGAGTCTGAAGATGACCGATTCCTGTGACAAGCCTGAGAATACCATGCCTCTCCTCTCCATCGGCCACCGGTCTGGCCCTCCCGCCTAGACGTTGGGGGCCTCCCTGCTCAGAGCCTGGCTAACCCAGAGCACAGAGTGGGAAGACCTGAGATCGGGTTGCTTGTGGCCCAGATGTGACCGCACTCCTATTAGCTGGGGTCCTGCCCCTGAATGGGGGTCCCCCTCCCAGCTGCCCTGCCAGTATGGTGCTCCTCCTCAGTGCCCCCTTGGCCTGGCCCGGCAGCTTTCCTCCCAGTGGGGAGTCTGATTACGAGCCTGCTCTCACCTGGGGCTGCTCTCCCGGCCATATGGATGGCTCGGCGCGGCCCCTAGACCATGGTGTCACAGGGGGCCCTTGGTGCAGGGAGAGCCCTGGCCGGCAGGGCTCTACCTCCACCCCTGGAACTGTTTGGTAGGTGCTCACCCATCGGCCCGGGTCTAGTGAGTTACTAATGAGCTCCCTGCAGAGCCCAGTCCCCCAGTCCCTTCTGGAAGGAGCCCTGTGAAGCTACCAGAGTTTGCACACCACCCCCTACCACCCAGCACAGGAAGCTTGACTAAGAGGAGAGCAGAAAGTGAGCCAGACTCTCTGGGGGGGCTCTTGGCTCCAAGCGCCTCAGAAGTGCCACTCAGTTCCCTCTTGAACCACTCACCCCGTGATTATTCCTGGAGAGTGGGGAGAAGAGAAGGGACTTACCTCAGCCCCCTAGCTCTGAGCTCTCTGGAAATCACTCAGTTTATTCAAGGACACTCTGCACCCTGTGGCTCCCCAAGTCCCACCCGAGCCAGGGTGCCCAGACCGGGCTTCCCCCCAGCTCCACCGTGCCCACCATGCCCTTGTGGGGGGCATCAGGATCCAGGGACTCGCTTTTTTTTTTTTTTAATTTTATTTATTTATTTGACAGACAGAGATCACAAGTAGGCAGAGAGGCAGACAGAGAGAGAGAGGAAGAAGCAGGCTCTCTGTGGAGCAGAGAGCCCGATGTGGGACTCGATCCCAGGACCCTGAGATCATGACCTGAGCCGAAGGCAGAGGCTTAACCCACTGAGCCACCCAGGCGCCCCTCACGGACTCACTTTTAACTCCAAGGATATCCCACGGCTTTTTGGAGCATGTGGTCACCTCTGACTGGGCTCCCCAGAAGCACCGGCCATCCTCACCCCCTTTTTCCAGGGTATTTTGTTCTTTTCAAAATATCTATCCCTATGCTTCCAATTAATGTTCAATATCCCATAGTCCCCTACGTGATCACTCCTATGGCCCTGGGCTGCCTGTGTGTTTGCTCATCCGAGCCCCACTGACACCTGTCACTCAGGGCCACCTCCCTCTGCTCCTGCTTTGTCACCGTCTTACCTCCCACTGGCCCCCGAGCTCCTGGGGGCTCCATCCACCATGGGGGGTGACTGATGAGTGTATTATTGCACTGTGTGACAGTTTCACGGGTGCAAACACACGTCCAAGCTCACCAGCTGTATTTGTACATGTATGTGTTTGGTTGTGTGCCCATCGTATCTCAGTAAAGCTGTTAAAACACTGAGTCGAATGCTCTGGGCCCAGCCAGGGCTGAGGGCCGAGTTACAGAGAAGAATGGAAAGGGTTTGCCGCTCTCCAAGGGGTGGATGCATGTGCAGCTCACCGAATGTAGGCCGGGAGACAGCGCGGATGTTCTCGTGGGCCTCGGGCCAGCGCCCCCGGAGCACCTCTGCTGTGTGCTGCGCCTCACGCGGTGGACAGGCCTTCCGGGAGAGCAGCTGTGTTTCTGCGGAAAGAAGAGCAAGTGTGTTTCCATTGCTCTCGACCCCGCTTACCAGCTGGGGTGGCAGCCAGCCACGGAACTGCCTTCTGAGTCCACCGTCTCCTCCACGGGGCCGTGAGCCCGGTGGGGCGAGCTTGCGTGTCGAACTGCTTCGCGCTTGCTGACCGACACTCGATATACATGCTGCTCAAGACAACAGCAGCAACAAAAAAAGAAAGGAAAAGGAAAACAAAGAAATCGGTCTGGCCGGGAGCCTCCCATCACCTGTAGAGGTGGTGGAAGTGACCAGAGGTGGCTTGGCCAGGACCCTGGACAGCTTTGAGACTGGCGCCCTCGATGGGGCTGGGGGCATTCTTGCTCTTTGAGTCCTTCATGCCCACCCCTCATAGGGCCCCTACTTTTTCTGTGCCAGGCCCTTGGTGGCCAGGCCCCTCCCTGCAGCCCCCAGATCCCACAGGATCAGCCTGTGTGGGCAAGGGTCATGGGCCAGCCCCCCGCCCCTCGCACGTGTGCCCCCCCGGGGAGCTGGGCTTGTCTCTGCCCCCCTTCCGCAGTCTCCCTGGGAGGCTCCATGGCGCAGCTTGCAGGAACGGTTGGCAAGGCGGGGGTGGCTTCTGGTGTGGGCGGAGAAGGTCAGCACGGTTCGAGGAGGGCTTACTCCCGTGTGGCATGACCAAGAGCCTCAGTTGCGCAGGGGATGGGGCACTTCCGGAAGCTGTTGCCAGAGGAGATCTGAGGGTCAGCGCTTTGGGGCGTTAGCTCTATGGTTGGGGGCCGTGCCGGGAAGGCAGTGGTGACGGCTGAGACCAGGATCCGCTTGTTTGTTCAGCTCCTCTTTACTGTGGGGCGAACGCAGTGCCCTGCAGGGAGTACGGACGCTCTCCCAGTCTGGGTCCCCAGGGCTGTGCCACTGCTAACTGTGGCCCCTGTGCCCCCGGACGGCCCTTGGCATCCGTCCCCCGTGAGTGACCATAAGCACTTGCTCCGCTGCTTGACTCGTGTCCCCAGAATTCGTGTCCGTCCAGAACCTCAGGCTGTGACCTTGTTTAGAAGCAGGGTCTTTGCAGATGTAGTTAGTTAAGGATCTTGGGATGAGATCATCTGGGGGGGGAGAGTGGGCCCTAAATCCAACGGCTGTTGTCCCCATAGGAAGAAGGGAAGCCAGGGAGAGACCCGGCGAAGGTCATGTGGCGGTGGAGGCAGAGAGAGCAGAGTGATGTGGCCACAAGCCCAGGAACGCCGAGGGCCCCTGGAATCAGAGGAAGGCAAAGCAGGATCCTCCCCTCGAGCCTCAGGAGGGAGCCTCTGGGATGGACAGGCCGGCCGTCTCAGGCCAGGAGTCTGAGGGCAACTGAGGCTCAGGTCACCCGAATGGACAGAGGCTTCTGTGTAGCCCACGGAGGCCTGTGGGACCCTCCCCACCCCTGCTCCCTGTTTCCCATCTCTTCTGCGTTGGCTCCCTGGCAGGCCGCCCCCCCCCCCGGCAGCCCTTGGAGACTCCAGGCACCCCTCGCTCCTCTGACCTGCATGTCCCCTTCTCACTGAGCCACTCTGAACCCCAGATATGGGGCCGCCATAATAAAGCATCCCAGACTGGAGGGCCTAAAGCCACAGAAATGTACTTGCTAACAACAGTTCCTAAGGCCAGAAGTACCAAACCAAGGTGTTCAGTGGGGCCGTGCTGCTCCCGCTGAAGGCTCTGGGGGGGGGATCCTACACTGCCTCTTCCAGCCTCTGGGGGCTGCCGGCTTCCTTGGCTGGCGGCTGCGTCCCTCCTGTTGGTGCTTCTGTCCTCACTTCTTCTAAAGACACAGTAGGACGTGGATTGGACGTAGGACCATAGATCGGATATTGAATTTTGGAAACTGACACCAGAGAGAAGTGACTCCTCCAGGACAAGAGGGAGCCCCTTCAGCTCTATTAGCCCATGCCGTCGCACCTGCAACCTGGGACGGCAGCATACTGCACTTTCTCAAGGGGCTGCTGCCGTCACAAAAGGAGAAACTACGTGCAAAGAAAGCACATGGCACAACCAGAAGGAACAAAGCTACCGCGAGAGGCAGGAGCTTCCAAAGTGTCGGGGGCACGGTCGCTGCTTTCATGACGGAATCTGGACCACGTTCCAGGGGCTCTTTTAAAGAGTGCGTCCCCGCAGACTCTGTCTGTGACCTCCACAGGGGTCTTTCCTACTTTTTTTTTTTTTCTGACGGGGACTCAGGTGCTCTGGGCCACGGACATAGAGCATGTCTTTGTGCCCCAGGGGTGAGGCCGTGCTCTCGGGAGTCCCTATGTGTGTGCACGTGGGCGAGTACACTTATGAGTGTGTGTGTGTGTGTGTGTGTGCGCGCACGCATGCATACGCACACACCTGCTGTTCAGGAAGCTGACCGAAGATGGCCTCGGCGATGCCATCACATCACTATGGAAACAGATGCTGGGATTAAAGTCACCAGGACCGTGACCACAAGGCTTCCTGCATAAGCAGAAACCTGAGCTTTTGGGCACTGGGAAGAACATTTGGGGCAGAGAGACACTCGGAGGTGACCCAGGCGTCGTGTCTCCCAGGCAGCGGCACCGAGGCCCCTTCCTGCATTCCATGTTTGATCTCTCTGAGACCCTAATGAGTACAGACACAGGGCTGGTTTCCTTGTGTTTGTTTTGTTTTATACCAGCTGGATGGAGATGTAAGTGGCGCCCCACACAATTCACACATTTAAAGTGTACAGTTTAGGGGCTAAACTCACAGCTGTCAAACCATCACCACGACTTCAGAGCACTGTCGTCACCCCAAGAAGTCACTCTCCATCCCCCACCCCACCCCCAGGCAGCCAGGAGTCTGCTTTCTGTCTCTTTGGGCTGGCCTGTTCTGGGGATTTCTTACCAGCAGGAATGCACGTGAGGTGGCCTTTTTACATGTTCTTACACATGTTCTTAATGGGCTTCTTACACATTGTTTTCAAGGCTCATCCACGTCATGGCAGGTGGCCGCGCGTCCCTCCTTTTATGGCTGAATCCTCGCCCCTTGTGTGGGTACAACTCGTTCTCCCGTTCTTCGGATCACGGACGTTTGGGTATTTCCACCGCTCGGCTCCTGTGAATAGAGCCTCCGTGGACATTCGTGTACAGGTTTCCGTGTGCACGTGGTTTCCTTTTACTGGGTGTATGCTTAGCACCGGCATTGCTGGGTCCTCTGGCAATTCTGTGTGGAGCTTTTCTGAAGAACCACCCAACTCTTGAATGCAGCGGCTGCACTGTTGCACGTCCCCACGAGCTGTGCCGGGCTGTTCGTTTCTCCACATCTTTGCCGGCACTTGGCATCGTCTGCCCTTTCAGCCGTGCTGCCGGCTCTGGACCGGTAGTAGTAGTGTTGATTCGCGTCTCCCTGGGGACGAGTGATGTTGAGCCTCTTTTCGGGTCCCTGTCGACCATTTATACACTTTAGAGAAATGTCTGTTCGAGTCCTTCGGTATTTGAATTGGGTTCTTTGTTGTTGAGTTGTAGTAGTTCCTAATATTTTAGAGTCATTATTATCACATACTACCAGATACTTACACGCATTTTATCCCATTCTGTGAGTTGTCCTTTTCCCCCTCTCTGTGCCATCCTTCGATGCACAAAAAGTTTAAAACTTTTTATGATGTCCAACTTATCTGTTTCCTCTTTGGTCACTCATACTTTGGGTACCGTATTTTAAAAAGCCATTGTCAAATCCAAGGTCATGAAGATGTCCTGCTATGTTTTTTTCTAGAAGTTGTAGAGTTTAAGCTCTTACATTTAGATCTTTGATCCATTCTGGGTCCATCTCTATGTTGGACCCATGAGGGAGGGGTCCAACCTCACTGTTTTGCATGTGGATAGCCTGGGACATATTTAAAAGACTCCTTCCGCACATTGGATGATCTCAGCACTCTGGTTGGAAAATCGGGATATATAGTATATAGATATGGGGGTTTATTTCTAGACTCTCGACCCTTTTCTTTGGATCTATCCTATGCCAATACTACATTGTTTTGATCACTGTAATTTTGTAGCAAGATGTCACGTAGGATAGTGTAATTGCTCCAACTATCCCTTGTTTTGTTTTCAAGATTGTTTTGGCTCTTTGAGTTCCTGCACGAATCCTTCCTGATTTTAGGATCAGTTTTTCCATTTCTACCAAAAAGACCCCTAGGAATTTTGACAGGGATTGCACTGGATCTGTAGACGGCTTTGAATGTTGGGGATTTGGGGAATATCGACATCTTCGCAATATTAAACCTTCCAGCACATGAACTTGGATGTCTTTCCATTTATTTAGATCCTGATTTTCTTTTAGGGACGTTTTATAATTCTAGCATGGAAATGTTTCACCACCTTGTTAAATTCCCCCCCCCCATTTTGTTCTGTTGGATGCTCTTGTCTGTGGAAATGGTTTCTTTGTTTCCTTTCTGCACTGGTTACTTCTGTATCCTGCAGCTTCGCTGAATGCATTTACTAGGTCTTGACCGGTTTGGGGGATCCTTCAGGATTTCCCATATATGAGATGATGTCATTGGCAAATTGAGATGGTTTTAGTTATTCCTTTCCAATCTGAGTGCCTCCCATCATTTCTTTTTCTTGACTGATTTTTTTTTTTAAGATTTTATTTATTTATTTGACAGAGAGAGATCACAAGTAGGCAGAGAGGTAGGCAGAGAGAGAGGGGGAAGCAGGCTCCCTGCTGAGCAGAGAGCCCAATGTGGGGCTCGATCCCAGGACCCTGGGATCATGACCTGAGCCGAAGGCAGAGGCTTTAACCCACTGAGCCACCCAGGCGCCCCTCTTGACTGATTGCTTGGGCTAGAACCTGCGGTACCATGAGGACTAGAAGAAAGAAAGGGGGCTTCCTCACGTGGTGTCTGATCTTGAGAACATGGTCAGTGCTGGGACCGGCAGGAGTCACAAGGGAGCACTGTGCCCGAGCAGCACTGGTGCCAGGAGGGAAACCACAGCCTGCTCGGTCTCCTGCAAGAGTGCCGGGGCATGTGGAGTCTGGGTCTGGATTTGGGGGTCCAGAAGTGACACCAGAGAAGCCAGACCAGTTGGCCAGAGCCTCTCCTCCTCCCAGCACTCCTGGGCCTGGCCTGCTCAGCCCCTTCCCTTCTGCAGAGTGCTCTGTCCCCAGCCCCTCACAAGTGCTTTTGTTCCCACAGAAGAAGAGCCGGAACGAGACGTATGGCGAAGGCAGCGGCGTGGAGATCTTGGAGAACCGGCCGTACACGGACGGCCCTGGCGGCTCGGGGCAGTACACACACAAGGTGTACCACGTCGGCATGCACATCCCCAGCTGGTTCCGCTCCATCCTCCCCAAGGCAGCCCTCAGGGTGGTCGAGGAGTCCTGGAACGCCTACCCCTACACCCGAACCAGGTGGGGCTTTCCCCACACCCTGAGCTGTGGGGCAGGGAAGGAACCCTGGCCACGACCCCCTAGCAGGCTCACCCTCCACACTCCAGGGAGCCCAGGCCCTGGGGGAGCTGAGCCTCTATTCCAGGAGCCTCTGTCCTCAAGGATCGGCAGGAGAGGGGAGGGTCCACCGAGATACCTCACCACCTGCACAAGGGAGGCTGGGAAGGCGTGAGGCAAGTGAGGGCCACCTGAGACCCTATTGGCACATGGGAGGGCTCAGGGAGTACAAACCCCTCTCAGTGATCACCTGACGGTGTGGGACCACTGAACAACCAAGGGTAGACCAGATGGCCCAGAGGGTCCCTCCCACCCTGTGGCCTTCAGCACCTGTGACACTGTTGGATCAGATTCTACTCTGAATGGGGCTTTCTCGGCTTCCCAAAAAAAGGGGGGTCTTCACTCCATGCCCCATCCTCTCCCACCCATGTAGCTGAGTAGAACAGACGGGGCTGCTCCCCCCCCCACAACTCTGTAGGTGGGGGCCCCTGTGCATTATCTCAGGCTTCGTCTCCCCACCACCACCGCCAGGTGAGGACCTGGGGTTTGTCAGAGGATCTGCTGAGGTTAGTTCTCTTCCCAGAGGCACTTTCCTCCTCTGAGCTCACCTCCACCCAACAGGGCTTGTCGCCTTGTTGCCGGACCTGGTAGCTTGGGGGTGGGGATTTGGGACTCGGCATGTCACAGAGTGCTGGTCTGGATCCATGCCACATACTTGGGGCATGTCTGTGTGTGCCTCTGTCCCTGCTGTGCCTTACACATGGGACGATGGCTTCAGGGCTTCTGGCAACTTCCTGTGACGTCTCCCTCTTCCCCCTAAACACATCCCCACCCCTACAGCCTGGCCTTGGCAGTTCTCTGGACAATGGAAAGGTTCCTGAGGTGGACAGGACAGGCACATCTCAGCCACCCCTCCAGCCCCTTCTCCCTCTCTGGCTTGGCAACCCGGCCCTCCCACAGTCACCCCTGCAAGCCGCCGCCCCTGACGCCGGCTTTCCGTCCACACACAGGTTCACTTGCCCCTTTGTGGAGAAGTTCTCCATCGACATCGAAACCTTTTATAAAACGGACGCTGGAGAAAACCCGAACGTGTTCAGCCTGTCTGCTGTGGAGAAGAACCAGCTGACGATCGGTAACTACCCGAACTGCCCTCCCAGCCCCAGGGAGGACCTGAGCCCTGTAGGGCCACTTCCCAGCTCTTCCTGCCTGCGTGACCCCTTAGTTCTGCCCCTGGTCTCCGGGCCTGGCCAGCTGCAGACTGGCCCCTGTCCCGGGCAGGAGGTCAGAGTCCAGGCAAGCATGAGGGCACCGGGAGGGGGCCGGGACCAGCCTCCTTGGCCCCACGTTCCTGACGCACACGCCGAGGCTGGGGGCCTTTCCCACTCAAGCCCTTCTCCTCCATCCCTCCAGGGGGGCATCTCAGGCTGAATGTCGAGCGTGAGTGCCGTGGGCACTGTGGGGGCTGTGTCCCCTTGATGGTAGACAGCCCCGTGTGTTCAGCCTTCTTTAAGAGAGGCCAGAAATCAGGATTTGCCTGTGAAATCTTCCAGTTCCGAGATAAACGTATGCAGGCCGCGCAGACCACACCTGTGGGCCCCCGGCAGCTCCGCAGTCGCAGGGCCCCAGAGAGTGAGCCCAGGGGGCAGGGGAGGGACCGCAGGCAGGTGCAGGACCCTCATGGAAGAGGTGGCTGCCGGCGCCCCGGGGCCATGCTCTCAGACAGCCTCTGATGGGCACGAAGGCTTTTCCCGGGGAGCCCTCACCCCACCCCTCCCTCCTGCTGGAGTTCCGGGCCCCCGGGGTTGGAGAGCTTTAGGATTCTGCCTGGGCTGCTGTAACCAGGGACCAGACAGGGACAGAACCCAGGAGCTCACGGTCTCACAGTCTGGTGGCCAGAAGTGGCGGCAGCGCGTCAGCAGCCTTGTCTCCTTCTGGGGTCACTGACGCAGACTCTGTTCCGGGCCCTGCCCCTAGCTTCTGGCGGCTGCCGGCAATCTCCAGCCTTCCTTGCCTTGGAAACTCATCACCCCAGTCTCTCCCCCATCTTCACGTGCAGTTCTCCCTGTGTGTGCTTGTCTAGGTCCGAAATTCCCGTTTTTACAAGCGCGTTAATCATAGTGGAGGACGGCCTCCTACCCTAATGACCTCATTTTAATTTGATTACATCTTTAAAGTCTTTATCTCCAAATAAGGTCACAGTCTGAGGGACTAGGGGGTCAGGACTCCAACATATGTGTTGGGGGGGCGGGCGGGACACATTCTACGCACAGCAGGAGGGATGGACCCAGCATGACACAGGCCCTCCGCCAGCCCTGGTCCAGCCAGCCTCAGACACTGCCTGAGCTCCGTGGGCTCCCTCCAGAGGCCATGTGCGCCGGCTCCTAAGTCTCTGAGATATGACTCATTCACACCCAGCTCTCCCCTTGGTGGCCTTTGCCTGCCCACACTGGCCGCGCACGTGGTCTGCTCCTAGAAGGATCTTTGACCCCCCCAAATGCTGCTGCCCTTGGGGGCGCTCCTGACCCCTTGCTGGTTTCAGTAGAGCCCTCATCTGTGTCTGCAAACCACAGCATAGATCCCAAGTGGGGGAGACGATACAGCCAGAGCCTGGCCAGGGCCCGGCCCCCCAGGTGCCATTATCCCCACACATCCGGGAGAGGGGCTCTCTGAGCCACAAACTCTGTGCTGGGATCTTTGTGCCCCAAGTATGTACCCAGCCCTGAGTAACCCACACACACATTGGGAGGGACACAGCAGGAGGAAGAAGCATGGGACAAGAGGTGGCATGGCCCAGGTCCTTCCCAGAGTTGCTGCTGCTCCTCTGGGCCCCACGCCCCACACCCAGCCAGGTTCCACCGGCCCCAAGTCCTCTTTCCCCAGCACCCAGCCCTGTGCTCTCCACTCCCCACTCTCAGGACCAGCTGAGGTCCGACATCTCTTGCCGGTCTCCTCCTTTCTGATCGAAGAGCAGGGCAGCCTGCCTTAAAGCCACGATTGAAATACAAGTTGAATATGGCGCCCCTTCCCCCTCAGGGTGCTGTGGGGTGCCCGGCCTGGTGAGAGCAATTTGCATCCCCGTCCCCTCCCTGCACACACACACACTCCAGTGGCTCCCCAGACTCTCCCATCCTGTGCTGTGGGGCCTTCCTGGCTTCACTGCTCCGCTCCTGGAGCCAAAATGCCACCTTTTCTGAGAAGCTCTTCCTGGCCTTCTTTTCCGTTTGCTGCTCCCCACCACCACCGCGGTCCTAGCCCGTATCCCCTGCGGAGATTCATCTGTCCGTGCCTCCTCAGCTCATCACCTGATTTATCTGTGTAGAGGCAGAGGAGGACGCAGGCCCCGAGGTCAGGAGAGCCCAAGGTCAGAGTGGCCCAAAGCAGCAGCCCCCATCCCATGTCCGGCCCTACGGCATATGAGGCCCAAAGGCCTGGGAGGCTTTGGGGGAGGCAGGGACACAGGGAGGGGACCGAGCAGGGAGGGGTGGGTGGAGGAGGGGCAGAAGAGGCCACTGGCAGGCTCTCCCCACAGATTTCATCGACATCGTCAAGGACCCCGTCCCCCCCAACGAGTATAAGACGGAAGAGGACCCCAAGCTGTTCCACTCGATCAAGACGCAGCGGGGGCCCCTCTCTGACAACTGGATCGAGGAGTACAAGCAGCAGGTGTTCCCCATCATGTGTGCCTACAAGCTCTGCAAGGTGGAGTTCCGCTACTGGGGCATGCAGTCCAAGATCGAGAGGTTCATCCACGACACCGGTGAGCCCGCCCGTGCCCGCCGCCCTTCGCGTCTGGCCGTGACTCGACGTTCCGCTCTTACTCCCGAAAGACGACCCAGAGCCCCTGTGCAGCTTCCCTTGAGGTTTACATGGCCGCCTGCCGAGTGCCCAGAGGTGACAGGCAGTGTGCGTCGGTTGTCCCCTTAAGAAGCCCCAAGGACCATCCCCCAGACGTTCTGGACAGGCTTGTGTTTGTGGCATCTAGTGCCAACCCCCTGGGCAGGGGAGACCCGCTCCCTGCTGCTGACCCGCCTCCCCCGTGGGCTGGATGTCACAGGGGGACACCCACGTGCCCTCACACCATGGAGCCTGGCCTGGAGCCGGTAACCAGGGAACAGGTGGACCACTGGGCTCAACCTGGGCCTCCTCTCTCCCCGGTACCCTCAGCTCCCTACTTGCCCCCTGCCCCCCAGTCATGGCATGAGGTCAGTGCCAAGGGCCCAGCCCCGCCTAAGCCTCGTGAACTAGAAGTGGCATCTGGATAGATACCTTTTGACTCCCAGAACCAGGGTTTTGGTTTCGATGTGAGGAGAGCCACACCCCTGAGACTATGTGTCCCGTGTGTCCTGTCAGCTCACAATGACTGATGACGGCAGTCCCCTAACCCCTGCTGGCAGAGGAGGAAGCAGAGAAGCAGAGACCCCCACTCCTGCAGCAGGGGGCAGGGGCATGTCAGCAGACGGTTTCTTGGGTGTGGGACCCAAGGGTGCCATGCCTGAGGCCGTGGCCCAGGACTTGGGGGTCAGAGACAGTCCGGGCTGAAAGAAGGCGCCCTCCAGGGAACAGCGGGTGGAGGGATTTAGGAAGGACTGTGGGGGAGGCAGAGTGGCCTGAGCCAGGAGGAAGGGTCACAGAGTGCCTTGGAAAGCCGCTCCACTTTCTCTAGGAAAGTGGAAAATACATGCCCCAAGACCTGGTGACATCCCTCCCAGGTTTGCCCCCAAGAGAAACTCTTGTACATGTTCCAGAATGTTCAGAGCAGCAGATCCGTAAAAGCTAAGTGGACAGACAGGGAAAGTGAGCCAAAGGCCCAAGGACAAAAGAAGGAAGAAGTAAAATGGTGTTGCAAACAAGTAAATACCAGACAGCAGCAAACCTGAAACCCACCCAAAGAGAACCCCCCAGGGGTCAGGAAAAGACACGGCCGCATGGCATGTCCATGTAAACATCAGCAACGCGCACATCAGCCCAAAGTGTCATGTGGAAGATCACATGTGTGGGCTGCAGCAGGAGGGGAAAGTCACTGACACGCAGAAGTGAGGGGTGGGGCGGGAGGAGAGGGCATCCAGGAGGGCCGTCCCAGCGCCCCCTGCTGCTGGTCGCGGCGGTTCCCTCCCGGTTCAGCGTGGGTCGGGATGATGCTCTTTTTCTTCTTAATGTTTTCCTAGCGAGCTTTATTGAGGCCTAATTTTGAATTACCATACACTTCACCCCTTGCGAGAGGACAGTTCTATAAGTGGCAGTGTATTCAGAGTCGTGCACACGGTTCTAGAACATTCCGTCCCCCCAGTCTTTTGTTCATGTTAACAGTCACCCCCACGCCCACCCCCAGCCCCAGGCAACCCCCCTCTGCCTTCTGTCCCTAAAGCTCTTTTATTATCCTTTATACCTTGAAAGTAGTCTCATTTTCGTTATTTGGCTTGCCTGGTATAGTCTTCTGCGTCTTACTTTGTCTTATTTTGTATCTTATTTTATATGTATATATGCTCTATTTGTGAGAAAAGACCAACCCACTTTGCACTGGAACTTGATTTCCATGTGAAAATTCAATAGCAAAAGTGTACTAGACACTGACAGGAGACAGTGAGGGAGTCCTCCCTCCAGTGCCCCCTGGGGCAGGAATCCCCCCAAAATTCATCTTGACTTTTGAGCAGCCACATTCCCTCACGAGGCCCCTTTGCTCCAATTGTAGAACCTCATGAGGCCATCTGTGAGCCAGACCCCTCATTTGCAGATGGGGAAACTGAGGCACGGGGGGGGGGAACAGTGATTTGCCCACAATCCCACAGTGGGTATAACCTCGGGGTGCCTCCCAGCCCCACGCCCAGCCCTGGGACCTAACGCTGCCCCTCTCTCCTATCCCTCCTGTCTCCCTACCCCCCGCCCCCCACCCGCCGCCTGGGGGCAGGCCTGCGGAAGGTGATGGTGAGGGCCCACAGGCAGGCCTGGTGCTGGCAGGATGAGTGGTACGGGCTGAACATGGAGAACATCCGGGAGCTGGAGAAGGAGGCACAGCTCATGCTGTCCCGCAAGATGGCCCAGTTCAGCGAAGATGGCGAGGAGGCTGCAGAGCTGGCCGAGGACGAGGCCGGCCAGGCCCAGCTGCCCGGGGACGCCCCCCAGCCCAGCAGTGGCAGCGGCGGGGAGCCCCTGGCGGGCCGGGGCCTCAAGAAACAGTGGTCCACGTCCTCCAAGTCCTCGCGGTCCTCCAAGCGGGGAGGTGAGCACCGGGGCATGTAGCACGTAGCGCCGCCTTTCTCCAGGTCGGGGAGGGGGGTGTCTCTGCCTTCCTCGAGTGTACCCCAGGGACAGCCCTCACCCCCGTCCGCGGCAGCCAGTTGCTGCCACTGCTGGATAATTCTGACTCCAGACAGGGATTCTTGCTTCCCAACCTGTGGGCCACACCGGTGGAGAGTCAGAACCGTTCCCTGCCCTCAGCCCCGCAGCTCAGAGTGCACCCAGGCTGCCTGCCCCCGCAGCAGGTGCCCCCAGACGCCCCTACAAGGGCCGTGAGGACTGCAGCTCTGAGTAGCCGGTGTCCCCAGCAGGAGGGGGAGTCTGGGTGGGTTCCCCCAGCATGCCCAGGAGGGGTCTCTGCTGCTGGGGCAGGAGCCAGGCTGGAGAAGCCAAAAGAACCTTTAGAGCCTGAGAAAGACCTTTCCCGGAAGAACTTCAGCCAAAGTGCGGTGGCCGTTTGGAAAAACCAGGGTATCCTGTTTATAGCCAGGAGTCTCCGTTCAAACCCAGCGTCCCCACGCCGGGCTGGCCTGTGTGTGTGCCGAGGGGCTCTGTGGATGTCCATACCATACCTTTTATGTCACTCACCTCCTGGGAGTGCCCCACAGCCCTACCGGCTCTGCTGCAGGAGGATTTCAGGGGCTTCCCCGCCCCGGGCCAACCGCTGTCCAGAGCGCAGGAGTGGACCCTGGCCTGTGTGCCTGCAGGTCCCAGCCTTAACCCCAGTACCCTCCCAGTTCCTGGTCCTCCCTGGGACACAGCTGCTTTGTGCCAGGCGAGCTGGGAGGGACCTTCTTGAAAGTTCCAGGAGCTTCCGCCCCTCCCTTCTCCCTTCTCCCCTGAGCCCTCCTGGCCCTGCTCTGGCACCGTCTCCTCTGTCCCCCGCCCCCGCCCCGCCCCCCCCCACCCCCACTCAGCTGGCTGGTGGGTCAGCCTGCGGTTTTGCCTTCCAGCCAGCCCCTCTCGCCACAGCATCTCCGAGTGGAGAATGCAGAGTATTGCCCGGGACTCCGACGAGAGCTCAGACGATGAGTATTTCGACGCTCATGGTAGGTGGCTCTTCCCCAGGGGACAGGAGGGAGGAGCTGAGAGGGTCTGGGCAGAGGGGGAGATGAAGTCGCCAGGAGGCGGGGCCACTGCCAGGGTGTAGGATGGACCGACACGCAGACGGGGCTTTGTGCCACCTGTGAGTTTCTTTCCAGAAGAATCTTTACAGAAGCATGGCCTCTTACAATTTCCTAAATCTCTGTAACGACCTTGTTTTCTTCTTGGTTAAATGGACGTCCAGCTCCCGTAGAAACCTTAGCAAATGCAAACCAGCAGGAAATAGGCAAAATGCCCATTTTCCCCACCAATCCCCAAATAAACATGGTGACCATACAGCCTCCTGAATCACCCACCTTTTCTGGGGAGATGAGGGTACCGTTGGCCCTCGAACAACACGGGTTTGCACACGGCACAGGTCCACGTCCACGTGGATTTTTTTGGATAAGTACCATACCGTAAATGTATTTTCCTTTCTTTATGATTTTCTGAATGACATTGTGTTTTCTCTAGCTTGTTTTGTTGTAAGAATACAGTATATCATATACATGACATACAAAATCTGTGTTAATTGACTCTTTATGTTATCGGTTCTGCTTCTGGTCAACATAGGCTATAAATAGTTAAGTTTCTGGGGAATCAAGTTTGATGTGGATTTTTGACTGGGGGCGGGGGCCGGGGGAAAGGGGCTAGCGCCCCAGCCCCTGTGTTGGTCAAGGGTCAACTTCACTAAAACACTCACGTGCTTCCCACCTTGGCCCTTCCTCTCCACGGCAGACCGGCCCGTGGAGACAGGTTTCCAGCTTGTCGTTTACAAAGCAGGACACAGGCTTGGAGGGGACAGGGACTTGTCCACAGACACTAAGCAGGACCGAGGCAGGCTGCAGGGCTGGGGGAGGGAGCCGGTGCCCCCCCGGGACCGCCGCCTCCCGCCCAGCGGCACCCCAGGCTGCAGTCCTCAGAGAAGCAGAAACGAGGCTGTGTGTGTAGATGTTGAAACAGGAATGTTAGCTGATGAGCGGCGAGACAAAACGCGTCCGTCCTTACGGGGAAATAGGGTTCAGCCGTAGAATGGACGGAGCCACAGACCCCTGCCAGCCCTGGTAATATGGCAGTAGAGCGCGCGGTGAAAGAAGCCAGACACAAGACCCCACGTTGTATGATTCCCTTCTGTGGAATGTCCAGGACCGGCCCATCCATAGAGACCGGACGTGGCTCCGTGGCCACCAGGGGCTGGGGAGGGGGACAGGGAGCGACTGCTGGCAGGTACAAGGTTTCCACCTGGGGAGATGGAGATGCTCCGGAACCAGGCAGAGTGGTGGTTGTACAGCACTGGGAACGAACGGAAGGCCGCCGTCAAGTGGCTTAAGTGGTGAATTTTATGTTATGGGAACATTATCGCAGCTTTTAGAAAAGGTCAGGCCGAAGCCCCACGGGTGTTGGTCAAGTGTTCGTCCTGCTAAGGAAGGGGGGCTGGAAGCGAGGCCGAAGCCCCACGGGTGTTGGTCAAGTGTTCGTCCTGCTAAGGAAGGGGGGCTGGAAGCGAGCTCGGAGGCAACCACAGGCCAGAGAGCCGCGGGAACGCCCAGAGTGGCCCCACGAGGGCCCACACCTCCCAGCCAGGCCTCCCCACGCCTCTCGGGCCCTGCCCTCCGGTGGGTGCCAAGGCCCTGCTCTCTCCTCCCCAGAGGACCTGTCCGACTCAGAGGAAATATTCCCCAAGGACATCACCAAGTGGAACTCCAACGACCTCATGGACAAGATCGAAAGCCCTGAGCCGGAGGATTCACAGGGTACCTGAGCTGGGGGCGGTGGGGTGCTTCAGGATCTGGGGAGGGGGCTGCAGGGGCCAGGCCCCTCCTCTCCGACCCAGCTGCTATGCGGTGCTGGGCATCCGAGGGTCCCGCGTGTCAGGGTCACTGCGTCGGTCCCGTGGGCCCGGGGCTGCCCCTCGGCTCACGGCTCCCCCCACTTCCGTGTTGCAGATGGTCTCTACCGCCAGAGCGCCCCTGAATTCAGGGTGGCCTCCAGCGTGGAGCAGCTGAACATCATCGAGGTGGGTGCCTGGGGCTGGGGCAGAGGGCTGGGGGCTGTGCTGCCCACGGCCCCGCCAGGCTGCAGGGGGAGGGGGCTGAGCTCAAAGGACGGGTCCCGTGGGGTGCAGAGGCAGACCTCGGCGCCCACCACCTCACGTCCTCGTTGGCCTAGGCGCCATCACAGAGAGGCCTGGGGGCTCCTTTACTCCCCGCCCTGAGAACCAAGAAGGACTGCAGACAGCCCCCAAAGAAGGCCTTGACCCAGCTCCACCCATGGAAAGTGAAAGGAGAAACTTGCAAATTCCAGACCAAAAAAAAGATGTTCACCTTGTACCCAGCCTTTCCGCATTTGCTGAAGAAAATAAGGTGGAAGGGGGGGATGCAAAAGCCGTCTAGGCAGAAGTGAGTGGCAGCCGCCCCACTGGGGCCTCGTGGGGGCCTCAGTGTCCAATAAAGCTATCTTGGCAGAGCGCCTGTGTCCGCTTCGGGGGTTCTTTGCACAGGGCTCAGGCCCCTTCTCCTCCTCCAGCTGTGGGCGGTCAGAGCTGTTTGCACTGGGGCTGGAGCCAGGGCCCGGCGGGGCTGTCCATACTGTGGTCACCTCACGGCTCTCGCCCCATGCTGCCCAAGGTGGAGACAGCACCTCCAGGAACTTGGAACCCCCTGGGGAGCTCAGACCAGCTGCCAGGAAGGAGAAGTAGCGTCCACACCGCCCTCCCCGACTTGGGGTTTTCTACTCTGGGGTCCGGGGTCAACGTGGGCTTTTCTAGAAGGCAAAGTGGGAAGAGGGGAGTTGATTTCCAATGGCTGGTTAACGGCAAAATAAACATATGGAGCCCCCTCCCCACCTAGGGCGCACACAGCTCTGACGGCCCTCAGGAGGGGCAGAAGGGGCCTTGGGCTCTAGGTCTGGCTCGGGACGTGCGTGGGAACCCAGCACCGGTTCTGGGCACGGCCATCTAGAGTCAGATCCCTTTGCTTGCAATAGCCCCCGAACCGGAGCCTCCCCTACCCAGCCTTGGAGCGGAGGTACGGCTTTATGGAGACACTGACGGGGACCCCGTGGCTCCCAGGCCCACTGCTGCATTGTACCTCCCCCAGGGTCTGTTCCTACAGGGTTTGAGTTGAGTCTTGGGTGGGGTGTGCCCTGGAGTTAGGCACGTATGGGAGTAGAGCCGTGTCTCTAATTGGCCTCCGGGAGTCCCCGAACAGTCCCAGCCTCCAGTGCTGGGTCACAGGAGACAGGCACAGGCCTTTCACTGCCCACCCTTGCCCGTCCCGGGTTTCTGAAGACCGCTGGACTCCACCTCCCTAAGTGGGTGATGGTGAATCTGCCCTGAGACATTCCTTCCTTGAGCCCCTGGCCTGGCCTTTTGATAAGCCCTTGACGCAATGTGGCGGCCCCTCCCGGCTGCTGGTCCGGGGAGCTGGGAGCCCCACCCTGCCCTGCCCGGGCTGTGAATTCATTCCTGCCCAGGCCGGCCAGCGGTGGTCAGCCCTCATGTGCAGACAGGAATCATTCCCAGGCTCTGCCAGGTCTGTGATCCTGCCCAGATTCCCGTTGCCCACAACTGGCCAATGACCGGCCTCATCCCAATCTTGCCTTGGCTCCAGACCCTGTACTGCCCACCAGCCTGCCTTCCTCGTTCGCTGCTCCGTGGCTCCTGGACCAGCCCCGTTCCCTTGTGTTTCCTGGCAGCCTCACCAGCCCCTGGGTCCAGACCGCGTTCTGCCCACTCCCCACCTAGGCTCCGTGTTGGCACTTGGGTCTCATTGCTGCCCCCGCCTACACGCCATCCTATGGCCCAGTTCAGGGCCATTTGTCCCCACATGGACCTTCCAGATGGTTTTTGTCCCCTCCTTGTCCCCCACACACCTGGACATAATATGGACATGGCACATCTCCAGTGGCCTCTCCTGGGCCCTGGTCCTAGCTCCCGCAGTCACACACCAGAAGTTAAGGTGGAGAAAGGCCCCTGGGGATGCAGCCACAGCCGGGGTTGGCAGGATAACACTGAATTGGTGGCAGAAACTCTGGGTTCCGGGGCAGCTTGGCACTGATATGCTGTGTGACATTGGACAAGTCTCTCAGTCTCTCTGGGCCACACCCACCTCAGCTGTAGATAGAATAGTTCCAACCCCGTGCAAATGTGTACAAGTCTCAGGTCTCACTGTGACCTCACGTGCAGGCCTGACCAGCAGGAGGTGGGGTCCTTAACCCCTCCTCAATTAGGGGGGTTCAGACAGGTGCACCTATGTCCCCTCCCTGCTCTAAGATGCTTGGAGACCTTAGTCTTAGAGTCCGGGAATGGCAGCACAGGGAACAGAAGGGAAGCCCGGTATAGATGGGAGTGAGCTCAGAGCTGCAGGCCCTGTGCCCTGCATCACGGCCCGCCCAGGCTGAGGCTGCCCTGGGGCGCAGACACATGGAGGGCAGGCAGGCTCCAGAGCCCCACATAGAGCACCCCTGAATTCAGGGTGGCCTCCGGTGGGAAGCTGAACATCACCCAAGGTGGGTGCGCAGGCGGGCAGAGGGCCCCTCGCCAGGGCTGGAAACTGCCACCTGGGCCCCTGATGGAAAGTGGAAACCGAGTGGGGGGAGCAGAGCTGCTCATGGAGAGGGAGAGGAACCATCTTGGCCTCCCCAGGGGAAGGGGTTGAGGCTGCCCACACCAGGCCCTGTAGCTGAGGAACTGAACTGGGACTTCAGAGAGGGAGCATTGGGCCAGATCGCCCCCTGCCCCGGGGTGACACGGGCCCAGCAAGGAGCTGAGTCCCCGGGGAGTTGACACCCCGCCAACCCGTGCAGGACGAGGTCAGCCCACCCCTGGCTGCGCCGGCCTCCAAGATCCACGTGCTGCTGCTGGTGCTGCACGGAGGCACTATCCTGGACACGGGCGCTGGGGACCCCAGCTCCAAGCAGGGCGACGCCAACACCATCGCCACCGTGTTTGACACGGTCATGCGTGTGCACTACCCTAGTGCCCTGGGCCACCTTGCCATCCGCCTGGTGCCCTGCCCGCCCATCTGCTCAGATGCCTTTGCCCTCGTCTCCAAGTGAGTGCCTGGGACCCAGACCACCCATCCCAAAGCACCTGGCCCCTAGGGTCAGGCTGCTCCCCCAGCCTCAGGACCCCCATCCAGATGTCCACACTTACCATCCAGCCCATTCTGTCCAGAGGCAACAAAACCTATGCAGATGGTTGGGCTTACAGAGGAGGGGCCCCAGGCCCAAGGCTGAGCCTCAGTTTCCCTATCTGAGGTGTGGGGCTGTTGACCTGCCCCTGAGATGCAAGGCTTTACTCCCCAGCTCTGTTACCCAGCCTTCCAGGGCCTGGCCCAGAAGCGACCCCATGAGGTTGGCCCCGTCACAGCTGAGGCTCTCCAGTGGCAGGCCTGCTGCCCTGTCAGGGAGGGGCCCCTGGGGCTAAGCTGAGCCACCTGCTCTCTCCTGACCGGGCCCCCTCCCCCAGCCTTAGCCCCTACAGCCACGATGAAGGCTGTCTGTCCAGTAGCCAGGACCACATCCCCCTGGCTGCCCTGCCCCTGCTGGCCACCTCCTCACCCCAGTACCAGGACGCGATCGCCGCAGTGATCCAGCGGGCCAACCTTGCCTATGGGGACTTCATCAAGTCCCAGGAGGGCATGACCTTCAACGGGCAGGTGAGTGGTGGGGCAGGAGAAGGGCAGACAAGCCCCACGGGGTGGGGGGATGCCCTCCCCAGATGGGCCCAGCAAGTGGGGCAGGTGCGCAGCCTCCAGAGCCTCTCCACCTCCAGGTCTGCTTGATTGGGGACTGCGTCGGGGGCATCTTGGCGTTCGATGCCTTGTGCCAGGGCAACCAGCCGGTGTCCGAGAGTCAGAGCAGCAGCCGCAGGGGCAGCGTGGCCAGCGTGCAGGTACCACGCCCCTTGCCCCAGAGTGGGGGCATCTTCAGCACCAACCTGCTAGCCCCACACCTCCCCCAGGCAAGGGAAGGGAAGGGTGGAGGTTGTCAGCGCAGGTACCCAGAGCCGTCGGGGTGGGTGCGCGGGGCCGGTGAGCTGCTACGGTGGGACCGAGCCTGGAGCCCATGAGGCTTCAGTGGGCGATGGAGCAGGGTCTGCACCGTAGGGAGCAGAGCCCTAGGAGGTGCAGCGGGCAGCCCCTCTGAGCGTCCCAGCAGGAGGGGATCTGAGATCCCTCTGCCTCCGAGCAGCACATGGCCTGGGGTCGGGGGGCTGTGTGAGGCTGCGAGGTCGCTGAGAGGTCCCAAAGGCCCAGGCGGCCAGTTCAGGCAGGAATGGAAGCTGTTGGGACTCAGCCAGCGGGCTAGGGGGACAGGGCTTCCCCTCCCTGGCGTGGGTGAGAGGCCAGCTGGGCAGGGGGGCAGTGGCCCTGGAGTCGGGAGGGAGAAGACTGAAGCCAGGCCCAGGTTGGTGGCCGCCGGGCAGTGAACCCGCATGGGTCTGTTCCAGGACGCTGACCTGCTGTCCCCCGGCACCATGGTCAATGTGGCCCAGGGCGGCAGCGGCGGCCTGGAGAGCAGTCGGCACCTGAGCCGCAGCAACGTCGATCTCCCCCGAAGCAATGGTGTCGAAGACCCCAAGAGGCAGCTGCCCCGAAAGAGGAGCGACTCGTCCACCTACGAGCTGGACACCATCCAGCAGCACCAGGCCTTCCTGTCCAGGTGCTTGGGGCAAGCGGGGCCCCCAGGCCCGACCCTGAGGCCGTGGCCAGGGAAGGGGGGACCCCAAGAGAGAGGGATGCCTCAGAATTGGGGACATAAACCTCGAGGGCTGACGTGAGGGTAGTGGGATGCCCAGGCACTCAGCCTCGGGTGGCCTGTTGGGTGCTGCTGGGGTCTTGTACACACCAAGGGCCATCTTGAGCCCAAGGGAATAGCTTGTCCAGGGTGGGGCAGAGTTGGGGGGCAGAGCCCATCAGGGACATCTATTCTAAAGGCAGTGGCACCCAAGAAAGGTTGGGACCGGCTGTCACCAGAGGTGTCCCAGCAGGTACTGGGCAGCCACATCTGCAGGACAGCTCAGAGGCTGAGCCTCATGTGGGCCTGATGACCCCCAGGGAGCGCTTCCATTGGGAGGCTGAGGGCAAGCCAGTGCTGAGAAGGGGTATAGTGTGACCTCACGAGGCCCCCATCCGCAGCCTCCATGCCAGTGTGCTGAGGAACGAGCCCAGCTCCCGCCGTTCGAGCAGCTCCACCATGCTGGACGGCACAGGGGCTGTGGGGAAGTTCGACTTTGAGATTGCAGATCTTTTCCTCTTCGGGTGCCCGCTGGGGCTCGTCCTGGCCTTGAGGAAGACCGTCATCCCTGCCCTGGATGGTGAGAGCTCTGAAGGGGCAGGACAAGGCAGGGGGGTATATGAACCGGGTAGAGGGTCTCAATGGACCCTTACCACAAGGCCATGGCCACATCCCAGGCCCCTTCCTGCATCAGCCTCACTTCTGCCCTCCCCAGCACGGGCCTGCTGCTCTCCTTTGCTCCTATTCCCGCAGCTCAGACTGTGGCCCCGATCTCTGGGCTCCTGTTCTTCCGTTTCATCTTCCAAGCACCTCTGGGCACTGAGGTCCAGAAGGGAAGGGCTGCTCGGGTATCAGACGGACATAGACCCAGTCTCCCGGGCCCAAAGTCTTCCCATAAGGAAGAGATGGGAAGCCGGACTCCCCCAAATCCTCCCCAGGTGCCTGGCTTCCCAGTCCCAGAAGGGCTGTGGTCACGCTGCCCTGAGACCCTCATCAAGGCCACAGGGACGGGGGTGTGACATGCCTCTGAGCAGCCTGTCAGAGCAGCATTCCCTGCAAGGTGTCCCCCCGGCTCAGCCAGTGTGGCCCATGGAGCCCCGGTGTCCTTACAGGGGCCGTGCAGGGCCCATGTTACATCCCCAGGTTACAGAGCGAGAAACCGAGGCTTAGAGAGGTGTGGACACTTACCCAAGAGCAAGTCAGAGGTGGCTTGTACAGAAGCAGAGACTTAGGGACAGTGCTGTCTGGCAACATCATCTGTAATCACAAGACACCAGAACCGCTGTCAACGGTCCGCAGGGAGCCGCTGGTTGGCTAAATCCCAGCCCGGCCCACCACGGAGGACACCCAGGGCCCAAGATGGGGGTCCGTGGAACTTGCAGGGCTGAAATGAAGGACGCCCACATTTTTGTGTTCTTGGGGGAGGAGGGGAGGTTCAGAAGCATGGCACCTGTTCCTATGTGTGTGTTTAAAGGTGAGACATCTACTACTGCTCCTTACGCTTAGGGTCCCCGTTCCCCCGGCAACCGTGACCCGCTAGGAGAGCAGCCCCATCGCACAGCCTACGGCCCCACCCTGCTTGGTTTAAAACAAATTTGGTTAATAAACAGACATATACCAAACCAGAGAGAGGAGCTTTCGGAGGCCCCCTCCCATAGACCCGGCCTCCTCAGGGCTCTGCCATCCCCCTCCCTGCCCCCCGCCCCCGCCCCCAGTCTTCCAGCTGCGGCCAGCCTGCCAGCAAGTCTACAACCTCTTCCACCCTGCCGACCCGTCTGCCTCCCGCCTGGAGCCTCTGCTGGAGCGGAGATTCCACGCCCTGCCCCCTTTCAGCATCCCTCGCTACCAGCGCTACCCGCTGGGGGACGGCTGCTCCACGCTGCTGGGTGAGAGGCCCTGGGGTGGGGCGCAGGGTGGGGGGGTGGCCCGGGGCCCCTGCTGGGCTGGAAGGGGCAGCCTGCACTGAGCTCCTCTGGGAAGCTGGGTGCCTGGTGTCTGTCCGAGATGCATCAGCCAAGGGGGTCAGGGCCTCACCCCCGGTGCGGGAGTGGGGGACAGACTGGGATGAGGATCCCCTCCCCGCTGTGAGGACCCATCATGACAGTGGGTGGCGACGGGGTTCAGAGCAGGGTACTTGTGTGAGGGCTGCTGCCCATCGCCCACTCTTGGCCCTTCCCGGGAAGCCCCCATCCACACCCCCTGTCCTCGAGTGTGTCCTGGAGTCCTGTCACGTCCTGGTCCTCAAGGAACCCCCCCGTGTCCATGTTGGAGGAGCGAGTCTGGACTGCCCATGCGAGTGTCTGTTCTTGTCCTCTGTTCTCTCCCATCTGCCTCCAGTCGAGACAGTGCAGAGAAACCCCGAGCTGGTCCTGGAGGGTGGGCCCCTGGCCCCTCTCCCCCCAGGGGACGGCTTCCTGGAAACCAGTATCCCCGTTCCCGCGCTCACCTGGCAAGACGGGCCCCGTCCGAGCCCGGGCTGTGCTGAGTGTGTGTAACACCCCCGTTCGTGGTGGCGTCTGCTTCGCTGGCTGACTGCTGGTCCTCAGGGACTTCCCGTGCCCTCCTTGGCCACTTGGAGTCTGTGGGACAGTGGTGTCCCATGGAGACCAGACAGGACAAGTCCTAGGGATCAGGCCTTCCACACCTCCTCTCTGTACACCGAGAGCCCGGGAGCTCAGAGGGCAGAGCGGCTGTCCTGGGGTCACCTAGCACGGGTGTGAGTCCAAAGGCTCCATCTCCCATTTGTGAGGCTGGAGGGGACAGCTAGGAGAAGGGGTGAGGCCTCAACCCTCATCCCACCTGCTCTGCTAGAGAAGCTTCCGGTCCCGGTGAGGGGTCGATCCAGAGTCCCACTCCTTCCCTGCCTGTGGGGGTCCAGGCCCCTCATGTACCCACCTACACGGGGTCCTCGAGCCGAGCCCCCACTCTCCCTGCTCTGCCCTGGCCCAGTCACACCCTTGGCACCCACTTTGTCCCCAGACACCCATTCAAGGCTGGTTCAGTATGGCCCGTGTGAGGGACAGGCAGGGAGGGGCTTGCCTTGCCCTTAGCGCCCAGCCCTGGGCATCCCCCAGAGACCGCTTCAGGCCCTCCTGTTAGCACCCCCAAACCCAGCTACAATGCCCTGCAGGTCAGGCCTGCTAGGCGGAGCCCAGGAGGCTGGGAGGGCTAGGGTATCAGGAGCTGTGCTGGGTCAGATGGGTGGCCAGGGGGGGCATGAGCCTGGCCGCCTTGCCTCCCTGCCTACTGTGTCTGTGTCGGTCTGTCTGTCCGTCCCTGCCCCAGCCCTCCCTTCTCTCCCACCTCAGCTCTGTGCCCTGCCCTCTCGGCCCTGAGCAGGCAGGCCCCGGGCATGCTTGGTCCCCCCCTCACTGCCAGCTGTGCTCAGATGCCACCGCTCGCCTGCAGGTGGAGGGGTCGGCCACGGCTCCAGCCCACCCTGCCCGGGGCATGCTGGGCCCTACCTCCTGCTGCTCAGGGGGCCGGTGGGGAGCTGGGCTGGGGGCCCTCTCTTACCCACTGGTCTCCGGCTCCTGTCTACCTGCAGCAGACGCACTCCAGACCCACAACACAGTCTTTCAAGAGCACGCGGCCCCCTCCTCACCAGGCGCAGCGCCCGCCACCCGAGGCTTGCGCCGAGCCAGTGAGATCAGCATCGCCAGCCAGGTGTCGGGCATGGCCGAGAGCTACACAGCGTCCAGCATTGCCCAGAGTGAGTGCTGCGGTGGCCTGCCCTCCCTGCACCCTCTCGTCTGTCTTAGCAGGGGGTCTGCACTATGCACTACCCTCTCCGCCCCCCACCAGCCCCGCCAGCCCCGGGGTGGTTGGCGGTGTCTGGAGACAGCTGGGGAAGGCATTACTGGCAAGCGGTGGCTAGTGACCGGGGTCTGCTCGACACCCACAACGGCCCCAAATGTCCAGAGAGGACCCTGGAGGGAGGGAGTGTTCGAAGGGGTGGCCCAGCAGGGCCAAGTCCAGGCAGGAGGCGATGGGCGTGGGAAGAGGCGTCCTAGCCCCGGCGCAGGGGTTTGAGGGAGTGGGGACGTTCTCCCTGAGGAGGAAGCTGTGGGCTGTTTCTGGACAAGCAGCCCGACCCCGACGAGCCAGAGAGCAGCTGAGGGGAGCCAGGGAGGCAAGACCTCAGCGTGGCCTCCTTCGCTGCTTGGCTTCTCCGAAGCTTCTCAGCAGCTGCAAGTGGAGCCCGGGTCAGCCCCTTGCCAGGGCCCAGGGCCAGCTGCCCCCTCCGTCCTCCCAGACCGCGTGATCGGGCTGCACCTGGGTTGAGGCCGGCATGAGTATCCTTCTGTGGGAAGGGCGCTGGCCCTCTTCCCAGCGCCCTTCCTGGCCTGTGGTGGCACCCCGGTGGTCCCAGCGCGGCTGACCCCGTCCCGTCGTTTCGCTTCTCAGAGGCCCCGGTGTCGCTCAGCCACACCCCCAGTGTCCGGCGCCTATCGCAGCTCGCCCTGCCCCACCCACCCCCCACTACCCCGGGGTCCCCCCTACAGGCCGGGCAGGCGAGCCCCAGCCTGGAGCGGGCGCCCCGCCTCCCTGACTTGGACACCAGAGAAGGTACCGGGCGTCACACGGCCTCTGTCCACACGCGCTGTCCTCCCCTAACGAGGGTCCCTCACCGTTTCCAGGCACATCTCACCATCAGGCCCTGCCCGCTGAAGCCTAACCAGGGAGCTAGACGCTCGGGCTGGGAGGGTGCAGACCCGGGGAGGCGGCGGACGGGGCGGAGTCGGCTGGAGGCTGAGGACCACGGGATTGTGCAAGCATGCCTCGGCCAGAAGCCGGGAGAGCCCCGGCCCACCAGACAGCAGTGACGGAGCAGCCCGCGCGCAGCCGTCAGAAATGCACTTTTTTTTTTAAGATTATTTATTTATTTATTTGACAGAGAGAGAGAGATCACAGGTGGGCAGAGAGGCGGGCAGAGAGAGGGGGGAAGCAGACTCCCCGCAGAGCAGAGAGCCTAATGCGGGGCTCGATCCCAGGACCCTGGATCATGATCTGAGCCGAAGGCAGATGCTTAACCCACTGAGCCACCCAGGCGCCCCAGAAAGGCACTTTTGAACCCTTACCTGGAGCTAGGGTGTTTTCCCAGCCCCGAGTGGGAGCCTGGATTTGCACCCAAGCCTTGACACTTGGCCTGCAGGTGCTGAGGGGACATCAGGCCTTGCCTTGGGTTCACCCCTACATAACCTGTCACCGGCCTGAGGCCTGCAGGGCAGATGGGGGGCAGGAGAGGCCTGGCGAGGACGCGACGGGGCTCAGGGCAGGGGATCAGGATCTGCCACAGGACCAGGAAGAAGCCTGCCTTCCAACGGGGATTGTGCCCTCTCCCTAACTCCACACCCTCCTTCCTCACGGCCTGCGCGCTGCTCTCCACGGAGCCTCCCGCACCCTCATCCCCAGGCCTGCTGGCTGCTTGCTCGCTCCTCTGGGGTCCTGGGCCTTCCCTGCTCCCTCCTGTCACCCGGCCAGGGAGGAGGCCTGCTTTGGCTGCAGCCCCCGTCCCCTGGTCAGAAGAGGGTCTAGCCTCTGGGCTGAGCCGAGCCTGAGGGGCCTGGTGCCCTCCGAGGGGCAGCTGGTCAAGGCCCCCCCACCCCCGGCAGTTGCAGCAAAGTGGTGGGGCCAGAAGCGGATTGACTACGCCCTGTACTGCCCCGACGCGCTGACAGCCTTCCCCACGGTGGCTCTGCCGCACCTCTTCCATGCCAGCTACTGGGAGTCAACGGACGTGGTCTCCTTCCTGCTGAGACAGGTACCCAGGGGCCCACCGCCCGCTGCCCCCAGGCCCCACACAGGGACCAAGTGATGACACGGCTGACAGGGCCCCTTTCGTAGACGAGGAGGGCAGTGGGAGCTCCCAGGGCGAGCAGCACGGAGGAGCCCTGGCGGCTGGGGCTGAACGCGCACATACAGGACATGTGACTTTGGGGGGGACCAGCGGGGGACCACAGTGGGTTGAAGAGTGTCCCCCGACCCCTCACAGGCTCCCGTTTCCGGCTCCGAGGGCCGCTGGCTTCCCCTTCCTAGAAAAGGCAGCCCCAGGCCTGAGGCGGCCCGTGGCCTGCTTCTTGCCCTCGCAGGTCATGCGGCACGACAATTCGAGCATCTTGGAGCTGGACGGCAAGGAGGTTTCGGTGTTCACCCCGTCGAAGCCAAGAGAGAAGTGGCAGCGCAAGAGGACCCATGTGAAACTGCGGGTGAGGGGCCGCACAGCCACTGTCCTGCTGAGCCCTCACGAGACACCCTGCCACAGTCGAGGAGACCGAGTCACAGAGTCACGTGCTGTCTTACCTAATCCTCGGGCTGTGGGGTTGGAGCTAGTTCCCCTTCTCTAGACTGCGAGGGGCACCAAGGCCGGGTAGGTCTGAGCCGAACTTGAGCCTAGGCCTTCCGACCTCAAGCCTGTGCTCACCCTCCAGGCCCAGGAGATCCTAGCCATCCTTCCCTCCCCTCCCCTGACCCGCCTCCCTCCTCCTGTCCCCAGAACGTGACCGCCAACCACCGGATCAATGACGCAGTCGCCAACGAGGATGGCCCGCAGGTTCTCACGGGCCGGTTCATGTACGGGCCCCTGGACATGGTCACTCTGACGGGGGAGAAGGTGAGGACCTGGGGAGGTCGCAGAAGCCCCTGCCCGGCCTCCCACTGGCTGGGGAGTGCAGGCTCGGGAGGCCAGGGGCCCGCCGCTTCCTGACCAGCCCGCCTGGCTCCCAGGTGGACGTGCACATCATGACGCAGCCGCCCTCGGGCGAGTGGCTGTACCTGGACACTCTGGTGACCAACAGCAGCGGGCGGGTGTCCTACACCATTCCCGAGTCCCACCGCCTGGGAGTGGGCGTCTACCCCATCAAGATGGTGGTCAGGTGAGCGCCTCCGGGGAGGGAGCGGGCCAGGCCGGCCACCTCTGGGGGCGGGGGGGAGGAGGTCTGGTGGGTTCTAACGCGCTCCCCTTCCCAGGGGAGACCACACGTTTGCGGACAGCTACATCACCGTGCTGCCCAAGGGCACGGAGTTCGTGGTCTTCAGTATCGACGGCTCCTTTGCTGCCAGTGTGTCCATCATGGGCAGCGACCCCAAAGTGCGGGCCGGGGCCGTGGACGTGGTGCGGTGAGTGACCCCGAAGGGCACGCTGGGCGGGCATGGGGGCGGGAAGCTCCTGGAGGCCAAGCTGGGGACGGCTTTGGGACACTAGGCAGAGGCCCATGGAGTCAGCACTGCCACTAACTCACGGTATGACCCCTTGATGCGGATGCCCCAGCTCCTCACCCAAGCGGTGAGGCTCGTGAGGAGGCCGGTTACAGCTGCTGCAGAGGGCACCCACGGGGACCGGGCGGCCTGGCTGGCTCTCCTCGCAGTGGCTGCTGCTTCTGCTGAGCCCAATCAGAGACGCGCTCTCCGACGGCCCAAGTAGAACGTGGCGGGGCTGGACGACGGGTGGCCCAGGAGAGAGGCCGGGGCGGCAGCGGGACACCCAGGCCTCCCCCCTCACCCCCAGGCACTGGCAGGACCTGGGCTACCTCATCATCTATGTGACGGGCCGGCCTGACATGCAGAAGCAGCGGGTGGTGGCGTGGCTGGCCCAACACAACTTCCCCCATGGCGTGGTGTCCTTCTGCGACGGTCTGGTGCACGACCCGCTGCGGCACAAGGCCAACTTCCTGAAGCTGCTTATCTCCGAGGTGGGTCCCCGACGGGAGGGGGCAGGGGTGCGGAGGGGGTGGGGGTGCGGCGGGGGTGGGAGGGCCGTGCCCGTGCCCACGCCAGTCTCCCCCACAGCTGCACCTGCGCGTGCACGCGGCCTACGGCTCCACCAAGGACGTGGCGGTCTACAGCTCCATCAGCCTGTCCCCCATGCAGATCTACATCGTGGGCCGGCCCACCAAGAAGCTGCAGCAGCAGTGCCAGGTGAGCGGGCCGGGCGGGCCGGGCGGGCCGGGCAGGTGGCCCTGACCCGGCCGTGACCGCCCCCTCCCTCCCTGCCTTGCCCCGCAGTTCATCACGGATGGCTACGCGGCTCACCTGGCCCAGCTCAAGTACAACCACCGGGCGCGGCCGGCCCGCAACGCCGCCACCCGCATGGCGCTGCGGAAGGGCAGCTTCGGCCTGCCGGGCCAGGGCGACTTCCTGCGCTCCCGGAACCACCTGCTCCGCACCATCTCGGCCCAGCCCAGCGGGCCCGGCCACCGGCACGATCGGACGCAGAGCCAGGCGGACGGCGAGCAGCGGGGCCAGCGCAGCATGAGCGTGGCGGCAGGCTGCTGGGGCCGCACCATGGCCGGCCGGCCGGAGCCCGGGGCTGCCGCGGGCCCCAAGTAGGACCCCGTGGGTGAGGCGCTGTGGTCTCCATGGTGCTAGGCCAGGGCGGCCAGCCCCGCCAGGAGGCCTGATGGGCACACAGTGTCGGCTGGAGACAAGCTTGTCCCAGGGCCTGGCGGAGGACGTAGGCCGTGCCACACAGCCCTCCCAGCCCTGCCTCGTCCTAGGGTCTGAGGAGTTCCAGCTTGCAGGAAGACCTGTCCCAGGATGACAGAGGGACCAGGACTCCCCACGTGGACTGGCCCGGAAAACACGCCTAGACACTCATCCTGCATTGACCTCCCAGCATCCCGACGCCAGGCCTGAGCCCGGGCCCAGCCCGCCACCTCCCATCCACTAGCTCACCCTGACACCCAGGTCCCCTCCCACTCGGTCACAGCTCCAGCGGGGGACAGCCTGCTTCTTGTTAACTCGAGTTACTCAACTGTTCAACCTCACTGGTTTTGCACTGATTTTTGAGAGTGGAGACCCGTTCCCATCTCCTGTGGCTACAGACATGCATGAAAAGCCGACCTTCGCCCGTCTGGGACCTGCTGCCAGGGAGGCAAACGCTTGCGCAAGAGGAGAGAAAGGCCGCGTCTTCACTTCTGCAGCTCCGCCTGGCCCGCCAGCGCTGTGGCAGCCCCCGACCCCCGCTGCCCGTCCACCTGCCCCACCTGGAACCCAGTGCGGCTGCGAGGCTGCTGAGGCCCAGAGCCGGCTCCCCGGAAGCCACGCCTTGGGCTCCTGGGCCCGGCCGGACCAGCCTCCTCTTCCACACCTCGCCTGCCGCCGGTCAAGGCCACGGCCTTGCTCTCCTGCGTTTCTACACCTTTCTACTTCTCCAATCTGATTTCTATGAGGTTTTTTTAAACGAGCAATCCTTGGCTGCTTCCTTTTCTTAACTCTTTCAGTACCAAACGCAGCCCCTCCACCTGAGAACACCCAGCACTGTGACGGAGTCCAGCCTGGTTCTGGGTCCCGGGGCCCTGGCCCCCTGCCCACGCAGCAGGGCATGGGGTCCCCGCCTCACCCAACCCCCATTAATTCCACTGAATTTCTACTCTGGGGTGAGTGGGGCAACACTTAGGTTTTTTTAATGCCAATTCCGTTTTGACGCCGAATTTCAGAAGCCACAACTTGCTTCATTAGCTTAAGGGCAGGCAGCCACGACGCCATCCCCACCTGGTAAGGACCGCGCTGTCCTGCAGGCCCGGCCGAGCATCAGCCCTTCCTCCCCAGAAGCGACCGCGATCTCCGCCGTGGCGCTCGGCCCCGGGCAGCCCTTCTGCGGCTCCTCCACCTTCTCTGTAAGGCGCGGGGGGCCTGGCCAGGCCCCGACTGAGAAGCTGCTGCCAACCTGGACACGGCCTCGGCCTCACGGGCTGGGGCGGGGAGGCCCACGGATGGATGTTGACATTCTCCCGTGTGTAGATATGTACAGCCAAAGGGTCATGTAGATGTTCCGCGAAAGTGGGTCTACACAGAGTGAAAGCTATTTATTTTGTGCCGAGAGAAACTTCCGGAGGGTTAGGACCTTCAGGGTTTGTTCATATTTAAGATGTAGCTTTTTGTTTTTGTTCCAGGCGTTATGTATAAAGCGACGGTTATTTTATGGACCAAGTTTTAATGTAAGTGTTGCCATGGAAGTACAATACCCGACCCCCGTGCCCCCGGCGGGAAACCGCTCGGCCCGACAATCACAGCCCGGCGAGGGGCCCCTGCGGCCAGTGCCTCCTCCTCTGTCGGTCCCACCTCGCCCCATCTTGCCTACCGCCTCGGGGACCAGCCATCCGGAGAAGCACCTGGAAGAGTCTCGGGCCCGCCTGCAATAAAGGCTGGGAGGCCTCCTGGCCCGGGGAGGCCGCGAGGGCAGTGGGCTCGGCCTCTCCCAGCCGGCAGCTGCCTCAAGCTCCGCGCTCTCCGCCCGCCTGCCCAGCTGCCCGCCATGCCAAGGACAACAGCAATAGTCCCCTGGGCCTCTCCCAGCGGCTCTCAGCCATAGATGGTGAGATGGGCAGCCCACCCTCCCCACTGACGTCTCTCTTCTATATCCAGGTCTGCTTCCTGCCTCCCTTAAGATTCCTTTTGGCACATTCTCTTCTTAGGGAAGCACCAGTTTTTCAGAAACTAAGAGAGGGAGGGCAGAGTCCCTTAAAAATACCAAAAATGTTTACAGTGTTGGGTGCTGAGCTGCAGGGCTCAGGCCTGACCAGTCGTAACCAAAGGGTGAGGCAGGCCTTGCTGACTGCCACCCCCACCCCAGGCCTGTTGGAGGAGAAGCCTTAGTCCCACTCCCAACCCCAGCCCCAGGACTGAGCCTCAGCCCACCACCCCACATCCAAGCACCTGCCTTCTCTTTGATTTCTAAAGACGGATTCAGCAGAGACCCCACGCCCAAGGTTCCCAGCTCCGTCTGAGCTGCCCGCCCGCCCGCCCCGTCGCCGTCGTCTCGTTTCGGCCCCTCCCGTCTCTGTCTGGGCCATGTGTGAGCAGCGTCCTGACTCGCCCCATCCGCCCTTGCTACCCCCGCACCTTCGGGCCTCAGTGTGCTCTGTATAGTGTCATTGTCTATTACACCGATTAAAGAAGCAGGAAGGCTTCCTTCTGGGTCTCTTTACTGCACCAGCAAACACAGAACACCGGCTGGGGATGAGGGTCCAAGACGGGGGCACAGCCTGTGCTGGAGCTAAAGCTGCAGCAGCGAGAGTACATCTTTCCCAGTAAACAACACCCACTACACTTGCCTTCATACAGACAGGCTCACACAAGCCTTCCCCTGCCCTGGGCCTCCTTCCAGCCCCTTCCTAGACACAAACTCCCGTTCATCCTCACAGCAACCCAGTGAGGTGGGTGCGGAAAGCCTCTCTGCTTCACAGAGGCCGCAGCTTGTCACCTGGGCCAGGAGCCTCGCCCCGGCCGCCCGGCCCCAGCACCAGCACCCTGAACAGGCGGCATCTGCAAGATAAAGGGCACAGGACGCAGTGTGCCCCCCAGTCAGGGCATCGGGCTCAAGAGCCAAGTCTGGGTTTAGGATGCAGCTGGGGTGAGTGCAGCGTCTGGTCGAGGCAGGCTGATCCGGGGACGAGCAGGGCAAAGGTGGTCGGCGCAAGGGCACATCCCACCTTTTCCCAAAAACCCCTGGAGCCCTTGTTTTACTTCTGGAGGCTGGGTGGCAACCTTCCCTCCCTTCAGCACAAAAACCAACATTAACAAAGTTTCCAACCAGGGAACATTTAATATTTGGGAAGTTATGCTCTTTCAGGAGATGGGAAAACTGATTAGGCCAGTGACCCTGTCCTCTATCCCCTGGATCTGAGAGGAGGCCGGGCCAGAGGCCAGTCCACAGGAGGAAAAACAAACACCCTGGTGCCCATTCTGAAGCCAGCCTCCAGGCCAGGCCACCAAAATGAGCCAGCAGGGCCCTCAGGGTAGCAGCCCAGCTCGCATCTGGAAGGCCAGGCCGTCCCCTCGGGTGGCTTGCTAGAGAAGGAAGCACACAGAAGGGGACACATCAGAAACAGAGCTGGGCGTGGACCCTGGGGAAAGGGGCGACACCAACCTTGTTGATCTCTCTGTGTCGTTCCTTCGTCACGATTTCCTCTAAGACCTCACCATCTCCCTTAATGAGCCTGGGGGAGGAGGGGAGAGGGGGCTGAGCCTCCAAGGCCAGAGCAACAGAACCAGACCTACCTGGCAAAGAGATGCCAGGCCTCAGGCCCCCACTCCCTTGAGCAGGGGGAACCTAGGTGCTCCCACTCCTGCCCCTCTCCCGCCCTTGGGACCGTGACAAAGGCAGCTGGGTAGGCTCTGCCATCAGACCGGCCAACTGGCTCTTTGAAGACACCGCTCAAGGCCCTTGCAACCCCCGCAACTGCTTGCTCTGGACGATAAAGAACAGCCTAGGGCGTCCCATAATGAGTAACTACTCTTCTCCGGTCTCTGGCTTTTGAGCACAGCAGCCATCGGCTCTCCTCCTGAGCGTGCAGAGCGTGTAGGGCTGAGCTGCGCCAAGACTCCCCACCTGGTGCGTCCTGTCTCCGGGTCCACCACCTTCCGGATGATGCTCTGCCGGGCATCCCACTCCTCCTTGGTCATGGGCTTCATGGCCTGGATGCGGGACTTCTGCTCATCCGTCAGGGCTGCAAGGGGAGACGGCAGGGAGTGGGCGGTTGGGTCTCAGGGAGGGGGCCCTTCCCCTCCTGCACGCCGGACAGCAGCGTACCTGGGCCATCCTCTTCCTCCTCAGCCGATCTGTGCCACTGGTCCAGCGAGGGTCCCGGCAGAGCCTCGCCCTGCTGCAGCTTTGCCTTCTCCTTGCTTTTCTTCTTCAGCTTCTTCTTCCTTTTCTTCTTCTTCTTCTTCCTCTTCTTGTCCTTGTGCTTCCCCCGCTTCTTCCGGCCATCATTGGAGGAAGAGGAGGAGGACGAAGAGGAAGAAGAGCTAGAAGAACTGGAAGAAGAGGAGGAGGAGCTGGACCGTGGTCTCCTCCGGGCCTTGTGCTTGCTTCTCTCTGTGATGCAGGGAGAAGGTGAGGCTGGAAGGCCAGGAGGGGAAGAAGTAAACCTTTATCCCCTTGCTCTGGCCTGTGGCAGGCTTAGAGGGACGACGGAGGGGTGAGACCCTCCAAGCAGGGCCTTCCAGAGCAGGGATCAGCACTCTCTGGAGAGGCGCCTTCTGGGCTTCACCCAGCCACCCAGTCACTGTCTGACCAGGAGCAGGGCAGCCAGCCCCCAGATCTCAGCTCCAGCTGCACAAAAAGCATCAGTACGTGCTCCCTTCAATCCATACCCAATGAGCCAGACCAGCCTCTGGAATCTGAGCGTCTTTCCCAGACATCCAGGTCCTGCGCTCTGCAAACCTCTACGGCTCACTGCGATGTCCCCACAGCCATCCCGAGAAGCCCGCCCAGCTGCCTGCAGCTTCCTCCCTAAAGTTCCCACACCCCTTTCCCGTTCCCTCCGGTCCTCACCCTCCGCCCCAGAGGAGGTGTTGCTGGCCTTGTGGTCTTGGGATCCAGAAGCCGAGCAGCTCCGAGCAGCGTCCTTACTGCTCTTCTTCCTTCTCTTTTCGGACCCGCGGCCCCGGGACCGGCTTCGGCTCTTGGAGCGCTTGCGAGAGCTGACGTGAGCCATAGCGCCGCGGGCTGGAGACGGGGAGACACGTTCGAACTGGGGCTCACACAGCCGGCCCCCAGACTGGGCTCGGAGGGCGGCTCTTCTCAGGGGCCCAGTGCCCATCACCACCCAGTGCAGGGACCGAGGGGGTCCGCGGCCACCGCACGATCCGCCCCCAGCCCCGGGGACCCCAGACCCTGCGCAGACACCCCGGGCCTCGGCCCCTTTAAGGGCCCGCCCCCGCCCGACCGCTCCACGCCTGCGCACGGCCGCCCCACGCCTGGACGCTCGGGCGCCCCTAGGAGCCGCCGCGGTCCTCAGCCGCCAGGTGCGTCCCGAATCCTTCCCTGCGCTCCTACCCTCCACCCCCGCGCCCTCCGCGGCCTCGCCGCCCTAGGGAAGGTCCCCGCAGCCGCTCTGTCCCCTTCTCAACCGCCCATCTGGCGGGACCGTCGGGCCCGCACCACGCCTTCGCGTGAGGAAGCGGCGGCGAGGGGACTTCCGGCCGGGGCAGTGCTCGGAGAGGCCGTCCGGCTGGGAAGCGAGGCGCTGCCGCCTTTAGTCCTGAGGCCCCGGGTTCCGTTTCCAGGGCAGCCCAAGAAACGGAGGCTGGCTCTCCGACCTCCCGAAGAGGGCAGCTGGGGATCCCGGCTTCCGCCCCAGGCGCGCGCGAGGCCGTGCATACTCCCCGGCCTCTGCCGCCGCCCTGTCCCGGTCTCCGACCGCCCTTCCTCGCGGCCGCAGCACCTGGGGTGCCTGCCCACCTGTCCACCCCAGCAAGCTGTGAGACCCCTGGTCCTTGCCGCGTTCCCACCTAGTGACAGCGCCAGGGCGGGACCGCTGTGGCCCGTGTCCGGAGTGGGCAGCTGACGCTCTGCTGCTGATTTTGCCCGCGTGGAACGGGGCCCGGTGTCCCAGATCCTCCCACCTTCCCAGGAAAGCCAGAGCTCTGGATTTCGAAACGGAAACCCCTGGTTTGCAAACGTACAACCCGGACCCGGCACAGCTGCACTCTTCACCCAGTTTGGGGGCTGCCCAGTTGCAAATGTCTCATCAGTAATGACAGCAGACACGGAGGACTGTTATAAAGTACTTTATGAACGTTAACTCATTTGACTCTCACAACAGCTTTAGACGATGGATTCTTTCCAGGGGAGGAAACCGGCACAAAGAGGCTACGTGGCTGTCCCACGTCACACCGTTGGAAGCGGCAGAATCAGAATTTGAGCCCAGGCAGTCTGGCTCGAGCACCTGCTCGTAACACCCCTCTGTGCTAAGCCCTCAGTACCAACTAGAAGTTGCTGTTGGTGATTCTCCCAAATCCCCCTCAGAGACAGATGTGTTCCACCCCGCTGTGGCGACTGCTGATTCACATCTGTGCTCTTCTCTGGGAGGTTCCCTTGGCCACTGGGAGCCACCCTGCCTTGGAGATGGATGCCACTTCCCCACCCGCCCAGCCCACCCCCACCCTAACTGATGCAGGCCGCCGGCTGCTAGAGTCGGGCTCCAGAGCCCTCCGTGGGATTGGGCCGAGGCTGGATGCCCTTCGAAACCACATCCTGGCCCAGCTCCTTCCTGCCCTGTCCTTCCCTCACGCCCTTCTCCTGAAGGTACTCCTTCAACAAACCACCTGCCCAGGAATCCCCATCTCAGTTTCTGGCTCGGACAGACCGGACCCACGCCAGCCTGTCTGCTGAAAGAATGACGCAGACGCTTGTGTGTCCTTTCGAACCAAGAAGGGCCTGAGGGAGACAGGGAGTTTATTCTTGTCCGGCCCAACCCAAGGAGGCAGAGCCCTCGCTGGCCGTGCTACCCCACCGCGACCCCGCTCAAGTCAGCGCGCACACATCCACGGTGGTGGGCTCCTCGCGGGTGAAGCCGTCGCCGAAGCCCTCGTCGTCCACCAGGTCGGGTTTGCGGCAGCACATGGGGCACAGGCGGTTGCGCACAGCAGAGGCCCGGAGCCAGACGACAAGGTTCCAGCGCTCGCCCGTGCCCAGTGGCCGGGCCCCGTGCAGCTGGCCGCCCCGGTGCAGGATGCCCTGGCCCACCACGTGCTCCACCTCCAGGGGTCTGGTCAGGGCTGTCGGTGCCTGCAGAAAGTGGGGCTCAGGCCTGGGCACTTCCGGCTGCCCCAGGCCCGGCCCCGTGGGTCACACACACTCACCTGGAAGAGGCCCCCGAAGTACAAGGCGCCCCCCGTGAAGGCCTTGCCAAGGGCCACGTTGAGGGTGAGCTCGGCGTTATCATAGTGGCAGCCGAGCTCCCGGTCCTGGCCCGGGGCGTATTTGACCACGAAGGCCCGGTGGCTGTCGAGCCAGCCCCCCCCGCAGTCTGGGTACAGCAGGGCCGTCAGCGGCTGCAGGAAGCGCTCCCGCAGTGGCGTCACCACCGGCTCATCCAGGCCCAGCTCGTGCAGCAGCACCTGGGAGGGGGACCCTCGGGTCAGCGGGGAAAGGGACGGGGCCTCACCTGGGGTCCCTGGGGGAGTCTCTTAACAAGGACAGTGTTATCTGCAGATACCAACTCCATAATAATCCTACCATGATCTCATTTTACAGACGGGGAGACCAAGACCCTAACAGGGCCCAACAGCTCTTCTCCAGCACCGCACATACAGCCCCCCAGCGCCTGCTGTCCCTGCCTCACCCACCCCATAATTGTTCATGGTGTTGGGTCTTCCCTTGGGCAGGTCTGACTGCTCGAAGTGCTCCAGCTCCTCCAGCAGGGCCCGGCAGAACGCTGCTGTGAACACCGGCACCCGGTAGATACGCTTCTCCCCTGCGAAGAGAGGGACAGGGTTGGCTGGGCACTCCAGTGTGGGTCTTTGTCCTCTGGAGCTGTGTGAGCCTGTGCATGCCTGGTCACCTCCCTCTGCCTCAGTTTCCTCACCTGTACAATGGGGAGGACACGGGTACTCACCTCTCAGGGCTGTTGTGACCACTACGGACATACTGTGTGGGCGGCAGGGAGGCCTCTTCCTGGGCCCCCTCGTTGGTCCCTGGAGCCTCTCCCCCTGCTTCCAGAGCCACCCACACATCTAGTCTCTAGACTCTGATGGTGAGTTCTGATGAGGCCCAGAGATGGGAAGGGATTAGCCCAGTGACCCCCAGCAGGCCAGTGATGGAGCCAAGCAGGGATCACAGAGCCGCCTCAGGCTTTCTCTGGCCACCAACATTTGCACCCCAACTGAAGTGCCTTTGGAGCCTCTGTTCCTCACACAGGAGGGGTGAGGGGGGCCTGCTTCTTCTTACTGGGCCCTGTTATAGAGAGGCCAAGCAGAGAACAGAAATACAAATATTTCTGGGCAGATGGACCAGTGCCCTAGGGTGCCGTGTTCGTATGGCCCCCACTTTCAGCCAGCTCACAGCCCAGCCCCCCGCCCCAGACAACCTGCACACAGTCTTCACTGTCGGGGAGTGAATGGCAATGAGGAGGGGCCCCTCCAGTCTAGGAGGGATGGCTTCGTTCACATTCCAGCCTGTGCCTCACAAGAGAGCACAAGCATCATAAAGGGAGCAACACTGCACACCTGTCTCCCCAGGGTACTGCCAGACCTAGGAATAACAGTAACCGTAAGATAAGGGAACCTTTCCTGAGCACTGTGTCCCCGGGCCGTTCAGCACATTACCTCGCTTAATCACACTTTAGGAGATGGGTATCACTAGCGCTCCCCATTTCACAGATGATGACGCTGAGGCAGAGGGATTCAAGGAACTTGGAAGGGCTGGCACTTCCTGCTGGGTTTTGCCAGAGATCCCAGCAGGAGATCCAAAGGAGGAGAGATGGGGCATTTTTGAGGTTCGTTTGGCTTTGTGCCTCTGCTCAAGGTCACAGCAGTTACCTGGCCGCCCGTCTCCCACAACTCCAGGTCGTGCAGGTTCAAGAAATTTCATTCTCGTCCACTTCTCCAGGTGTAGGAATAGCAACTGTCTGCTTCCCAGACTGCTGTTAGCCCTGGGCTGGGGGGTTTGGGGTGGGTGCTTCACTGTCATGCAAACCTGTCTTAGTTGTCCCTTTGTGAAGTTCCTCAGTCCCCACCCCTCAAACGAGTATGCCAGCTGACTCACCCCTGAAACGGGCACTGAGTATGTGCTGGGCAAGTGAGTAAGTGAATACTGACGCCCAGTCCCTGGCAGGTCAGTCCCACCAGCCCTTCTAGCTCCTGCTGGTTTGGATTTTGGAGGCAGACATGGCGGAGGGACCCCAGTGTCCCACCCCCCAGTCCTACTCCCACTAGGGGATGGGGCCAAGACCTCACCAGACACCGTCTCCAGCCGCTGGAGAAGGCCTTCGAAGTCTGCACCTGGTGACGTGCTGTACTCAGCTGCGGCCAAAAACTCGGGGGCCAGAGCCTCATCCTGGGGGCAGAAGGCACTAGCGGTGAGGCAGACGGGTCCCAGGCCAGGACGCCTCCACCTCCTTCCAGTGACCTGGCCCCGCCGGGTACCTGCAGCGTGTTGTAGACATCGGGCCTCACCGGGTGGTAGGATTGCGAAATGAGGGCTTTCCTGGCAGCCGACTCCTGCCCCAGCCGCTGCCGTCGCTCCACCTCCTGCTCAAGCTGCGTGGCAGAGGGCCCGGTTACCAAGATGGAGCCTCCCATCACCCCCACCCCAAGGCCACTATGCAGAGGAGGAAACTGAGGCTCAGGAAGGCCACAGCAGGGCCTGGGTTGAGACCCAAGTCTGTCTACACACCTGACTCCCTCGGTAAACTGCCGGTGCCAAGCTGTTAGCTGAAGGCAGCTCCTTCTGGAAGGGGCCCACCCTGCTCTGGGCTGCACAGTTCAGAGCCTGACTGGGATGGGAACCCCTGGACATGCTCCACCAGCTGGGCTGCTGAGGGAGAGGAATGGAATCCCAGCCGGGTGTTGTGTTCCAGAGGCTGCAGGGGGAAGCTTCCCCTTACTCACCCCCAGGCCAGGAAGGAGACAGAAGATGCCAGCAGCTCTGGCACCCACCAAAGTGGGGGTGGGTGAAGAGAGGAAGAGGCCAGAGCCTGGCTGCCCTGGTGGGATCTCAGCTCCTCCTGCTGTGAAACCCCGGGCAAGTGTCTCAAGAGGGTGTGAGGCAGACAACTCGGCATTTTCCACTTTCTCTTTTTCTGGTGCCAAGCCCCAGGCGCTGCAGTGAGGCGGCGTAGGAAGAGGGCAAGCCGAGGTCTAAGGAGCCCTTCAGGGACCTAGGGCTGGGAGGCCCCCTCGAACTGCTGGCCCAGTCTGAAGAGGAAGGGCAAGGCTGGCTGTGGAGGGGCAGAGGCGGGCAGTTACCTCTCCTACGAGCTGCTGGAAGTCCTTGGGGCTGACACACCCGCGGCTGCGCAGGATCTGAGAGCAGAAAGTCCAGTGAGCAAGTCTCCTAATGTCTCTGGGCCTCAGTTTCCCCTCGTGGAGGTGGAGAGGAGAGCCCCGAACCGACGGGGTCATTGTGAGGAGGACAGTCGAGAAGCTCGCTCAACGGAGAGCGGGGCTCCCAGCTGCAGTTAGGAACCGCGCCGAGGGGCTCCCCGCGCCGGCCCCTGCCCGAAGCACTTTACAAGGACGCTCATTCATTCGTCGCTCACGACAGCCTCAGCGGGCGATATTGCTCTACCCGCTGAAGGGCCCTGCTCTCCAGGAAGGATCCATTTCCCCAGTTCTGTGTGCACCCAGATCGGAGCACCCGAGCCCAGCGAACGCCTGCCGCCCGCTTCTCCGCAGAGCCAGTGCAGGCTACTCACCGGGCCGTAGTCCCGGAGCAGCTGCTCCTCGCCCCGGAAGCGCACGTGGAGCCCGTAGCGCGCCACGTACAGGTTCTCGTAGCAGAAACAGGCGCAGCGGCAGAAGCGCCGCGGGGCCCCAGCCGTCGCCATGGCGAAGAGGCGCGCGCCTCCCCGCCGGCTTCCGTAGGAGCACTTCCGGCGCGCCCCCAGCGGGGCGTGGCTTGGCGGGGAGGTGGCGGCAAGGGTGCGTTCCAAGTTCCCAAGTGCAGAAGAGAACCAAGACGCCGCCGCAAAAAAAGGGGTGCGGCGGACAGAGATGCTCCCAGGCCGGGGTGTGGCGGACGGGCTCGGCTGCGAGCGCGTGGTCTTCTCGTGCCGCCTCACAGCTTCCCCATCCACAGGGAGGGGACTAGTCTCCCCACTCTACAGATAGTCAAACCGAGTCACACCTCCACGGGCCGGGGGCAAGTTGGGACTTGGAACCCCTCAAGGCTTTTTGTTAAATGCCGCTTCCCTCCTCTGCTCGGAGCTTTGGAAGAGGCAAACGGCAGGAGGGTAGTTAGACGATGCCTGGGGTCCGAGCGCTCCAACTTGCCACTAGCCCGTTCTGTGCGTCTGAGCCTGGGTTTAGCAGTCTGCCCGGGCCCCTGTCCGGCACTCCTCGAGCCTTCGCCGCGGTGTCGGGATTCGCCGCCGAGGCCCCGGGCGAAAGCCTCCCCGCGAAGACGCTCCGTCCGGCGTGACTTCCGGTGGCGGGGCCGAAGGGTTGGAGTGTGGGCGGGGAGCAGGGTGTGGTCTGTAGGCGGCCACACCCCGCACCGCGCGGTCGGAGTTCTGCACAGCCGCAGTGTGAGATGAGTATGTTTCTTGTAGAGCGTGCACCCCCAGCTCAGGGAGACCCATCGTAGCTCCTACGTCTCTTACCCCGGGGATCCCCACCTTGGTCCGCCGTGCACCCTGCAGGCCCGGGTCTGCAAAGCTCCTGGAGGAAGCTTGGACCTCAGCCCTGTTGCTAAGATGGGGAAACTAAGGCTCGTTATAGGGGATGAAGCCCCCTTCCCGATCCTAGAGTTCCGTCCCTGTTCAGCTTGGTGCGAGGATGGGAGTGGGGAGGAAGACTCCCCTCTTAGCCCGGGTACACAGGTGACCACAAATGGTAACTCCTGTTGGCCGATCTCCCACCGTCTTTCCTTGTATCCGTACAGCAAAGCTTTGAGCGAGGTACTGTTATGTCACCCATGTTACAGATGGGCAAACAGAGGCTCAGAGAGGGGCGGCGATGCCCCAGCGTTCACCACAACAGGGTTTCTCAGAATGGTTGGATTATGAGGGATTTCAAATTTCCTCTCTGTGCTTGTTGGGGTTTATTTTCTTGATGCTTTCCTTTCCCCCCGGATGTATGCACAGGTTTACACTCACATCCACAGTGAGACACTTAACACACTCAAACACACCCTTAACGTGCTCACACGCATTCACACACCATCACACGTGTGCTCATGCCATTGACACACTCACACCTAGTCATACACAGCACTTCACATACAGACACAGCCGCACACTCATTCACACACGCAATACTCATGCACACCTTCACACACCTATCACCCACACTCACACATCCAGCACAGCCCCTGGTTCCTCCCAGCTTTGTGGGAAATTGGGCCCCGAGGCTAAGGTCCCAGGGCCCCAAAGGGAGATGGGAGACTCTCACATCCTGTGCGACCATGCCAGACCGTCCTTTCCAGTTCATGGAGACATCCACGAACATGTCTGGGGGTCCAGATCTCCCGCCAGCACCTTGAGGGGCTGGGAGAAGGCACAATTCTGCTCTCAGGGCAAAACCTACACCAACAGCCTGATTGGTTTTCACCCTGGCTGGCCAGCGGCATCCTGAGTGATGGCGGTGAGCATGTGGAAGTGCGTTTTGAGTGACAGATAAGCTCCCTGCGCTTCTAGTGTCAGTCAAGGTGGGGAGACGGGAGTAAGCAAGGAAACAAGTACGCGATCAAGTTATTTTCATTCAGTCGTAAGTGCCAGGAAGACAAGCTAGGTGATGGGGTGGTGAATGCCTGGAGGTGGCCGCTTTAGACCGATGGCCGGAGAAAGCCTCCCAAAGAGTGGCATTTCAGCCGCACTCCAAGGCTGCAGCAAGATCTGGCAGGAGAGGGTTCTAGGCAGGGGAGTTAAAAGTGCAAAGCCCAGCAGTGGGACGAGCTAGGCGTGCTTGAAGAACAGCAAGGCATACGAGAGGACAAGTCCTAGGGAATGAGGCCAGGGTGGTATTCCGGCCAAACCACTGGGCTTAGGACACCACTGTTAACATTTTGGATTTTACTCTACACATGAAGGGAAGCTGCCCAATCCTCACAACAAACCATAAGGGTAGGAATTATTCCCATTTTGCAGAGGTGGAAAATGAAGGTCAGAGAGGTTGAATAGCCCACCCAAAGTCAGATGCCTCACAAGTAGTAGAGTCTGGAATAGAACAGGAGTCTGAGCCACAGGGATCCTGGGACCCAGCCCAAGCCTCCTAAAGGTACCAGGCTTCCCCAAGGGGGAGCATGACCCTCAGGGGCTGCTTCCTTCTCAAGGACCCAGCTCCGCAGCCCAGAGCTGTGTGGTCTGAGAAGGTGTTTAAACTTTCATGGGTGTCTTGATTGCCCAATGATAGTGAAGGGCCCTGATCTCCAGGAAGGATCCATTTCCCCAGTTCTGTGTGCATTACCCCCATAACTGCCTTCCTCCCTCAGAGGCCCAGGGCAGGCCTGGCACATGCATCCCCCCCACCCCTGCCAGTGCATACTGTTTCTCCCTTTGCAGTAGTTTGCAAGATAAGCATGTTCTGCTTATCCGTTCAGACCGGCTCTCCCAGGGGCCCCCTTCTCCTTGGAATCAGTGTCTCCACCCCTACCCCGCCCCAGTCTGGATTCAATCACCAAACGGAACAACAGCAAGAATATTAATAGTAAGTACTGGGTCCGTGTGTTCTCAACAAGCACTGATGTGTTTTTGTTGTGTGTGGTGGGAGGGTATTATAGATTTTTTGAGATTTTTTTTTTTTTTTAAGTAATCTCTATACTCCACGTGGGACTCGAACTCACAGCCTTGAGATCTAGGAGTTGCATGTTGTACCAACTGAGCCAGCCAGGCGGCGCCCCTGTGTGAGGTAGTATGAAACCTATTTTACAGATGAGGCTCCGTGAAGTATAGGGGCCTGTCTAGGGTCATAAACCTAGTGAGTGGCAGGACCAGAATTACAGCACACACCCTTCTATCTGATTCCAGAGTGTGTTGGTGGGGGAGGGGTATGCATGTATATGTACGTGAATATATGCGTGTTACATGTGTAAATATTTCTATATATGTATCTATACACAGACTTGATTTTATAGAGAGCACACTATTAAAAAAGGGCACATGTCAGGAGTACAGCTGGTGAATCTTTACAAACCACACACCCACGTAACCAACATCCAGATCCCCCAAACAGAACATTCCAGCCCCCACCGTGTCCCTGCTCAGCCACTACCCACCTCCCAAGGCAAATCACTATGGGGACTCCTAAGAGCCAAGATTAGTCTTGCCTGTTGTTGAATTTGATACAGATAAAATCAGATACTATGTATTATTTTGCATGCGGCTTCTTTCACTCAGCATTCTATTGGTGAGATTCATGGCTCTTGTCCTGTGTAGTGGCAGCTCTGTGCTTTTTCGTGGCAGCCTAGTGTTCCACCGGATGACCACTCTATCCCCTGAGCCATTCTGCTGATGAAGGCCACTTGTATCGTTTCCAGTTTGGAGATGTCATGAATGAGGCTGCTAGGAACACTATAATTTATTTACCTCAGTAAAATACACATAACATAAAACCATTTTAACCATTTTAAAAACAGGCTTGACTTTTTTTTTTAAGATTTTATTTATTTATTTGACACAGAGAGAGAGATCACAAGTAGGCATAGGCAAAGAGGCAGGCAGAGAGAGAGGGAGAAACAGGCTCCCCGCTGAATACAGAGCCCGATGTGGGGTTCGATCCCAGGACGCTGAGATCATGACCTGAGCCGAAGGCAGAGGCTTAACCCACTGAGCCACCCAGGTGCCCCCAGACTTAATTTTTTTAAAGATTTTATTTATTTGGGGGCACCTGGGTGGTTCAGTCATTGGGTGTCTACCTTCACCTCGGGTCATTGTCCCAGTGTCCTGGGATCGAGTCCCATATCAGCTCCCTGCTCAGCAAGGAGCCTGCTTCTCCCTCTCCAACTCCCCTGCTTGTGTTCCCTCTCTCACTCTCTCTGTCATAAATAAATAAAATCTTTTTATTGCGGCGCCTGGGTGGTGAGCCAGTGGGTTAAAGCCTCTGCCTTCAGCTCAGGTCATGATCCCAGGGTCCCAGGATCGAGCCCTGCATCAGGCCGTCTGCTCAGCAGGGAACCTGCTTCCTACCGCCGCCCCCCTCGCCTGCCTCTCTGCCTACTTGTGATCTCTGTCTGTCAAATTTTTTTTAAAAAAAGATTATATTTATTTGATAGGGAGAGAGAGGGCACAAGCAGGGGGAGCAGCAGGCAGAGGGAGCGGCAGAAGCAGACTTCCCCACTGAGCAAGGAGCCTAATGGGGGGGCTCAATCCCAGGACCCTGGGATCATGACCTGAGCCGAAGGCAGATGCCTAACTGAGCCACCCAGGTGCCCCTAGACTTTACTGTTTAGAGCAGTTTAAGGTTCACAGCAAAATTGAGTGGAAAGTACAGAGATTGATCATATGCCTCACCCCCACCCCCACTGTCAACCTCCCTTCCCAGAGTGGTACATCTGTTACAACCCATTCCTTCACATCACACATTATTGCCCAGTGTACACTAGGCTTCACTCTTGGAGTCGTATATTCTGTGGTTTTTTACAACGTAGAATGACACACCTCTACCATCATGGTCTCATACAGAATAGTTTCACTGCCCTCCAAATCCTCTGCGCCCTCTCTGTTCATCCCTCCCCCATCCCTACCCTCTGTTCATCCCTCCCCCACCCCTACCCCCGGCAACCACGGATCCTTTTACCACCTTCATGGTTTTGTCTTTTCCAGATGTCATATAATCAGAATCATCCCCTCGCCTTTTCAGATTGGCTTTTTTCACTTAGTAATTGACATTTATGTTTCCTCCATGTCTTTCAGTGGCTTGATCACTGAATACTAGTATATTGTCTGGATGGACCACATATAAGTAAGTGGCACTTACCACTAAGTGAAATGATTTTATGTATTTACCTGTTGGTTTCCTATCTCCCCTACTCTGCAAAGGATGGGGTTTTTCTTTTTTTTTTTTAAGATTTTATTTATTTATTTGACAGAGATCAACGACAGTGGATCCATCCACCTACTAAAGGGCATCTTGCCTGCTTCCAAGTTCCAGCAATTATGAATAAAGTTTCGATAAACATCTGCTTGCAGGCTTTTACATGGACATCAGTTTTCAGCTCATTTGGGTAAATAACCTAGGCATGTGATTGCTGAATCATACAGTAAAAGTATGTTTAGTTTTATAAGAAGCCACCAAATCCTTCAAAAGTAACTGTACTGTTTGCATTCCTACCAGCAGTGCGTGCGAGTTCCTGTTGCTCCACGTCTTCCCCAGCATTTGGTGCTGTCTGTGTTTTGGATCTTAGCAATTCTATGAGGTCGGTAATGGTATCACGTTGTTTTCATTTGCAATTTCCTAATAACATGACGTGGAGCATCATTTCATATGTTTATTCATCACCTGTATATCTCATTTGGTGAGGTGTCTGTTCAGGTCTTTGCCTCTTTTTAAAATTGGGCTGGTTTTGTTGTTGTTGTTGTTGTTGTTGTTGTTTATTGTTGAGTTTTGTATATTTTGGATAACAGACTTTATCAGATACAGGTTTTTGTGGATATTTTCACCCAGTCTGTGGTTTGTCGTCTCATTCTCTTGACCATATATTTGCAGAGCAGTTTTTTTTTAAGATTTTATTTATTTATTTGACAGAGAGAGATCACAAGTAGGCAGAGAGGCAGGCAGAATGGGGGGAGGGGGAGGAAGCAGGCTCCCTCCTGAGCAGAGAGCCCGATGTGGGACCCGATCCCAGGACCCTGAGATCACGACCCGAGCCCCTGCAGAGCAGTTTTTAATTGTCATGAAGTTCAGCTTATCAATTCTTTCATGAATCATGCCTTTGATGTTGCATGCAAAATCGTCTTCATACAGGGCGCCTGGGTGGCTCAGTGGATTAAAGCCTCTGCCTTTGCTCAGGTCATGATCTCAGTCAGGGTCCTGGATGGAGCCCTGTGTCAGGCTCTCTGCTCAGCAGGGAACCTGCTTCCCCCTCTCTCTCTGCCTACTTGTGATCTGTCTCTCTGTCAAATAAATAAATAAAATCTTTTTTAAAAAAATCGTCTTCATAGCCAAGAAAAATCCAGATTTTTTTTCCCTATCCTCTTAGAGTTTTATAGTTTTGCATTTTATATTTAGGTCTGTGGTCCATTTTGTGTTAATTTTTGTGAAAGGTGTGAGGTCTGAGTCTAGATTTTTTTTTAACATATGGATGTCCAGTTTTTCCAATACCATTTGTTGAAAAGGTTGTGTTTGTTCCTTTGTACTGCCTTTGCTCCTCTGTCAGAGATCAGTTGACTGATTTACATGGGTCTATTTCTGGACTCTCTATAGTGTTCCATTGATCTGTGTGGCTATTCTTTCATCAAAACCACACTGACTTGATCACTGTAGCTTCATAGTAAGTCTGGAAGTCAGGCAGCGTCAGTCCTCCAACATTGTTTTCCTCCTTCAATACTGTGACGGCTGTTTTCACTCAGCAAAGATGTTGGAACCTGGATCTGGACCGAGCTCTGAGGCACTCTGACGTTTGGATAGCCCGTCCAGGATACTTTCTTCACGTACAATCATATATTTGCTTTTTGTGTTTGCATGAACGTTAGCCTGCTCCAACTTTATTCTGTCCCTTGGTTTTACCCAATCAATTTAGGAGGTCATTCCGTACCTATACATAGCTACTGTATGCAGACACATACAAACATACGTTGCTTTATTCCCTGCCGCACTTTTCTGTTGAGCCCCGCTCTGTAATGATTTTGCCAGTTCCCTATGGAAGGGTATTAAGGGTATTTTCAGAGTTTTGCTACTACAGTAACTATCTGCAAACTAGGATCTTTGCTCCCCTCGACCAGTCTTATCTATGAAGAAAATCCTACTGGGTCAAAAAAAAATGCTTTTTAAAATCTGGACTTTGCCAAATTCTCCTTGAAGGAGGCTGTCCGTGTGAGTGGCAGAGGCTATTTTAAATTCGGAGTGCTTTAAGCCTTTGACTGAAGGATGGAGAGGTGAGGGGATATGTTGCCCCACCTGCCACCCCCTCTGGGCCTTGATCTACTTTCCCAGGTTCTTGGTTCAGGCCGCACTGTTTGCCCGGAAGCCTGGTCACCTTGCACCTTTCCCAGAGAGCCCTTCCCAGCTTGAGTGGCCCTGTGTCACTTTCCGTGGCCGCACCCAGTTTTATTCCTTTATGGCACTTACCACTAAATGAAATGATCTTACGTACTTACCTGTTGGTTTCCTGTCTCCCCTACTCTGCAAAGGATGGGGTTTTTCCTTTTTTCTTTTTTTAAAGATTTTATTTACTTATTTGACAGAGAGAGAGACAGGGAGGGAGGGAACACAAGCAGGCTTCCCCGTGAGCAGGGAGCCCGACACAGGGCTTGATCCCAGGACCCTGGGACCATGACCTGAGCAGAAGGCAGACACCCAGGCGCCCCCCCGGGGTCTTCCTTTTTTCACATTCAGCTGTATTCCTAGCACGCTGCCCCTAGCAGTCCCTCAGTGGGTATTGCTGCTTCCCCTCTCTCAATCCCTACAATCCTGCTCTACTTTTCTCTCTAAAATGTCTTCCCTTCCAACCAGATGTAACTGATTTATGTATGGTGGGTTTTGCCTGCCTCCCTCACTAGAGTGCCGGCTCCAGCAGGGCCCAGATTCTGTTTGCACACTGTTGCATCTCAACAGATTAGAATGACACATGGCACATAGTAGGTGCTGCACAAATATTTGTTGGAAGAAAGAAAAGAGAGAACGACAAAGAGGAAGGAAGGGGGGAAATGAAGGAAGGAAAAAAGCAAAGATCGTAACTCCCACATGGGCTGGCAGGTTGTCCCTCCGGAGGAAAAGACCCAGTAAAGAGCTAGCGCCCCCACCAGGTTGGGCCTGGGGCCTCCAGACCTGGAGCACAGAGCTGGAGGGCCCCGCTAGGCGGGAGGGGGCGGGGCCCGTCTCAGGTGGGGGGGTGGGGAGGGCTAGCTCTGGCCCCGCCCCCATATGCCCCGCCCCGCCCGGGAGCCCCGCCCCACCCGTCAGCTGGCCCGGGCTCCCGCCCGGCTCCGCTCCGACCTTGCAGCGGCGCAGCCAGGGTGGGAGGAGGGGAGGAGCGGCGGGAGGAGCGGCGGGAGGAGCGGCGGGAGGAGCTGAGCGAGTGCAGTGCCGGGCGCAGTCTCCAATGAGCCGCGCGGAACCTGCGCCCCTGACGACCCGAGCCCCCTGCGCCCTTTCCCTACGGCTCACCTGGTGCCAGGTAAGGTAACAGGTAAGAGCGCGGCGCCCGGGTCCCCCGAACACGTCGTTCTCAGGCCGAGGTGCCAAGCCGGACACAGGCTGGGGGCGTCTGGGGCCCCCTGCCTCCGAGGTGGAGTAGGCAGCACCGTTGGAGGTGGCAGCCTTCCGGGAGCCTTCTCGCCCCCGCTCCTGTCCCCAGGCGTCCTCAGCTGCAGGTCCCAGCCCCCCATCCCTGCAGCAGCATCCTTTCCACGCCCGCAGGACGAATGTTGCTTGCTTTTTTTTTTTTTTTTTTAACTCCTCACGCGCCGCTGCCTCTTGGAAAATTGTGGGGGTGGCTTTTGGGGAGGATCATGCGATGGCTGTTCTCCCCCCAGGATCGGAATGGTGCGACTTCCCGTGGCTCCCCACGTTCTACAGCGGGTGCCTGCCCACGGGTCCTGAGCACCCTGGCTGTGGCAGAAGCCCAGGGGGGCCGACCTGGGCCTGCCTTACCCCTCAGTTTCCCCCGCTGGTCAGTGGGCTGACGTTCCACACGCATTCACCCTGGCAGTAAGCCTGTGGGTTCCCAGGGGCTCCTCCCTTATTTCTGGATCTGTGTTAAAACAGGATGGCTCCTTCCCCCACCTGATGTCATTAAAAACAGCTTTAAGCTGAAGCTGGTCTGTCAGGATTCACTGTCCTGCCCTCTGCCCCACCCCCTGGAGACAGGCTGGCCTCCATCCCTGCCTCAGAGGGCAGGTGGCAGGTGACCAGAGGAGGGTTATAGAAAGGCCACCGTAGCTCCCCAGCCACGAGTTACCTGAAACAACTTTCCCAAGTCTCTGAGAGAGGGCAAGTCCCAGCATGAGATGCAGTGGGCTGAGCAAGGCTGGAGTCAGGATGGCACAAAGTGGACCCAGCCCCGTCCTGGCACTGCATCCGGAACACCCCTGCCCCGTGACACAACCCTCCGTTAGCCAGTGTGCTGAGCAGTGAATGGGCCTTTCTGCTGCTGTGTGATGACCGTATGGGGTGAAAAGTTAGGAGTGGACCAAGATGCTTGGACCACCTAGGTCCGTGAGTAGCCTGGGCACGTGCCGTCCAGAAAGTCCAGTGTTGGGTTTCAGTCCTGCCTTTGTCTGGTCTCTGCATGCCACTTATCTTCTCCAGGACTCTGTTTCCCCATCTCTAAAGTGGGGGTGATCATGCGAGGACCTCCCACAATAGTGGCAAGGATGAATTCGAATGGGAGATGCTGGGCACTTAGCCCATTGTTTGGCAGTGAGTAGCACGCCGTAAACAGTAGCTGTTACGGTTGTAATAGTAGTTGTCATTTATTATTTCCTATGTGTTGCACTTTCTTTCTGTGCAGCTGACAGCGGTAGGTGCCCTGACCACCATTTCTACTGAGACAAAGCCTTCGGCAGGACCCCCTATGGGGATGGGGTCATTTGCTAACCCTGTGCCATTCCTTAGCTTCTGGGGGCAAGCTGAGTTGCCCCTGTCTTCCCCAGGCTTTGTCACATCCTGGGCAGTGCCTGCTCTGGCCTCTGGCCACCACCTTGTCCTTGTCCCTTGGGCCACTCTCGTCACCCATGTGCTCACACTTTGCCCTCCAGCTCCACCTGGCTGAGCTCGGCTGCGTCCTCCAGATAACGGAAGCTGGAGAGCGGGGCTGGGCCTCCAAGCAGCCCGATGGTCCTCATTCTCCGCTCCTCACAGTCTTGCCTAGTGGTCTTGTCCCTTTCACCCTCCTGCTCAGTAACTTGAAAAATAACAGAGTAGCCTGTCCCCACCGAGGGCTGTAACCCGACCCGAGTTGGATTCTGCTCCATCAGAGCCTAGAGTACAAGGACTCAGCACTTGGGAGTATGAGGCCTTGGTGCTATAGCTGCTCTGTCCTCAGCTTGCTGGGTGACTCTAGACAGGCTCCACCCCTGCTTCCCTGTGCCTCAGTTTCCCCGTCCATACAATGTGATTCAGATAGTCTGTAATGCTGGAGTGTGAAACTTTGCTTATTCTGGTGAAGGTAGACAGCTGGGGTACCCGTGTTGATGGCTGTCAAATGGGGTTGACGTCACCCCAAGTGGAGGGATGTTGGGAAGGAACTCCCCCAGGGACTGGGAGTGGGAGCAGGAAGAGTAGGCCAAGTCCCTCAGCTCGTCTCGGGCAGATCTGCCTCCTGTTCTACTTCTGAACCCCAGCTCCCTTCCAGGGCTAAAGGACTCCTTGTGCCCACCAAGAGGTGAGCAACAGCCAAGGTGGCTGGCAGGGCCTGGGTAGCAGGCGGTGGCTTGGCCCGGAGGCCTGGTGCGGCACTGGGCCAGGATCATCCCTCCCTGGGCTCCGAATCACGCTCACCCACTCACTGGCTTCCCGAGGCCTCTGCATTGCAGCAGATGGAAGCCTTTGCTGGCAGCCCAGCTGGGGCTCGGGGTGGAGCAGGGAACTGGGCAGGGGGTGTCTGTTCCCACCAGCCCTTGCCCTGCTGCCTCCCCTGCCCCTGGTCCCATTCAGCTCTGGCTTTCCTTGGAGCCCCAGCTGCTGACAGGGGATCCTTCTCTGGCACTGACTTGAGTCTTACCTGGAAGTGCTAGGCTTTAGACAGGGCCCAGGCTCAGGGGCTATTAAGCCTGGGTCCTTTCTGCATCTCAGACTCCACCTCCCCCAGCGACATTAGGTGGTCTTGCCTGCCCCTGGAGAGGCTGTTTTGAAGCATTAGGGCTTTGGAGCTGAGAGCAAAGACTTCTGAACTCCACAGCCTGGGTTCACATCCCAGCTCTGCCACTTCCTAGCTGTGTGATCTGGGACAGCTCACTTAACCTCTCTGTGCCTCAGTCTTCTTGACTGTAAAATGGAGATAATAATAGATCACAAAGTCCTTGTGAAGATTCATGTATTTAAATCACATTCATGCATTCAAGTCCTTACACAAACACTCCCTATCAGCACTTGAATTGACAAGTGTTTTAGCTTCATAGTTTAGAGCCCAGATTCTGGAGCCAGATAGCTCTGGGTTCAAATCCCGCTCTGCTACTCACCAGCTGTGTGATCTTGTACAAGTTCATAATTTCTCTGGGCTTCAATCTCTCCATCTGCTAAATGGGGTTGAGGATAGTACAAACCTCACATGTTGTTTCAAGGGTTAAATAAGCAAACACATATAGTGCATGGCCTGTATAAAAGGCTGGGCCTGGGGCTTCTGGCTGGCTTACTCAGTAGAGCATGTGATTCTTGATCTCAGGGTCATGAGTTCAAGCCCCATGTTGGGCATGGAGCCTACTTAAAATATAAGATAAAGTTAAATGCTATTTAGAAAAAAATTTTTAAAAAATTCTATAAGGGACACCTGGGTGGCTCAGTCGGTTACGCCGCTGCCTTTGGCTCAGGTCATGATCCCAGGGTCCTGGGACCGAGTCCCCCATCAGGCTCCTTGTCCAGTGGGGAGCCTGCTTCTGTCTCTGCCTGCCACTCTGCCTGCTTGTGCTCTCTCTCTGACAAATAAATAAATAAAATCTTTAAAAAATAAATAAATAAAAATAAAAATTCTATAAAAGACCAGGCCCAGAGGAAGGGCTATGTTACATAACTGTTTGCTTATACTTACTAGGCACCTGCTCTGCTGTACAGAGTTTGAGAGTTAGGTGCTGGGATCCTTTACATATTAGCCCAAGTCCTGCCTTGGGCCTTTGTTGGCAGAGTGATATGGGGCACATGCTTTTGCCTCTTTGTGCCTCAGTTTCCCCCAACTACATATGGGAATGTGGAAGCAACTGCCTCATGGGGTTGTGGGGTTTCTGTCACTCCAGAATGTGAGCCATTAGCCTTTGGGCACCAGAGCTGTAGGGGAAAGGGTCTCTCTAGCTGACCCCCATCCCAGTCACTACTCAGAGTGACCCCTGCTGGCGTTCCATGCCTTTCCTTTCCACGCGGGAACTCCAGAACTTTGCCCATTTTGCAGACCAGATGACAAATACCCCAGGAAGAAAAGGGATGGACCCAAGTCAAGAGGTAGCACTCAGAGGCACACCCCTAGCCCAGTCCCCATCCTGCCCTGGATAGGTCCCACTTCCAAACACTGCCATCAGGCCCACATCCTGCCATGTCCCTGCAGCTCCTGGGGTCTCCTAGGCACTGGCTCAGCCCCAAAGGGCCCAGTGTTTGGGGGGTTGCTTTGGCCAAAGCAGACATCAAACTCCAGAAAACCAATAGGGCCTAGGGCAGGGGGTAAAGGGCAACCTGGGCTGAAGGAAAATATTCTGGAAACTTTCAGGCAGATGTGAAAGTCCCTGGGTTGCTCTAGGGCCTGTGGCCAACCACACCATCCCCCTGACTTCTTGGTCTAAGGCCGGAGTTGGGGAGAACAGGAAACAAACATTTACTATGCACCCACTGTATACAGTGGTAACAGTCAGCAGCAATGGGTATGTGCCAGGCACTGTGCCCAGAGCAGATGTTCATGCACCGAACTCATGCTGTTTTAAAAATGAGGAAATGGGTTCAGAGAAATTAGTAGTAGTGCGGTAGTAGTAATGTACAGTATTACTAGTAATGTACTAGTAATGTATAATAGCACTAGTACTCATACTAGTTACTAGTAGTAAAAACAGCACTTTTTGCTTATCTCAGTTGCATCCAGATGCCGTCACCCTCACCTCCCTGACCCTGTGGGATCCCTCAAGCACGTCGGCGCCCTCCTGTCTCAGGGCAGTGGCAATGTCTGTTCCACCCGCGGATGCTTCCCCCAGATATCTGCGTGTCGGGCTCCCTAACCTCTTTTCAGTCTTGCTCAAGTGTGACCTTCACAGTAAGGTCTTCTCTGGACCCCCTATTTACAACTGTTCTCCCCTCCCCATCGCCCCCCAATTCCCTGCACCCCATTCCTCCCCCCCCACCCCAGCCCTTAGCTCTTATCACACTGTATCATTTACTTATTGTGTTGGTCTGTCTCTGACGTGGGTGTGTCATCTCCGCAAAATTAGGGATCTTTGTGTTTGTTCATTGTTAAATCCCAACACGCAGAACAGAGTCTGGCCCACCCAATACCCACTGATTCTCAGGAAACACTCCTTGAATGAGTGGGATGTTCCCACCAGTCCTATGACTTCGGTGCTCCCGTCACTGCCCTCTCACAGATGGGGGACACCAAGGCACACAGCCACCAAGGCGCAAACCTGAACCCCTTGCCCTGTTGCCCCCAGTAGGTCTGGCCTCGCCCCACGGACCATGGCCTTGCCCCCATGAGCTAGAGCCTGTTCCTTGGCACGCACCCACCGCCAGCCAGCAGGATGCAGCTGTGGAAGGCGGTGGTGGTGACCCTGGCCTTCATGAGCATGGACGTCGGCATGACCACGGCCATCTACATCCTCAGCCACCTGGACCGCAGCCTGCTGGAGGACATCCGCCATTTCAACATCTTTGACTCGGTGCTGGACCTCTGGGCGGCCTGCCTCTACCGCAGCTGCCTGCTGCTGGGAGCCACCATCGGTGTGGCCAAGAACAGCGCCCTGGGGCCGCGGCGGCTTCGAGCCTCCTGGACGGTCATCGCCCTCGTGTGCCTCTTCGTGGGCATCTACACCATGGTGAAGCTGCTGCTCTTCTCCGAGGTCCGCAAGCCAGTCCGGGACCCATGGTTCTGGGCCCTCTTCGTGTGGACTTATATCTCACTCGCCGCTTCCTTCGTGCTCTGGTGGCTGCTGTCCACGGTGCGGCCGGACGCCAAAGCCCTGGAGCCGGGGGCTGAGGCCGAGGCCGACGGCTTCCCGAGGGAGCCCCGACCCCCTCGTGAGCAGGCATCGGGGGCCACGCTGCAAAAGCTGCTGTCCTACACCAAGCCTGACGTGGCCTTCCTTGTGGCGGCCTCCTTCTTCCTCATTGTGGCAGCTCTGGGTAAGTGAGTGCCTGGCAGGCACCCTGGAAAGCAATTTGTGGGGGGGAGTTATATAACCACTGCATCCTTCCTCTTAAATCTTTTGACATTTTATTCACATGGTTCAACATCAAATTGATGTGAAGAGGTGAATACTGAGAGTTCCATTCCCAGTTCTGCCTCTGACGGTCCTGATCTCCCTGCCGAGGGCTAACTACAGGAAATGTTCTGGAAGCTTCCAAGTGGGTGTGAAACCACTTTTATTCATTTCTTGTATACATTCTCCCAGTGTTTCCTGATGAAAGCCAAACAAGCAAAAACGGACCTGTTACTCTCACTACCTCTCACACGTTACTTCGTGTCTTGCTTTTACCAATTAATGACATATTTTAGAAATTTCCAGTCAGTACCTCATTCCTTTATTTGGCTGCATAAGAGTCCCCTGTGAGGCCAGTCCAGAGATTATTTAGTTAGTCTCCTTTTCTTGGCCCTTCGAGTTGTTTTGAGTTTTTTCTCTTACAGTAAATAACCTTGTTTGTACACATTCCATATAAATGTGGGTGTATTTGTAGGATAAATTCCCAGAAGTGGGATCACTGGGTCAAACAAAGCATTTTTTGTAACAGAGCAGGATATACTAGAGACTGTCAGAACACGGTGTCTGTGGTTAGAGTAAGTACTGTGTGGTGAAACTTTTATTTTAGGTACGTGTGCCTGCGTGTGAAGTGAGTGTGTCCGGGTTTGTTGTGTAAAATGCATTTGTTACTATTGGTTCTGGCCCAAACAGTGTGAAAGCGCTTCTTCAGATAAGGCGGGTGGGAAGGTGACATCTCAAGGTCAAAATTCCATGGGTTCCGGGGGCCACGAGCACTGGACATGCATTGCAGTCCTGCTCCCTACCTGGCTGTGTGCTTGTGGGCGAGTTATCAGGCCTTCCAGAGCCTCGCTTCCGTGAAATGGAGACTGTTAGCATCCCCCATGTTTCCTGACGTTGGAAAACTTGAATAAAACGGATAGGAGAAGGGCAGGTCCAGAGCTTGGTACAGTGTGGTAAGTGCTCAGGAATGTTAGCCATTCTGAGTTGTTACACCTTTAACAGACAGCGTCTGGGAGTGGCCCCAAACCCAGACTGTTCTCAGAGAGGACAGGCAGGCCCCAGAGCTGACCCCTGTCCTCTCACTATCGACCTTCTGCCCTCTCAGTCCCAGACCCTCTGCTGCTCTGTGATTTTATGCAAGTTACTTAACCTCTCTGGGTCTCAGTCTCCTCATCTGTTAAATGGGCATAATAGCAGTACCAGTCGTGATCGGGCTTATGAGGTTCAGCAAGCTAATATGGATAAGACACTGCAAACAGCTCCTGGAACCTGGAAGGCTCCCAATATATTTTAGTGCCTGTGAGTGTTGGGCAGACCCTTTTCCATTTAACCAGAGAGTTTTCCCTGCTCATGTTTCAAGGTCCCAATATCCCCTCCTCCAAGAAGCCTTCTTGGATTACAGTGACTGCAATTCTTTATCTGCACCTCAGCTGTAGCACTAGTGACACGAAAATCATGAGTCCACTGTCCTGCTTCCCCTACCAGGCTTTGAGCCCCTTTGGGCCATTTTGGCCAGGTCTGACTCACCCCGGGTCCCTCCCCACCCCAGCCCACAACCTGGTACAGAGGCCGGCTCATGGAATGAATGAGCACATAACCATCCCGCTTGTGTAGCCAGATGTCACCCATGACCTCGTTTCCGCCCCCTGCTGGGGCCCTGTTGTCAGCTGCTGTGTGCTCGGGGAATACAGATGTCCTAAAATACCGCGGAGCAGAGTCTGCCAGCCTGCAGGACTGCGTGGAGGTTAAGGGCTTGGACTCGAGATCAAGCCCCCAACTGCACTGATCGCCTGAGTCAAGGTTACGGAACCTGGCCAAGCCTCAGCTTCTCATCCCGAAAGTAGGGTTTTGCTGGGCTCTTGTGAAAGTTGGGTAAGCTGGAGCACGGTGCGGGGAAGAGTGAGTACTTCCCACAAGGTAGGGACTGTGACTACTGATAATTCTCAGTCAGCCAGTGGAGCATCTCCTAGTACATTACAATCTTTTTATATTGGGTTTCACAGCAACCCGACTAGAAAACCTTGGGCAAATACCTTTGCCTTGATTTCCTCATCTGTAAAATGGGAAGAGTCATGATACCACACCTATGAGATTATTGGGGGGCATATGGGATTTGAAAGAGATTTGGAAGCAGATATCCAGGGCAACAATGCTCTACACAGAGGAAACAGCCCGTGCAAAGGTCCTGAAGCAGGAAGGTGCCTGGTTGTGAAAGGAAAGCGGAGGTCAGTGTAGCTGGGGTGGTGTGGGAGGGTAGACGGAAAGAGAGTAGAAGATGAAGTCAGGGCAGTAGCAGGTGCCTGGTCCTGTAGGGCACCACTGGCCACTGTAAGGACTTTGATTTTTACCTTGAATGAATTGGAAGCCTGAGGAGTGACCAGGTCTGACTGGGTTTCCTAGGGCCCCACTGTGTGCTGCGTGGAGAACAGGCTGATGGGGACAAGGGTGGCAGCAGGGAGAACCAGGAGTTGGCTGAGAAAGTCCAGGTGAGGTTGGAGACTTGAACCCAGGTGGGAGCAGTAGGGACAGTGGAAGAGGTTGGATCTGGAGGTACTGTTGACCTTGAGCAACATGGGGGCAGCTTGAAAACGCTGGTATGACTTCTGACTCCCCAAGAGCTTAACTACTAATAGCCTGCTGTTGCCCAGAAGCCTTGCTGGTCACATAAACAGGAGATTAGCACATATTTTGTATGTCCTATGTATCATACACTGTATTCTTACAATCAAGTGAGCTACAGGAAAGACAATGTTGCTAAAAGTCATAAGGAGGGGCACCTGGGTGGCTCAGTGGGTTAAGCGTCTGCCTTCAGCTCAGGTCATGATCCCAGAGTCCTGGGATCGAGCCCTGCATCGGGCTCCCTGCTCAGCGGGGAGCCTGCATCTCTCTCTCCCCTTGCTCCTGTTCTCTCTCTCTCTAAAAGAAAAAAAAAGAAAGAAAGAAAGAAAGAAAAGTCATAAGGAAAATACATTTATAGTCCTGTAACGTGTTTATGGAAAAAAAACCTATGTGTAAGCAGACCTGCACAACCCGTGTTGTTCAAGGGTCAGCTGTATTTTGAAGGTGGAGCCCCAGGATATGCCAGTGGATTGGAGAGTTTCATGCGATTCTTGCACGGATTTTTTTTTTTAAGATTTTATTTATTTATTTGACAGACAGAGATCACAAGCAGCAGAGAGGCAGGCAGAGAGAGAGAGAGAGGGAAGCAGGCTCCCCGCTGAGCAGAGAGCCCGATGCAGGGCTCGATCCCAGGATCCTGGGATCATGACTTGAGCCGAAGGCAGAGGCTTAACCCACTGAGCCACGCAGGCGCCCCATTCTTGTGTGGATTTAACAAGAGTTTGTGCACATGCTTGACACAGTGCCTGCTCCCCAGGAAGGGCCCCCAAGTGTCTGTTGTGCTTAGTATTATCATTGATGTTTACTGGAGCTGCCTTTGGAGCTCGCTGATGCCCTTGTCTTCCCCGCGGGTGAACTGAGGCCAGACTTCAGCTCAGGTGGGCTCCACAGTGGTGGTGAGGGACCCCATCTAGCAGAGGACCATGGGGACCAAGGCCCTCAAGGCTGCCACCTTGTGGTCCCTGTGCCAAGACCAGCAGAGGGCAGCAGAACCCCATAGAAGGCCTCCCTGTCTCCCACAGAGCTGGCCAAGACTCCTTCGAGGACCCTTACTGAGCTCCTGCTGTATGCCAGGCCACGCCCGTGGGAGGAGCCATAGTGGCAGTGAGGACAGGCCTGGTCTGACCACCTGCAGTCCCGTGTCCATCGTTCCCACAAGTTGAGAGCGGGCTTTCCGGGTTATTGGGAGGGAAGGGGCTAGGAAGGAGCCCCTACATGGGAGGCCAGTTTGCATCTGAGTCCTGGCCTTTCATCTTACCTGCCCTGTGCCGTGTGACCTCTGGTGTCCCAGGCAGAGCACTCCGCCTCTGATCTCCCATTCACCTCTGTGAAATGGGGGTGAGTCCCGCTCGCCCCATCTCCCCACTCCACCTGGCATGTTCTGAAGATACAGGAGGATAACAGGTGGGAAATCATGGCAAAAGGCAAAGCGCTCCACCCAAGGGGCCGGATGGCGATCTCCAGCAGTGCCAGGCACCGAGTGAACTTCGGCCGTGTGGCCCATCTTTCAGCTTCACTGCCCTCGTCTGCAACACGCAGTGATAACAGGCCCAGCTGCCATGTCTGTGCAGAGGGGACAAAGTCCCATGGCTCCGCACGCTCAGGCCTGGTGGCTGTTATTAACAAGATCGCCCCAGGCTATATCTGTTGAATAACCCGTGTTTCCTGCTCTGAAAAGAGGGGGGCCTGAAGCTGTATGGGCCCTCACCCCACCTCCTGCCAGGAGTTCGCCAGGAGAGAGTACCCAGTTAGTGGAGCGAGCGGAGGCAGGGTACGGGCTCCCCTGGCTACAGACGCCCCCTGAGCCCTCCTTGTCTCCTGGCAGGAGAGACCTTCCTTCCCTACTACACTGGCCGGGCCATTGATGGCATCGTCATTCAGAAGAGCATGGAGCAGTTCAGCACGGCCGTCATCGTCATGTGCCTGCTGGCCATCGGCAGGTAGCATGCTCACGCCCCCACGCCCCGCCTCTCCAGGCCCGCGGCAGGGGGAGGGAGGTCGGGGAGGCCCCGGAGAGGGCCCTGGAGAGCCTGTCCCTCAGCCCTTCATCATGGTAACCAACAACCAAACAGGCTCAGAACCTGTATCCACTGATGGATCGCTGCCCTCGAATCACACCCTCTTGGCCCGAAAATTGGCTTCAGGCCTTGAGGCTCCCCTTTCACCCTCCCTGGCTACTTTCCAAGCGGGAAACCAGGGACAGCCTCATCTGTGCTGTTCTGGAAGGAAGAGGGGTCTGGCTGGCAGCCTGGGGTCCCTCGTCCCCAGTAAACACAGTCCCCTATCTGCCCTCATCATGGGGACTCCAGCTGGGGAACAAGGGAGGATGCATGGTGGTGCCAGCCCTGGAAGGGGGCCCAAGGTTGGGTCCCTCCCCGTGTCTGCCCTGCGAGGGGCCCACACCTGCCAGCCGCGGGAGGGGGCAGCCGGGGTGATGGCTGTGGGTTGCCACAGGACGTCGTGCTCTGTGTAACATCTCTTATCTGCAATTAGCTCATTTGCCGCAGGTGTTCGGGGCGGCATTTTTACCCTCATATTTGCCAGACTGAACATTCGCCTTCGGAACCGTCTCTTCCGCTCACTGGTGTCCCAGGAGATGAGCTTCTTTGATGAGAATCGCACAGGTTGGTCCTCCAGCAGCCCGGGGTGGCCTCTGGCAGGGGGCGCGTCTCACGCTGGGGGTTTCGATGGCTGGCTTTTCCCGAGATCCTGTTCAGGATAGAGACACCCTGGGAGGCCCCGCCGGAGGCCTTCGGGAAGCTGGCCTGCTGGCTGAGGTTTGGGTGTGAGCTGTGGCCACTGTAGCAGGACGTTGGCCAGGCCACCCGAGGTCCCTGCAGGAGCCAAGAACTTGCTTTCCACTGTTCTTTGGGAACCACAAAGGCTAGAACTGTCCAAGCCTGGGGCCAGAGAGGCTCAGCTCGAAGCGGGTGTGAGGCGTGGGGCGCAGGGCACTACAGTATCCGGCCAGGATCCCAGGCTCTCAGACAGACTGGCCCTGGTTCCAACACTCGCTAACTTAGACCCTCTGAGCCTCTGTTTTCTCATCTTGAAAATGGGAACGATAGTAGGAGGCAAGTGCTGAAAATTTCTCCTCCTTCCTCCCCCCAGCCCAGATGATTGCTTCTCCCTGAGGGAAGAGGGGGTCATCCCCTCTGCCAGTGACAGGGAGGAGAGATGGGTTTGGTTCCGACTCGGTCAGGGACAGGCCGTGTGGCACCAGCTGAACCTTCCCTTTCTGATCCTCAGCTGCCTCCCCCATACCGTGGGACGTGACCTCAGAAGATGCTAGTGCCGAGGGCCAGGCTCAGAGCACCCCTCAAGGGGTGTCTGCTCTTCTCTCCCCTGCTCCCCTCCCCACCCAGAAAGGAGGGGAGGCCCGAGCTCCCTGCTGCCTGTCTCAGAAGCCCCTTCTTGTCTCCTTGCCCCCAGCCACGGTGGCCCCGTTGCCACAGTGGGAACTGAGCTGCCTGTGTTCCAGGGGACCTCATCTCCCGCCTCACCTCGGACACCACCATGGTCAGCGACTTGGTCTCCCAGAATATCAACATCTTCCTGCGGAACACGGTCAAGGTCACGGGCGTGGTGGTCTTCATGTTCAGCCTCTCGTGGCAGCTGTCATTGGTCACCTTCATGGGCTTCCCCATCATCATGGTGGTGTCTGACATCTACGGCAAGTACTACAAGGTAGGTCCCCCAGGGTCCCTGCTGGGGTCTGCACAGGGCTCCGGAGTGAGGGAGGAGCCTCACGAGGGGTTCTGGGGCGGCCCTGGGGGCTACTAAAGGACTCGTCCACCCACCTGTGCGTTCGGTCATTCAGGGGATCCTTATGAATCGTGTCCTGATCCCAGGCACCAGGATCTATCAGTGGAACAGAAAAGCTTCTGCCCTCAAGGGGCTCATGTTCTAGTGTAAGAGGCAGATGGTAATTGACAGCAGGAATAGCAACAGTACAGAATGATGAAAGGTGGTGGGTGCTAAGGAGGAAAATAAAGTTGGGGGGGCAAGGCAGGTGGCACCTGAGAAGGTGACATTTGAGCAAAGAGGGGGACATCTCCAGGGAAGCATGTTCCAGGCGGAGGGTGGAACCAGTGCCAACGCCTTGAGGTGGGAACGTGCCTGGTGTATTTGAGGAGCCTCCGGGAGGCCAGTGGGGCTGGAGCGCGCGTGAGGGGGCGCGACAAGGAATGAGGGACAGGAGGTGACAAGGTCAGGCTGTAGGCCTTTGCAAGAACTTTGGTTTACACTGAGCGCAGAGCTCTCTGTCTTTCTGGAGAGTGTCGATGTGGGGGTGGCTCAGGCCCCAGGATCCAGGCCCTCACCCGCAAAGCAGCTAGGGGCAGGCTGTGGGCCCCTCTAGCTGCTCCTTGACGCTGCCTCTGCCAGGGAGGCGAGCCTGATGAGCGAGACCCCTGCCTCAGCCTCCTCCTGCTCCCCGCCTTGGTGGGTGGTCCGAGCCGCAAGCAACTGAGGCTGGGTTGAGACAGGTGCAGGCAGCTCCTTCCCCAGGGACCAGGCCTGAGGGGACAGGGGGCCTCCTGGACAGGAGCGACCCGCTCACTTAGAACCTTTGGTACCCATGGCATGAGGCCAGCCCCCAAGTGCATCCTATACCCCACAACCACTGTGGCGCCTTCTGGCAGAGCCCCGTACCCAGCAGGGCCCTCTCCCCCCCCCACCCCGTGATTCCCGGTCGGGGGCCTCTGTTTTCCTCCCTGAGTAGAAAGAGTAAATATATGAGTTGGAGCCATTTCCCTTCCTCTGCTCCCCACCCCGCCCTTCCTGCCTTCCGGCCAGCCCCCAGGACAGGGCAGGAAACCCTAGAGCTTCCCCCCATTTACCCGCCCTGCACACCCCAGTCCCCGCCTTCAAGTTCAGTTGGGCGGGGCCTCGAGGAAGCTCTGGAGCTCTCCTGCTGGGACCTGCATGAGTAC